>NC_054743.1:65454448-66054448 GCF_018143015.1 Lytechinus variegatus | reverse complement strand
ATCTAATGACGATTTTTTAGCATGTGTGAAACCAAACTAGAATCACGAACGATAATCACAACCACAAATTCAAATTCTACTCCGGAGGTGAATTCCAGTTAAGTTCACTCAAATTACTTTACGAATTTTACGTCTTAACGGGTCTTGAGGGGCGGACTGTTACACCCACAAATGTAATAATCGCCCACAAATGTAATAACGCCCACAAATGTAATAACGCCCACAAATGTAATAACGCCCACAAATGTAATAATTTTTGATCGCCCAGAAATGTAATAATGACTTTACCCACAAATGTAATAAATTTGAAGGGATTTTTTGACGAATCCGTTCTAAACTAAAATCCTATAGGAATGCATTCATATAGCACAAAAGTGCAAAGTCTTTCTTGGAGATAAGTCCAAAGTCTTTTTTCCAGACCCGGTTGTTTCAAAAACTAGTATATAAGTCCAAAGTCTTTTTTCCAGACCGAGTTTTTTTATTGTTATAAGAGTCCAAAGTCTTTTTTCCAGACCCTGTTGATTCAAAAATTATTGTATAAGTCCAAAGTCTTTTTTTCAAGACCTGGTTGATTAAAAAATTGTAATATCAGTCCAAAGTCTTTTTCCAGACCCGGTTAATTCAAAAATTATAATATCAGTCCAAAGTCTTTTTTCCAGACCCGGTTAATTAAAAAATTACAATATCAGTCCAAAGTCTTCCAGACCCAGTTGTTTTAAAAGTTATTATATAAGTCCAAAGTCTTTTTTCCAGACCTGTTTATTTCAAAAATTATAATATGGGTCCAAACTAACATACGATAATGATATTCTAGTGGAATAAAAATGAGAATCGAGCATAGTCTTTTCCCCAGACCCAGTTATTTAAAACTTGTGGAATCAGGCAAAAAGTAACCCAACACTCTTATTAATGTTTAATAACATGGAAATATAGCATAGTCTTTCATCCATACCAAGATCTTTCAAATAACACATGATGAATAATAATAATAAAATAGTAATAATAAAAAAAGAAAAGAAAACAAAGACCCACGATTCTATTTATGCTGAGTAATATGGAGATATAGCAGGGTCTTTCCTCCAGACCCATTTATAAAAATCATAAAATCACAACAACAACCAACAACAAAACAAAGACACTGTAATCTTATCAACATTGAATAGCATGGAAATATGGTGAAGTCTTTCTCCAGACTCAATTATTTCAAAATAACAAAATTATTTTAAGACAACAGAATCTAAGACCCAACTATCTTTCAAACTAATAACCTTAAATAAATAAAAGTTTAGAGAGTTTTCTTTATTCCAGACCTTGTCATTTTCAAATATAAGATAAATGAAATCTTCATAACTAAGACTCAATCTTATTCTCGTGCCTGTTCAACATGAATGAGATGATTGTGGGAGTATTTCATCAACATTTATGTCCGACCTTGATGTTGATTGGCTAAGATGCAGTGCTTCCATGGTTAGTGTTAGATAAAATGGGACTTGTCGGATTAAACGTCAGACAACTCCTTTCATGAAATGCACCCCGGGCTCTAAGTTTTGATGTTTTTTATTAATTATAAATTTCTTTGCCTGGAAGAAAAAGTGAATGTTTAAATACATTATATATTACATTACATAAATTTTAATTTTAAATGTTTGTTTTGTTGTTCTGTGTTTTTGTCTCGCCTGCGAAGCAGAGTGAGACTATAGGCGCCGCTTTTCCGACGGCGACGGCGGCGGCGTCAACATCAAATCTTAACCTGAGGTTAAGTTTTTGAAATGACGTCATAACTTATGGACCTAGTTAATAAAACTTGGCCATAAGGTTAATCAAGTATTACTGAACATCCTTTTAGAGTTTCATGTCACATGACCAAGGTCAAAGGTCATTTAGGGTCAATGAACTTAGACCATGTTGGAGGGATCAACATCGAAATCTTAACCTGAGGTTAAGTTTTTGAAATGTCATCATAACTTAGAAAATATATGGACCTAGTAAATGAAACTTGGACATAAGGTTAATCAAGTATCACTGAACATCCTGCACGAGTTTCACGTCACATGACCGAGGTCAAAGGTCATTTAGGGTCAATGAACTTTGGCCGAATTGCGGATATCTGTTGAATTCCCATCATAACTTTGACAGTTTATGGATCTGATTCATGAAACTTGGACATAATAGTAATCAAGCATCACTGAACATTTTGTGCAAGTTTCAGGTCTCATGATTAAGGTCAAAGGTCATTTAGGGTCAATGAACTTTGGCCGAATTGGGGGTATCTGTTGAATTACCATCATAACTTTGAAAGTTTATTGGTCTAGTTCATTAAACTTGGATATTATAGTAATCAAGTATCTCTGAACATCCTGTGCACGTTTCAGGTCACATGACCAAGGTCAAAGGTCAATGAACTTTGGCCGAACTGGGTGTATCTGTTGAATTACCATCATAACTTTGAAAGTTTATGGATCTGATTCATGAAACTTGTACATAAGAGTAATCAAGTATCACTGAACATCCTGTGCGAGTTTCAGGTCACATGATCAAGGTCACAGGTCATGTAAGGTCAATGAACTTCGGCCATGTTGGGGTTTTTTGTTGAATAACCATCATATCTCTGTAAGTTTATTGGTCTAGTTCATAAAAAGTAGACATAAGAGTAACCATGTATTACTGAACATCTTGTGCGAGTTAGAGTAGTATTCAAAGTCAGCACTGCTGCTATATTGAACTGCGTGGTGCAGGTGAGACGGCCAGAGGCATTCCACTTGTTTTTTAATAAGCTGGTCTGGTCAATTTAAGTATGCGTTATCACAAGGGTTTTATAGTTTGGAGGATGTTGGGGTCAGGGTGACCAGATCTCACAAAATGAAATACGGGACAATTGACAAACAATTAAAGATCAACAAAGAAGCCCTCACACAGTGCTAGACTTGTGGAAAATAAAAAGAATTGGAAGGGAGGGTGAACGAAAGAATGATGGAGAGAAAGAAAAGAGATGAATTGAGAAGGAAAGAAAATGAAGGAAAACAGAAAAAATAACATAAAGTTAGAATAAAAGAAGGATGAAAGAAAGAATAAGAGATAAAAAGACCTTTCTGTCATTCTTTGAAATGAATACAGAAAGAAAGGAAGAGAAGATGAAGAAATGTGTGAAAGACGAAATAAAGGAGAGAATTAAATGGAAAACTAAGAAAAAAGAGGAGAGAGAGAATGAAGGAAAGAAATATGTTTCTTTCATTCTTTGAAAGAAAGAAGAGAACAGAAACGGAGGGATGAAGGAAGGAAGGAATGGAAAGAAAAAAAGGAAGGAAGAGAGAAGGAAACCAAGGTAATTAAGGAAAGAAAGAATGAAGGAAATAAAAAAAGGAAATTTGATAAAAAAGTAAAGTAAGAGAAAGAAGTAAAGAAAGAAAAGTTAACAGAGACAGAGAAAAAAAGGAAGGATAGGATAGAAAAGAAAAAAATGGAAAAACGTTCAAACTTCAAGCAAAAAAAAATCCAATCATCTAATAAAAATCATAATGTCATTGGGTGTTTTTTATGCATTTTAAAAATTTCAAAAAGTAGAATGTTTTAGAAATGAATAAATTTCAAAGTGAAACATATTGTCAAACTTAAATAAATTAGAGTAAACATCGCATCATCGTACACACCAAGACTCAAAACGAGAGCTGAAACAACTAGATCTATGAAAAGTCAAGTTGTTCCTCCGATTACATCTCCAAATAATTAATCTGAGAATCCATAATATAATTATAAGAATTTCCCGCCGATTTTGTGATTATTTTGGTGGACAAACTTTTTATCATGCGATTGTTTGCACCATTGAGAATTTGCTCCGATCCTACATGCATACCTATAGTAGCCTGCCACACACAGGCAGGAGGCCAGTTCATTTGCAATGCATTGGGTTAGCAAGAAAATCACCGCAGAACTTGCAAAAGTTTACATTTACCGATTTAATTGTTGTCTCTGCTTCGTGATCTGTTGGTTATTGAATGAAAATTTGTCACTTTTAAATGTATTAACTACATTTTGTGCAATAATCTGAAATACGGGACAAATAGGCGTCCCGGGAAGGGTTTGTCGGGACACCGGGACAAAGGAGCAAAATACGGGACAATCCCCGGAAATACGGGACGTCTGGTCACCCTGGTTGGGGTCTAAGTTTTAAGATTAATGTTTCGCTTAATTTGTATTTTTAAGAGAACTGGGTGAGGGGTAAAGACATTACTCTAAGCCCAAGCATTTATACTGGGTTTAATTTTGAAGATTGGTCTTAGCTGTGATTTTTTTTCAATATTTGTTTATCTTTTAAATAACCGGGTCTTGAAGAAAGACTAAGCATAATACTCGTCTTATTCCACAAGAATAAGAATATGACAAAGTCTTATGTTTTTAAAGCCTGTGTATAGCTTTGGTAAAGGGTCAATAATGTGATTGATAATCGAATATCATCTAATATGACAGTCTTACTGAAGCGTAGAGACCGTTAGATATTTTTCCAACTGCACTTCTCTGAGAAAATTTCAAATATTCAAATCTTGGATATATAACGCCCTCTCTCAGCGATGCTTGTTTTAAATTAAAAAATGGGCATTCAAGCACTTATCTTATAAATTTAGTGATTAGATATCCAAAAGTTACAGACAAAGAACATATCTTGAAAGTTTCAGCCCATTCCATGATTTGGAATAGGATTTAATTGAAAGACAAAAACACACAGATATTTTAATTTGATCGGGTGACCCGATCAAGTTAAATTTCCATGTAAAATCGCAAAATTTATCCTGTAAAACACATTTTCATTTCATATCCTCCACATCATAACTGTTATAGGGCATTTCCATTTATATTAGCTAGCAATGAATTGGAATAGTGATAGGTGCATTTTGGTGGATTTACCAAAACTATACACAAGCTTTAAGATTGGTTAAATAATTTTTAAATGACTGGGTCTGGAATAAAGACAACGCTCTAAACATGTGCTTTTCTGCATGCATGGTGTTAATTTGGAGGATTGTTGGTTCTTAGATTCGTTGTTGGGGGTTGGGTTTTATTGATTTTTTATTCTTGAAATAATTGTGTCTGGAGGAAAGTCGATCTTCGACAATTGGTCTACGTGTTATTCCACAGTAATCAGATAATTGGGTCTTCGTTTTGGAATATTTGTAAAAACTATTTCATTTTTTCAAATAATAACCAAGTCTGGAGGAAGGATGTTTGCTTTACCCATGCATTATTGCAATGTTTTGTTGGGGTCTTAGTATTATTAAAAAAACTGGGTGTGGGGTAAAGACATATTTCTTTACTGGGTGTAACTTTTTAAATAGCCGGGTCTGGAGAAAAGAGTACGTTTTAAAACTCGCGTTATTCCACAAGAATAAGAATATGATAAGGTCTTATGTTAGAAGATTTTTTGCGCATTTATTTTGATGATTAGGTCTGGACCAAAGACAACGCTCTAAACTTCTTTTTAAAACATTTCTTAGGTTGAAGGATTGTTTGGTCTTAGATTTTGATTTTTTATTATTACTATTAGCGTAATTTTGGAAAATAAAACTGGGTCGGGCTGAAAGACTACGCTACATGTATATGTCCATGTTATCGAGCATTAATAAGATTATGGGGTCTTTATACTGTTTTGAAAATGTACATGTAATTCATAATTTTGAATAACTGGGTTTGGAGGAAAGACTATGCTATATTTTCATGGAATTGAACATTACCAAGAGTGGAGGATTTTTTTTCAATCATTTCTTATTTTGAATTTTTGTTTCTTTTCCTCTTTCAGAGGTACTTTATTCTTCATATTCCTTTCTCATTTTAACAATTTCTTTCGTAACACAGAGCGTATAGAGTTACATAACAAGTTGCATATAAACATGTACATGTAATAGACATCAACTGTTTAAATAAGCTAACTTGTAATAGAAATGAAATTTGTAAGGTTAAAGCTCTTCGAACATTTCAATTAAATGAACATTGGATTTAAATCTCCATTTTACATAAAAAAGTATCTCTTTCTTGAACTCATACCAAATTGAATATATATTAAAAGCTCTTCCTTGCATTTTATACAAGACATATGATTTGTATATTGCGTACTGTGCAAATATCATAAACAAATTAACTAAAGTAAACTTGCGATCGTGAATTTTATATCCAATGAACAACGTCATTTCGTCAATAGGAATTGTGATTTTAAACATAAATTGCAGAGAGTTCTTTATCTTTTTCCAAAAATCAGCAACAGGGTTACATTCTAACATAATATGAACAAAAGTTTCGTTTGCTTCACAGAACATACAAGATGTGTCATTAGCTAATTTCCAGCGACATAAATTGAATTTAAAGGGTAATAAATTATGAAGCATTTTCAAGTTGTATTGTCGAATCTTGTTATACTTTAAATACTTAAGTTTGAAATTAAAAACATTTTGCCATTCAAAGTTTACTGGTAATCCTAATTTGGATTGCCAGTATTGTATAATATGTGGATCGGACTTTTTGGGGGTTATGAGTAAATCATAAAAATCTTTTGATTTCATATTCTTTAAATTTACGATATCTCCTCCCCTAATTTCAAAAAGATCTTCTGGAAGCTTTTGAGATAAGGTGTCACATTTGTCAGTCCATTCAGCTGGGACAGCTCTTTTTAGCTTTGAACATTCAAATTCAACTAAAAGAGATTTACATGCTACTGTTTCAAAAATTTCTTCGGAAGGTTTCCAGGCATGATTACGTAATAATTGGTGAACATAAAATATATTTCGGTCGAACCACCTGTTGAAATATAAAAGGTTTCTTTCAAATTTTATATGACTGTTATACCATAAAATTTCGTGTTTTATACTATTAATATTATGATAGTCAGTAAAACGTATGTCATACCATGAACATAATAGATCTGTATAAAAGGATGGAATTTGCTTTTTCATACATACAATTAACATATCTTTTTTTGAACAATTGAAACGAAGACACAAGGGCATCGGTCCTATCTTTGCTATCCAAAATTTAAACAAGTACATCCATGGTTGATCATCGTATTTTAAATATTTTGAAATCCACGAAAGTTTTAATGAAGATAATTTTGAATTTAAGTCTATCATATCTAATCCTCCTTTATGAAATGAATTAATACAAACATTTCGTTTTATCTTTTCTTTTTTCGAGCCCCAAATAAACGTATACATCATTTTCTCTAATTCACGTACCAGGTTGTTTGGTACGTGTATTACAGTTGCAGGGTAAACAATTTGTGATATTATCAAAGATTTAAGTATTACTATTTTGCCATATATAGTTAAATTTCTCATTTTCCAGATGTTCATTATAGATTGAATTTTAACTATCTTTGTATCCCAATTCATTTTTTCTTTCTTACGTTTATCTGTACCTACAAAAATTCCAAGGTATTTCACTGGATCATTTGTCCATTGTATATCTCTTAAGGTTTCATCTTGAGGGAAGATGGACATTGCATGAGTTTTTGTTAAATTAAGTTTAGGGCCTGCAATTTCTCCAAATTGCCTTATATCTTCTATCGCAATATTACCAGAATTAACAGAACTCACAAAAATTGCTGCATCATCAGCTAACTGTGATATTTTTATTTCTTTTTCTGAACAATGGGTTCCATTTTCTCCTGGAATAATTATTCCTTCAATATTATCGTTTTGTTTTATTTTCCTTGCCATAACATCGGCAATTAATAAAACAGTGAGGCTGAGAGTGGACAGCCTTGTCTTACACCTTGTTGTATTTTGAAATTTTGTGACATCCAACCGTTATTAATCACTCTTCCGGCAGCATCATTATACAAAACTTTAATCCAATTAATAAATGTGACATCCAACCGTTATTAATCACTCTTCCGGAAGCATCATTATACAAAACTTTAATCCAATTAATAAATGAATCCTTGAATTTTAATTTGTGTAATAACTGAAATAAAAATTGATGGTTAACATTATCAAAAGCTTTTTTGAAATCTAAAAAATGAAATAACCTGGAAGATTTAGGTGCGAACAAAGATCAATTACATCTTCAACTAAACGAACATTTTCTGAAGCTGAACGTAGTTTGAGATAACCAGTTTGATCCATAGAAATTATTTTATCGATAACACGCTGAAGACGTGAACAAATGACTTTGGCTGCAATTTTGTAATCGATGTTTAGAAGTGATATAGGACGCCAATTGTCAAGTAAACCTCTATCACCTTTTTTATGTAACAATATTAAAATACCTTGCTTTTGAGATTCTGACAACTTATTCTTTATGTAGCCTTCATTCAAACTATTGATAACCATATATTTTATATCTTGCCAAAAACATTGATAAAACTCTGCTGATAGTCCGTCACTACCTGGAGTTTTATTACCTTTCATTGACTTCAATGCTTTGTAACATTCG
Source organism: Lytechinus variegatus (assembly GCF_018143015.1). Taxonomy (NCBI): domain Eukaryota; kingdom Metazoa; phylum Echinodermata; class Echinoidea; order Temnopleuroida; family Toxopneustidae; genus Lytechinus; species Lytechinus variegatus. The sequence continues at coordinate 66,046,033 of NC_054743.1, read as the reverse complement.
GATTCCGTAAGTAAACCTTCGCAAAGGTCAGCTTCTTCTTCCGACAGGGTAGTAAACTCAACATCACTGAGATAATCATATATTTCTGTTGCAAGAACATTATTCTTATTTGAATATAGATTTTGGCAGTATTCATAGATTTCTTTTAAAATGGCTTCTTCATCAAAAATGACATCTTTTTCCCGTTTCAAAAAGTCTAGATGTTTCTTTATACCATTCCTTTTTTCCAAGTTGAGAAAATATTTTGATGATTTTTCGCCTTCTTCCATCCATTTTTCACGGGATCTCACAAAGGCACCTTTACATTTATCTTCAATTAATTTATCAATCTGCTTAGTAACATCATTAAGTTCAGTAAGATTACTGTCACTCGGGTGAGCATCATTTGCTTTCCAAAGGATTTCATGTTTACTTTGCAAAATATGATATATTTGGTTTTTTTCATTCTGTATTGTCTTTGAGTATTTTATTGAATATTCTTTGATCTTAATCTTGCATAAATCCCATAACATTTGATCATTATAGTTTTTATATTCTAGTTTTACTTTCTTTATGATATTTCTGATTGTTTGTTTAAATATGTCGTCTCTAAGAAGTGAGTTGTTAAATTTCCATACACCCTTACCCTTGACTTAAGATGAAATTGTAAGTTTTAAGGACACAGCATTGTGATCACATTTCAGAATGGGTCTTATATCTGCGGAATGTACAAATGAACATAAATCATATGAAATTAACCAATAGTCTAATCGGGAATAATAACCAAGTAAGTATTGCCGCCAAGTAAATTGTTTGAGTGAAGGGTGACATTTTCTCCAGATGTCTACTAAGTTCAACTTTTTACATATATTTTGCAACAGGTCATTAGGTTTATATGCATAACTAATTCCTTGGGTGTCCATACATGAACTTTGAACTGAATTCCAGTCTCCACCCAATAATAACAAATCTTCTTTATGTATGTGTGCTTTAAGCCATGAAAGTAAACCTCTGAAAAAATAGACTTTTCCGATGATTTTGTCGGAGCATAAACATTTACAATAAAATAAAACTTATTGCTGTAAGATAATCGAATACCGATCACACGACCACCGGGTTGTCTAATACATTCTATGATATCTATAGGTAAACCATCCTTATTCCAATTAAAACACCCTTTGAATGGTTGGTACCGTTGTTAAAAAATATTGAACATTTTCTTTCTGTATTTAATATTGGTTCAAGGTCCTTGGTTATAAAAGTTTCTTGCATCAAAACAATATCGTATTTTTGAAAACCTAACCATTTGAATATTTTATCTCGTTTCTTTTTATTTCGTATTCCTCTCACATTGACCGAAATCAAATGTAGAACTTTTGAGTTAATAGCTATGTTATTAGGGTTGAGTATTCAGGTGTTTTTCATTCGTTTCCATCGTTCGTTTCCATCAATTTATCTTCCTGTGTTTGATCTTTCTTTCCTTTTCCGCTTCGGAGGTTTTTTGTTGGATTTTTTCGGTGTTGGTGTTTCAGGTGAGAAAGGCGATTGAAACTGGTCTGCCTCGCTCGATGTCTCGTCTCCTGAGTCGCATTCATTTGCTACGTCTGTTGTGTTGTATTGCTCATCAGACTGTGACGGTGTGTGTGTACGAAGAAATCCTGTGATGTGTGGTTGACGTTGTTTGCGAGAAGGTGACGATGCGTCAGCTTGTTGTGTATGCCTCTGTGGTGTATGCATTCTCTCCTTCGGGCGAGCCCCATTGGCGGTTGCGGCGTGATCACGTGATGTGGGTCCAGATTTCATGGCGTTCTCACGGGGTTCACGATCGGCTGTGGTGTTACGTAACTCGCTGGATGTGGCTGTGTTTACGTTTGCTGTGCAAGTGCTGCTTACGTGGCCGGTCTGTTTACAGTTTCTACATTTCACGCTGTTGGTGCATTGTGACGAATGGTGTCCGTTTTCGAGGCATCTTGAGCAAATTGACACTCTCTCAGGTTGTCCAATATGGAAGACTCTGGCTCGAAATAGGTTAGCAACCACGATAGATCTGGGGAGGGGTTGGGAGGGTGGGTCTATGAAACACACTCGATCCCCGTTCAGACAGTCTATCAGTTTACCATTCACTCTCAGTTTCTGACGAATTATTTCACCTCTTATTTGACATTTCATGTTTTGTAGTGTTGATTTGATAAGTTCATCTCCTACTGATAGAGGAATGTCCTTTATAAGTACACGAGTCAAGTTCTCATTCTTGGCCTTAGTATAAGGGTTTGTATCATATACTCGGATTGTGGTGTTTCTTATCACTAATCCACTTGATATGAGGCTAACTCTCGCTTCATGACTGTTTACATAATTTCTCCACAGGTTACCAATGCGTTGTACCCCCGTTATAACATGATGATCAATTGAACGAGACAATGCTAGATACAACTCCTCACCTGTAATGTTTGTATCTGTCCTTGGTACGTCCCGTGCCTGTATAAATACGGGTTTAGGTCCCTATGGTGATGTAAACGTGGCAGAGTTGGGAGTTGCCATGTCAGAATACATTGTTTCTCGCTAGAAAATCGAAATATCCTTTAGCTGCGAGTTGTTATGCTATATCCAAAAGTATCTCGAAACCACAAAACTCAGTTAAAATATCCAAATTCCGATTAAATCCACAAAGTTAGCTAAAAATTCCGGGAGATATCCGATTCAACGTCGTGACGCTTCACGGACATGCGCAGACATCTCTTATTTTGAAATAATCTGGTATGGATGAATGTCTACACTTTATTTTCATGTTATTCAACATCAATAGATTGTTTGGTCTTTTTTTAAAAGATTTGATGAATATTTTAAATGACCTGGAGAAATGTCTTTGCGCTATATGAATGCATTAATATAGGGTTTAGTTTTTAGTTTTAAGTAACCAGGTCAAGATTACACTTGATTCTCAATTTACTCTTAGCGCATATATTCACAATAATACACCAAATAAGTTGAAACAACTACAGACATTAATTCCACCAGTCTTCATTAACTGGGTCTGGAAAAAGACTAAGCTCGATTCTCATTTTTATTCCACTGGAATATCATTATCGTATCTTAGTTTGGACTTATATTATAATTTTTGAAATACCCGGGTCTGAAAAAAGACTTTGGACATAACATATAATTTGTTTAACACCTGGATCTGGAAAAAAGACTTTGGAACTATATTTCAATTTTTGAATTAACCGGGTCTGGAAAAAAGACTACGCTTAATTCTCAATTTACTCTTAGCGCATGTATTCACAATAATACACCAAATAAGTTGAAACAACTACAGACATTAATTCCACCAGTCTTCATTAACTGGGTCTGGAGAAAAGACTAAGCTCGATTCTCATTTTTATTCCACTGGAATATCGTTATTGTATCTTAGTTTAGACTTATATTGTAATTTTTTAATTAACCGGCTCTGGAAAAAAGACTGCACTTTTGTGCTATATGAAGACATTAGGGTTTAAGTTATAAGTTTTAAGTAACCAGGTCTGGAGAAAAGACAACGTTGATTCTCGATTTACTCTTATCGCATATACTCACAATATAAGCCATATAAGTTGAAATAACAACAAAGACATTAATTCTACCTGTCTTAATTAACTTGGTCTGAAGAAAAGACTACGCTCGATTCTCATTTTTATTCCACTGGAATATCATTATCGTATCTTAGTTTGGACTTATATTATAATTTTTGAAATAACCGGGTCTGAAAAAAGACTTTGAACATAACATATAATTTGTTTAACACCTGGGTCTGGAAAAAGACTTTGGACTTATATAATAATATTCTAAACAACCGGGTCTGGAAAAAAGACTTTGGACTTATATAATAGTTTTTGAAACAACCTGGTCTGGAAAAAGACTTTAGACTTATCTCCAACAAAGACTCTGCACTTTGTGCTATATGAACGCATTACTATAGGATTTTAGTTTAGAACGGATTCGCAAAAAATCCCTTTTTTTAATTACATTTGTGGGTAAAGTCATTATTAAATTTGTGGGCGATCAAAAATTATTACATTTGTGGGTAAAGTGCATTATTACATTTGTGGGTGAAATTATTACATTTGTGGGTAAAGTGTTATTACATTTGTGGGCGTTATTACATCTGTGGGTGCAACAGGGGCATTATGGCCCCACGGGAGAATTGGGGTTAACTCATCCAGTGGCCATGTACATTGCATTGTATTACCCGTTGTGAGATTTATGTTTTCTATTGGCAATTGTCTGTTCCCTCGGTTTCTTATCTTCCTATATCTTGTATACCTCTGACTAATCGATTTGTTTTTATCCCACTGCTCTCTCACATTCTCTCTTCAGACTCCTCCTTCTTTTATCTCTCCGAACTACCACACTCTTTCTTAATTATATTAATTTTCTCCCGAATCTCTTTCTCGGTCATTGCTTTGTTTTCTCCTCTCTACTTTTCTCTTGTAAAGCGCTCATTCTATTCAATTTAACATTTAATTGTAATACGTATTTGGAATTTCTTGCAGGCCACCTATTGTGTAAACATTATTACTAAATTTCAGAATTTCTGCTATCGTAATAACGTTTTGTATTTTAATCATTTGATATAAGACTCTGTAAATCATTTTGTATCTGCTTGCTTGAGATTACGATGATGAATAAATAAATACCATTATTAAGATGGCCGCCAGTAACTGAAACTGGATATTACTCACCCATTTTCAACCCTAGAATCCTACTGCGGTTCATATTCCATGGTCCAGTGGGTAAACGTATTCATTGATACAAGTTAGAGTAAATATTAGCACTCCACGGTACCAGGAAAATCCAAGATGGCGCCCAAATGGCTGTCGAAGGCTAAAAAAAACCACAATTCATCTATAACTTAAGTGGCTTTAATTTGGTCTAAATTCAATGGTTCTAATGGTGAAGAAGTACATCGGGACAAGTTACAACGACAGCTAGTGGTCTGGTGTGTCCAAAAATCCAAGATGACTTCCAAAAATGGCGTAAAAATGCTTGCTACATAAAAATCCCAACATATAAAGTTTTTCAATATTCGGGAATATGATTTTTACGCCTATACCATGGTTAAATGGGTAAAATAATGCATTGGGATAAGTAACAGGGACGTAGGGTGGTCAAGTATGTCCTAAAGTCCACGATGACTTAAAATAACAGTATAATTAGCCGCTGGTATTTACAAATGGACATAGTTCATGTAGTATCCGTCAAGGGCATGTGATTTTGATGTGTATACCATGGTTTTAAAAGTCAGAAAATTAGTAACAAGGACTGACAGTGGTCCAGTATGTCGAAATTCCAAGATGGCTTCCAAAAATCGGAATCTAAAATTGCTACTGCTACTTTAAAAATATACATAGTTCATTTAAAATCCACCAAGGAGATGTTATTTCGGTGTTCACACTATGGTTTCATGGTTAAGATAATAAGTTTGGACTGGTTACATTGATATGCAGTTGTCCAGTTTGCCTACAAATTCAAGAGGGTTTACAAAAAAGGCATCTATAACGACTCATATCACTCCATCATGGCCAGAGTTCTATATACAATATCTATCTGAAAAAAAATAATATTTGTGTCAAAACTGTGGTCTGAAGGGTCAAATAATACATTTGGACAAACAGCAAGGCTGGTTAGCATTATATTTTGTCAAAAAGTCCATCCTGGATTCTAAAATTTCATCTAAATGGGTGCTGTTACCAACTCATGAAATATGATAACTTATTACCATGTATTTTAGTGTAGGCACAAAGATTATTTCTCACAGGTATAGTAGCTGTTTGAGCTTTATCCCTTTGGAAGTAACAGCAGTCACTTTGGAACCCATTTTTGAAGCCAACTTGGATTTTAAGGCAAAAAGGATAACTGCATGTCATAGTAACCAGTCCTAAAGTATTTTTTGACCATTGGAACCCTGATGTAGACACCAAAATGATATCCCCAAGTAACAACAGTCAATTTACACCCATTTGTTTTTAAGGTCACCTAATTGGATTTCAAACATACAGACAGCTGAGTGGTCTTGTAACTTACACTAGTGTATTACTTGACCCTCAGTTTAAATCACTGCTTAGACACCAAACTTATATTCCATAGACAGATATTGATAAACTATGTCCTTCATAAGTAACATCAGACATTTTTTTACTCCTTTTTTGGAAGCCATCTTCGAATGTTTGTCATACTACACCACTGACCGTCATTGTCACCTGTCATAATACATCACTTGACCCTTGAAACCATATTTTAGACACCGAAATCAAACCTTTCACAGGCCGATATGAAATTAACTATGTCCGCTTTAAGTAGCAGCAGTCAATTAAGAATCAATCTTTGGAAGCCAACATAGATAGAAATACCAGACCACTGACTGTCCTTGTAAACTTGCCCTAATATATCAACTGAACCTTGAAACCAGTGGTTTAGACACCAAAAATCACATCTCCCAGGCCGATATGAAATGGGTTATGTCCGCTTCAAGTATTAGTAGGTTATTTCAGAATTAATTTTTGGATATACCAGACCACTGACCCCCCGCCTCCTCCTTTGTTACTTGCACCAATGTATCATTCGACCCATTTAACCATGGTATAGATACGAAAATCATATACGTATCTGGATATTGAGCAAACTATGTCATTTCTTTGTAAGTAGCAACAACAATTTTAGATCCCATTTTTGGAAGCCACCTTGGATTTTGAACATACTGGACCACTGACTGTCCTTGTCACTTGTCCCAGTGTCTTATTTGACCATTGAAACCATGGTTTAGAAACCAAAATCATATCTCCCAGGTGGATATGATATGAGTTATGCCCATTTTAAGTATTAACAGCCATTTGAAACTCATTTTTTGGGAGCCATCTTGTATTTTTGACACCACCTTGGATTTCTTGACACACCAGACCACTGGATGTCCTTGTAACTTGTTCCAAAGTACTACTTCACCCTAAAAAACATTGAACAAAAAACAAATTTAAGCCATTTAGATAAATTGTGGATTTTAGCATACGGCAGCCATTTTGGGATTTGCCAGGTACACTAAAGGCTTATAATTCACCTTTTTACCCCCTAGACCATGGAATATGAATCGAAATAGGATTCTAGGGTGGACGGTGAGTCAGTTGTATCAATTTTCAGTGAATGGCGGCCATCTTGGACGCCATGCGGACCCGAATACTGATTTGGTAGAATTTTAGTTATTCCTGGGGGTGTTTCATGAAAGGACTTGTCAGACAATTTATCCGACAAGTACCAGTTTATTCGACAGTTACCATAGGAACAGTGCCTCTCAGCCAATCAGAATCAAGGAAAGATGTCAGATCTAACAACTTGTCGGATGAAAATATTGATGAAACACTCCCCTGAGGTCAAATAGTCCAAAAAGCCACGGAAAAATCATTTGTTGCAATTTGTTCCAGGTAAGGGTATTTTGGACGGAAATTCACCCGTCTACATGCCTTAATGATTCCATCCAAAGTCAGACCAGGATAGAAGAGGCCTAACCTTGTTTTTTTTTAAATATATATATATATATATATATAAATATATATATACACTATTTTTTGGTGGTTTCTTGTCAATTCGAGGGTGCTGATTCCGAATCTGAATTATCCCACTCGTGTAACCTTGAGCATTTTCTGCAAATTGGCAAAATCCAATATGGCCGCCAAAATATGCAAATTACCCATGAAAATCCTAAAATTGTCCACACATTGGCTATGTAATGCATGAAATTGTGTGGCAGGAGTGGAATACTCTCTGAAAAAATAATTTTTGACAAAATATTTATTTTCCTGATATTCAAAATGGCCGCCAAAGGCCCTTGTATACTCTAGTATGTACAATATGAATAGGGAAAACTAATTTTCACAAAAAGTAGCACTAAAGTGCAAAAAATCGCGATGTATGAACGAAGTAATATATGCAAATCATCATTACTAACGAGATATATCATTATATTATGTCATATATAGGAACTTTTCTGTATTTTGATATCTAAAATAGCCGCCACTGGCCCAAACAGTATAGCGTACAATGGCAATGGGGGCAAAAAATTTCACAAGAGTGACCACTGAAATGCATATTAAGATTAAACGAGTGGAATACTGACTAAAACATAATTGTTAACGAAATATGCCATGTATGTGATGAATGTTTTATTTTGATATTCAAAATGGCTGCCAAAGGCCCTAAAAGAATAAGCACAATGAGAAAGAGGAGCAAAGAAATCACAAGAGTGAGCACTAAAATGCATATACATGTGATAAATTAATGGGATACTGTCTTAAAACGTATTTTCTAACGAAATATATCATTCAGGTTTCAAGTTTGTGTTAAATACTGTATTTTGACTTTCAAAATGGCCACCATAGACATTAACTGTATTATGTGCAATGCAAAGTGGGAAACCAATATTCACAGGAGTGAGCACCATAAAGGCACGTATAGTGATCTATGAGTAAAATATTGTCTGAAAGCAAAATTTCTATTATGATATATCATTTATTCTGCCAGTTAGGTGATAAATACTGTTACTGGAAAATCAAACTGGCCGCTACCGGCCATTACGGTATTATGCACAATGTGAATGGGAACAAATTATTTCAACAGAATTTGGCTTTGCTTGGCCAAATGGTGATGTTTGAGTAAAATAGTGTCTGAAAACATGATTTCTACCAAAATATATCATATCTTATGTAATTTAGGTGATAAATACTGTATTTCAACATTCAAAATAGCTGCCATGTGCCCTTTATTGTGAACATTATGTCTCCACTCAAATTGTATATAATACGATAAGGGCCTATGGTGGCCATTTTCGATTTAAAAATGCAGCATTTATCATCTTAATTACACAACATCATGATATATCTCGTTAGAAACCATGGTTTAAGACAATATTTCACCCTTACATCACAATTCACAATTATATGCAATTGTTAGAGTCAAGCAAAGCCAAATTCTGTTAAAATCATATGTCCATGTTACAATGTACACATAATTTTCGGACCTATGGCAGCCATTTTTGATTTCACAGTACAGCATTTATTGCCTCCACGACCAATATGTGATGTATTTAGTTAGAAATCATGTTTAAGACAATATTTTTTTCTCGTACTCACTCTTGCGAAAATCTTTTTCCCTATTCGCATGTTACATAATTAGTGATGGCTTGTAGAGGTTATTTTGAATGTCAAAATACAGTATTTATCATCTATATTTCAAAAGAAATGCTATAATTTACTTTTAAAAATATGTTTTAATGACATTTTACTCATACAACAGGATTATACGGATGTCATAGTCAAGCAAATCCAAATTCTTACAAAATTATATGTCCCCATTCACATTGTAGATAATATACTGTTAGGGCCTATAGGGGCCATTTTGAATTTCATAATACAGCATTTTTCTCATGCATGACAAAAGAAATGATATTTCCTCCTATAAAACACGTTGTCAGACAATTATTTACTCGTAGATCAAAATTACATGCATTTTTGTCTCGCCTGCGTAGCGGAGCGAGACATAGGTATCACTATTTCCGGCGACGTCGGCGTCGTCGTCGTCAACAATTGTGTTGTACACACAATAACTTTCTATAGCTTCGAGGTAGGACCACCAAATTCATACCAGAGATCCTTCTCCTGAAGGCACAGGTCAAGTTCGAATATGAGTCGAATTTGAATAAGGTCAAAGGTCAATGAACTTTCCATGACTGGCACTGTGCTATGTTGTACACATAATAACTTTCTATATCTTCGAGGTGGGATCACCAAATTCATACCAGAGGTCCATCTCCTGAAGGCACAGTTCAAGTTCGAATATGAGTCGAATTTGAATAAGGTCAAAGGTCAATGAACTTTCCATGACTGGCACTGTGCTATGTTGTACACATAATAACTTTCTATATCTTCGAGGTGGGATCACCAAATTCATTTATACAAGAGGTCCATATTTTTAAGGTACAGGTCAAGTTCAAATGTGAGTTGAATTTGATTAAGGTCAAAGGTCAATGAACTTTCCATGACTGGCATTGTCAGTGTTGTACACACAATAACTTTCTATAGCTTCGCAGTGAGATCGCCAAATTCATAACAGAGGCCCATCTCTTGAAGGTGCAGGTCAAGTTCAAATGTGAGCCGAATTTGAATAAGGTCAAAGGTCAATGAACTTTCCATGACTGGCACTGTGCTGTGTTTTACACATAATAACTTTTTATATCTTCGAGGTAGGATTGTCATACTCGTAACAGAGGTCCATCTCTTGAAGGTGCAGGACATTTTGCTCTCACATCTATCATAGCCTTTAATCAAAATGTGCTTATAAAAAACTGACTCTTTCAAACTTCCTACTTATACCCTATTACTTATTTTATCTTGTAGTACTTCACTCTTGCATCATTTACTTATCATATGCACACAGATCAATTTAGAAAACCCTACTGCTAAAGTGAAGGCAAGATGGCTAAAAATCACACACAATAAGTTTTTATATTTATCTTTCATGCACAACCTTTCCTCCATTTTTTCAAACATAAGTTTGCCATAACACCTTAGTAATTAATTTAATTCTACAATTTTACTCACATTATTATTAATTACATTCTTTTTCACTACTTGCATGGAAATAATTATAGCTTCATAGTATTGACAGCATTCTTAGTGTTATCTGATTTTCTAGGGATAAAGTAGGCCTATACCATTAATGCATATGTAAACTGTCAGAACCACAATTCACCCCCTAAACTGCTGACAGCCTCAGAAGTTATAGCATAGTTTTGACATGAAGTCTCTTCATAACTGCAATATGCAGGCGAGACAACGCTTGGCGTTTGCCTTGTATGTTTCTTACTCGGATGAAAATTAGTTTCTCCATTCGCATTGTACATGATATATATATATATATATATATATATATATATATATATATATATATATATATATATATATATATAGGGCCTATGGTGGCCATTTTAAATTTTAGAATGCAGCATTTATCACAAAAGGCATATTAAAAATTATGTTCAGTATTCCACTCGTTTATCTTAATAATATGCATTTTAGTGCTCACTCTTGTCATTATCGGCCCCGGCTATTGCCATTGTACATAATACTTTTTGGGCCAGTGGGCTATTTTAGATATCAAAATACAGCAATGTTCCCATATAATGACATAATAAATGAGATTTGCATATATTACTTCGTTCATACATCGCGATGTTTTCGCAGTTTAGTGCTCATTTTTGTGAAAATTAGTTTTCCTTTTCATATTGTAAAAAATAGAGTATACAATCGCCTATGGCGGCCATTTTGAATATCAGGAAAATAAATATTTTGTCAAAAATATTTTTCAGAGAGTATTTCACTCCTGCCACACGATTTCATGCATTTCATAGCCAATGTGCGGACAATTTTAGGATTTTCATGGGTAATTTGCATATGTTGGCGGCCATATAGGATTTTGCCGATTTGCGGAAAATGCTCAAGGTTGCACGAGTGGCAAAATCCAGATTCGTAATCAGCACGCTCCAATTGACAGGAAACCATCAAAAAATATTGTATATATAAAAAACAAGGTTTGGTCAAGTTTATATGGGGCCTATCATGGACTAAGTAGCTACTCTACAATACTTGCTTGTCACACAAAGTAAGACTATACAGCGTGTCCCCCAAAAATGTCCCTCTGACAAAGGACTGAATTCCTTGTAAAATGTGGTAGCATTCTCAAATAAATGTTCATGAGTAGAAAGCCCATTTCATGATCTAAGGCGGCTTGTCAAAGGTGTGCGTGCGTTTTTACCTTTATATTCTGCGGCGAACCCGCTCAGCGTGCCATTGTCCATTTTTCTTTCCTACGGGTCAGTGCTCTTGCCATTTAAGACGACAGCGTTCCCTTTTGCAGCGAAAACGGAAGCGTGCGCTTTTATCTTTTCTTTTGACACCCCCCGTTGGCTCTCCGATTAGATGTTTCTGCATGAGCGCCCTCTATGTCCACAATATCGACGTCTTAGGCAAACTATTAAACGAGCGATCTCTGGTCACTGATCTGGGTATCGTTGTGTCCTTGTATCGGTGTGCGTAGTTCAGTGGGGTGTATATTTTCAAAAGTTACGCTTTCACATTTTTTTGATAATTTTTCGTTTCGGGTTTCAGTATATGACAAAATTCAATAAGATTTAGATTTCATTTCTTTAATAGAACAATTAAGCTTTAGCCCTTTAGCACGAGCATGTTGTTTTATTTTGAAGAACATACCGTTAAGAAATTGAATTTCTGAAAGTAAGTGTTCAGGCGAGGGTAAGATTTTTTTTCATCACACTGAGCCCGCACAGTCAGCATTGTCGGGTGAAAAGGAAAGATATGGAATTGACATTAACATCTTTGTAAACGAAATGCAAAACCCCACGCAAAAGATGCAATATAAATCATACCTGGGTCCAAAAATGATGGCGTTTAAAGCAATACACTGAAACGCTACTGTGAAAAAAAACACTAAAAACATAAAATGCAAACGTTTTTTGGTGGAAAAAGGCTGAAAACTAAGGGCAGCGTTGAAATTCAAATTTGAGCTTAACATAGGTCTATGTTTAATTTAGCCCTCTTGTCAATTTGTTTTTGCTGTGAAATGTCCTTTTTTGAGGACTCTTTTTTTGGCGATTTTGCCCCCCCCCTTGTGGAAAATCCTAGATACGCCACTGCATTTGTTTAAACATTTGAATTCTAGAAACTTATATATTCACACATAATACAGATGCCGTGCAAAACAAACGAATAAAATATCATTTATTTGAACTTTAAAAAATAAATTGGATGCTCAAGCTGTCATATCGGTCATTGTAGCTTAAATGCACAATTCTTGAATTTCATTGCCCGAAATTCAGAACAAAAAGTACTTTCGTTACTTTTTAAGACCATTACAAACATCTTTACCTTCGAACGAAATCAAAAGCACTTAAAAATGAATATTGAAATTATCAAAGTTGAGGTAGTCTTGACCATGAATAGAGTTGAGTGTTTATAAAGGAATTATAGCGTCTTCTATTAATCACATTCTACACTTTAATGACCGATGAAAAATATCGCGTGAATGAAATGCAAATTAACACATTTAAGTGACTCCGACATGATATTGGACAGGAAAATCTATAAAATCTTTTTACCTGGGATCCTTCTTTATTCTCTTATATAAATTTCCCCTGTGATCTAGAGTGCTCTGTGACCTAGTGTTCTTGATTACCATCCTGGAGCCACATAACCGAAGGGGGGTCTGGGGCTGAGGCCTCAACAAGTACCATGATTTTATGCATGGTGACCCCACCCCTTCAAACCAGTCCGCTGGGGGAGGCGACTTAATTATTTCTTTCAATTTTCCTGTTCTACTTATAATATTCAATTTTGTCAACTTAATTCTGATGGCTTCTTTTTTCATCCAACTTTATTTCTTCCTTTGAATTTTCTAAAACTTTTCCAATCAGCACCGTATTTATTTTGAACAATAGTTGGGCTCTCAAAAGTATTGTGGTCTATTTTGTAACCTCTACTAAAAGAAGTCAGTGGGTCTATACGATGGTCTATATTCTGCACATCAGAGGGTAAAGTTATGTAGTGAAACCCGGGGGGGGGGATCATCCGGTCCGTGTGCCCCCCCCCCTTTGAGAGCCTTTATCAAATTTGTTAATGTAAATATGCCATTTTTACACAAGTGTGCCCCCTTTATTTGAAACTCACAACATGTATTTTAATGAGAACATGTCGTTCATACACAAATGAGGACCTTCACTTTAGCCTGGTAAACAGAGAGTTGGTAGGCAATAAATATAACTCAAATGTTCACATTAAGAGTAGACCTATAAAGAGGGAAGTTACATGGTTAATCAAAAATGTGTTGATAAAATATCAGTCGAACGTTATGTTATAATCTGCTTCGCCAGATAGGTTTTATGTAATATTGCTCTTTATAAAGGCAAGCATTAAACTACATTAAATGTCGAAATGTTAAGAAATATAATGGAAACCATATCAAAATGCACATTACGAAAAGAAACAAAATCAAGGTTCTACTATGGGGACAAAACGAGAACAAGAAAACTACCCATTTGATGCTCATTTTAATTCCCCGAAAGCCGGACGTTGAAAATGACATGGGCCAGCGCATTGCAAGCTGTATTTAACGGCTTACCCCATTGACAAGGTAGATTTAAATTACCCCATTCTTGATTGGGGAGATTAACTATATTCTTGAACAAAGAGGTGGTCTGACGGGTTGCGGATTTCAATAGAAAGATGACCTCTTGATTGGTAGGGGTATGTCAAGGGGAGATTATCACTTTGTCAGCGCGGGTGACTGTCTTGATACTTTGATGTTCCCCGATGTGCCTTCTATTCGAAAACCGTGTTTGCAACTAATCCCAATTATGAGACTATTTGGAATCAAAATTAAAGCCTAACTGCACCCTTTTCATAGATTTCGTTTGAAAATAAAATACTTGCGTTTAAGGTAAAATTGGAATATGAGAAATCGAAATATCTCATGAATTCAAAACGTATGTAGCAGGAATGAAATGCAGTTCGGATGTTACAGCACTCTAAATTAGAATGATCTCGTATTACAAATGTCAATTTTGCTAAAATGCACACAAACTCATAACTTGATAGACTCTGGGGGATGATATCGTTGATATAAAAATCGCATCTACCTCGATATGCAATCATTTTCATACTGCATCGGACTTGACATCCCGCAAAATCTTTTCCATAATTAGATGACCATCCATTCTCTTTCTTTTTAATCTAAATATAATCTATGTCTTTCAGGATCATGATATGAAAACCCTTTTATAAAAAACATGATAAATGAAAAACGCGTCTCAAGTTATACATGGTTCATTGCCGCAAATATACCAATCATCTTCGTTTGTTAATGTTTAATCATCAACATTATCACTGATATTATTATTCGTATTATCATGTCCATTAATATCACTTCAAAGTTCTAATTACCACCATCATCATCACTGTTATCATCATCATTCATTCATTATCTATTTCCAATCGTTCTCCAGTATCAATTTTATAGTTTATATAATCCCAGGTGAGGTGAATGGGTACCCGGTAGGAAGAAATTCCTCGAATGCTCTAGCGCGGCCCGATCAAGGTAGCCGTGCTAAAGCTGGGGTAATAATAGCAGGGCCCTCTGGGAGAACAGTTTTCGGAACTGAAGTGGCTACCCTGGGTAAATATGCCGCTATTATTATTATTATTATTATAAAAAAATGAAAGATAATGGTAATGATTATGGTGATGTTGGTAATCATGAACATTAGATCCGTTTTGTGAGATAATTTATGCGATTTTACACGCTAATCGCTACTCGATGATGGTGAAAGAAATCTTTTAAATAGCACAACAGAAGTCGGGGCGGTAGTTACTGCATACACATACTTTAATACACTACATTATTACAAAAGATTCCCCATCGGGCGGGCCAACGGTCTTTTGAAGTAGGTTTATCTATTGAAATTACGACAATAATCACGGCAGCGGATATGGGGAATTCAAGACTGTGAGCTTCTAGCTCTCCCATTGTTTTCTGTGGCGACCCGCTGAGCATGCTATTGTCAATGATTCTCTAATATACGGGTGACTGATCTTGCTTTTTCATGATCATAGGCCAGGGCAATGACTAAGAACAGTTCGATGAGTATCAATGCCAAGCAATCCTGAAAGGTCAATAATGTTCAATTCTCTTGATGGAGAAGCTTATATCATGGCCCTATTTGCTTTTGCTTTTAGGCCAGTAAGTGTACTAACTAATATTAATAATAAATAATCACATTCCATCTATTTTAGAGCAATGACCTAATGCTAATATCACTCTACATATCTCCCTGCAGCTTACGGCCCCATAATTTATCTTCACCCGTGAATTACCGAATTTTGAAGCTTAAATTATTGAACATAATGGCATCCTAGTATTGTAATGATGTAATCACTGCAAGTGCAATATAAATAAAAACATTAATTTAATTCTACTCACGTTGATTTTACTTTAGAACAAACTCACCCCCTCTTCTACTTCTTCTATTTCTCCGTCGTTATTCTTCTTTTCCACCTTATAATTTTTCTTGTTCTCATCCTTCACTCCCTTCTTCATCTACTCTTCTTACTCCTCCTTTTTTTAAAATCTTTTTTTTCTTCTTCATATCCTTTGTCGTCTTTCATTATTCTTTTTTCTCCACCTCATCCTTTCCTTCTGCTTCTTTCTTTTCCTTCCTCCCCTTTTTCTACGTCTCCTCTCTTCTTGTTGTTCTTCTGCCCACCTGCCCTTCTTATACGTCTCCTACTGCTTTTCCTTCGTCCTTCTTCTTTTTCTTCTTGCGTCTCCTTTTTTTCTCTATCTTCCTTTCCTCTCCGTATCCTTCCTCATCTCTCATTATTAATCTCATCCCTTTTTACTGCTCCTCCATTCTACATGTACGTCTGCTTCTCCTTGGTAATTCTTCTTCTCCTCCTCCTTCTCCCACCCCATCGATTTATGATGATAAAATTATAATGAAATAATAGAAATGTTAACGAAGATAATACTTATAACAGAGAAATGAAGATGATTGCGATAGTAACAGCGGTGATGACGATATCGATAACTATGGGAGGATATAGACCATGTACAGCACAACGTATCAGGCGCAATTTCAAATATGATTACATGACGATTTCGATACGAAATATTCATCATAAATCTAGACCTAGTACATTAATATACACTTATCTTTGTAGAATAATGAAATTGCCGCTCAATATCGATAATTCTGATGATCACTAAAACAGAAAAGCATACGTGGGACAGTGTATTATAACATTGCCTCGAAAAATACCTGACATTTGATGGAATTCTGTGCTTATATCGCTCATTTCTCAGCACTTTTACGACTTTCTTTCACAGGGCTATTTGGCAAATATTTTTCATTTATACAAACACTTCGTTGGTAAATTTCATTGGATTCTGATCGAACAAATTTTCAGATCGTTACCACAGTTGGTATTTATCTTCAATTCCGAACATTACGTTTAATACGTTAAACCAATTAAATGAAGTTATACTTTAGTCTGTAATATGTTGTTTTTATGTTGTACTCTCATACCCCGAGAGGGGATCGATAGGGTGAATAAAATGTAAATCTAAATCAGGGGCGGATCCAGCCTCCGCCAATAGGGGGGGGGGATTATATGAAAATTTCATTGGTCGCGCTTCAGTGATTTTGAATATACACTCTGTCACGTAACAGAGTTGCGTTTTTGCCCATTCCAAGTTTTCAGCATTGATGCGTTTCTGCATTGTCTATGCATTGTTAACCCATATTTTTACATCCTGGATCTGAGCAGGGCTCATCAAATTATAAACTTGGGCTAGAAACATGAAAAAATATGTTTTTTTGATAAGGGGAATCAGTGCACCAACTTGAAAGAAAAGTAAATGATCGATGAGTAAAATAAGCTGAAAAATAAAGGGGAATCCACAAATGAACACCCTTTGCGAAAAAGGAACTTTACCAGAGAATTTTTTTTTCTTTTACATTGAAATAACTTGACCAAAGTAGCGTAATAACTAAAAAAAAAGAAATAAGACAAAATGCAGTATTAGGCATGAATTAGCCATGAAACAGACATGACCTATTGTCTTAATCGTTGTGCATCTCCCGTTTTCAAATATAAAATGAGCTGTCAAACATTGGTTTTGCCCTTCTGAACATGCGCAAGGTTATGATTTGATGAGCCTGTTTAGATCATGGAGATTTCTCTGGTCAGATCAGGGAATTCCTTGGTCAGAATGGTCAAAGGGGGTTGATATGCTAGAAAGTGCACAACACACAGTAGTTATATTATAGACTGTAGATACATTATAGACTGTGTATTCAAAGCCACTGAAGCGAGACCAATGAAATTTTATAGAAGTAAGAACATTACATGAGCTTCCTATATCCATACATTTCATTGAAAATTATTTTTTATTTTTGGAGGTAATAAAGCTGCATATAAGAGGGACATTTTTTTAGGGGGGGGGGAGCGCTGAACATGACGAATATGTAGCACGTGTGAAACCAAACTAGAACATGATGAGAATCATGAATGCTAATCGCAGTCACGATTACAATAGGAATCATCATTACAATGATGATTCAAGATTTACGTGTGAAGAGGCCCTTTGTAACATCTACATGAATCAAATGAGCGTCCATAACTCTTTGTCTAGACGGGATGGTGTGTCTATTTCAGACCATGCGTAAGTTCTCGGTCTAGAAATGATTTACTCATAATGTCGCTCATTCAAAAGACTCTGATTCACTATTCATCTAAGGTTCACTGTCACTAAGGACACTGCTTTAGTGAAAATGGATTGAAAAGTCGTAATGATCACAGCCGGATCACAGTCGTAGTAGCAGGATTAGTAAGAGCTATCTCTGCAATACTAGGTGTCAACATGGAAACGTACATGTAGTAACGAATAGTTGGAAATTGGTTTTCACATTTTCTCCCTAAGTGGGAAGTCTCGTGACCATTTATACCCAAACTGTGAAAGGGGATAACTCTACAAGATTTTTATGATAAATTGCAGCTTCCCTCTCTAAAGCCAGGGTTTCAGCAAAACCGAATTTTCCCGAGTAAATTCGGACCGATTCCAGCCGAATCCGGCCTAATTTTGATGGTTCCGGTGGATTCGGAATCTATTTGTCTCTGATAAGGGGGGGGGGGTAGTGGAGCTCCCCGAATGGAGACGAATGAGTCCCGAACATGTCCTGATTCAGCGCAGAATCACAAAGAATCGACCGGAATCAAATTTGGCCATATCGAATAAATCCGAATGCCACCCGAATAGTGGCAAGAATCTGGCCAGGTAATAGCCGAATGTAGCTTGATTGTTCCAATTACAGCAGAATGACGACCCGAAGGTGATGGCCAAATGCGCGGAGCTCGGACCGTTACTCCCGAAACGATACGAATAATGAACTTGGCTAGAATACTCCTAATGCCTCCCCTAATCCAACCAAATACCATCCGATTACATCCAGTATGTGAACCGAATGGAGTTTGTTGTAGCCCCGTTCGGGAGTATTTTGGAGGGTAGTCGGGTGGTTTTGAACAACATTTCACAATGAGCCGAATTCCTCCGGGAATGTTCCCGAATCCATTCCGAATATTCTCGCATTCGCGGTGGAAAAAAGAATAGTAAGTAAAAGTAATCAATTTGTTTCTGACACTCCCTTAAACCTTTATTTTATTAATAATTTGTTATATACATTGTGAATATGATATATTTGATATGCATGGTAAATGTCTGTATAATTAGCATTTCGAAAGTCGCTTACCACTACACGATGATTCATGATAAAGATATGTCCTGATACAGTGTGCGCCTGCATCAACTTCCCGATCTTAAATGCCTTGCTGGATGAAGTCGATAGATGATCTGCCACAGCTTTGGCCACTGTTTGGTCTTGACTCTCATATGCTACATCAACAATGAAGTCATCATCGTTACCCCCAAATAGCCATGTTGATACATCACTATCTGTGCATGCTATGAGCCGAGACACGATATCCAATCCGACCTCCTTCTGCTGGGCTGAGGTAAAGTACATAAGCTCTTGGAATTCTCTTGCTCTTCCGATGATACCCATCATCAACTTGTCGTACTCGCTCCTGTCTAAATTGTGGAGAGATGCCAAATACTTCCCTGATAGATACTCCTGAAAGAGCTTATGAGGGAACTGCACATATGTGACTGCAAAATGAGAACGGTGTCTCTCTTTCATTGAAGGGGTTTGGATTTGCTTAGTGAGCACTCCGACTTTGCAACCTGTTTTCAGAGTTCCTGGCCAGCGCTGGAACTCCTGTTCGGTGAACACCAGTCTCCTCTCATGGAGTCCCCGCAATGCAAGACAACCTATATCACACAGATGGCATACAATCTCCCTACGTTTCGAATCCAATTCTCTGCCGATATCACCTGCAGACGTACCGTGCTTAAAAAGATGATGATAAACCAAAAATTGGACCATCTCATCGATCAGCTGAGAGAAAGTTTGTAGTTTGGACATTGCCTTACGGCGTTCGCCGTCAAAGTCTTTCCACATAATACACAGCATTGCTGTGTATATTGGGAAGGGGGCCATGTTCTCTCTGATCACATCGTTGTTCGATATGAATCGATTCAAATCTTCAGATGAAGTTGTGTCTGGATGGAAGAACTTGGTGATGTAGGAGGAAAGATTTTCATCAGAGAAACCTTCCACGGCAATGAAAGCATAAAGCTTTCTAAGCTCTGAAATCTTCCGTATCTCATCTGATCTCCATCGTCTCGATGTGATTAGTACTTTCCCTGACTTGAATAGCCGATTCAGGATGATAAGGGCGATTTGGTAACAGCTATCAAGATCGCCAGCTAACTCGTCAAAACCGTCCAGAACTAGAAGGACGTCTTTCTGATGGGAAAAGACATACTTGTTTAGCTGCATGGCTGTAACCTTGATGTCGTCTGGCAGGTAAGACATTATGATCTCTCCAATGGTCTTATCCTTTACTTCACGAAGGAGGACGAGAAGTACAAGTTTGAAATCTTGGTAACCTGTTCCACGAATCCAGTCCCAAACGATCTTTGCACAGAGAGTTGTCTTCCCCACACCACCTTCACCTTCAACCAACAAACGTTTAGGAAGGACTCCGTTGACTTTAGTCTTGAGCAGGTCTGTGTAGAGTATTGGTGCCTTTAGAGTTGTTCCTTTGTCTTCTTCCAACAACGTTAAGTTGGTGAAGATCCGGTCTAATTGAAATAGAAGGCTGTTGTTCAGTGGATCGGCTTGAATCTGACAGTGATGAAGTGCAGAATATTCTTTGACCTCTTTGATGACCCGTTCGAATTCTTCTTCTGTCAGTGATGGTATGTGATCTCCGACCTGACCTGTGATGATAATAGAAAATGAAATATCTCAACTACAAATGAATTTCTTTCTTTATGAGTTTCACTCAATGGATTTGAAGTACATGTTTTGTGTCAATTTGATATTTTATATCGCTTTTGCTTGTCTACTTTGGAAATATCTTATGCACGTTTTCAATGTTTTTTTAAATAAATATCCGAGCCCATTATGATCTAGAATGAAGAGCAACTTCAGTCTCTTGTAATGATTAGTATTTTTCTAATTTTTGATATGATTGAACCTATTACTAAGATTATCACTACCATCATTATCATCATTACCTCTAACGATTATTATGTCAATGGTATGTAATATTATTTTCATTGTTTGTACAACAGCCCATCGTTCTAATTGTTATCAGCCTTACAATCATAATTATCATTGTTCAAACTATTATAATAATTTTATCTCATTAACATTATGATCATTTCTCTGCACAGGAGTAGTATAGGTGGTGGTAATTACCTTTCTGTAATTTGTCGGCGAGCTGTACGAGATTGAGGTCTTTTAACTTGTTGGATAGTATCTCCCTCGCTTCATCTTGTAGTACTGTCTTCAGCCATTCACAGAGCATCTTATAGATAGCTTGCATTATGTTGCCAATGTTGTCTTCCTTGAATCGACTTAGTTGAGCCTCAGTGAATCCTAAAGCTAGTCCAACCTTCCTGAAGTCTGATGGATCCATACCGTCAGCAAGGAGATAGAGTTCAAACTCAGTTAGATTACCCAGGCTAAATAATAATTAAAGACACCAAAGAAGATATATGGATGCTTAGAGAGGATCAGAAACATATTTTCAATTTGTTTTCAGTAACGTTGAAAGTTTGTCATATTTTGTAAAATCATAAAGGTTTTCATAATTAATACAGTGTGACAGTTCGCAGAGAAAAACTAATGGGAAAGAAAATATGCTACAGCTAGCCATGCTTGCCGGAGAACCGATATACGGTAAGACTCTTTCGATATTCTTTAAGATTGAAACCGTCATGAAAATATTTCAAAACGATTCATTTTCTATTTGCTTACTTGGTGTTTGGACCAGGGTTTTGCTCCACATCACCAGACCTCAGTAGGAGCACGTTGGTCACACCAGAACAGAACAAATTCCTTTGTATTTCATCTGCGTCTCCACTGGATGAACGTGATCTACTGCCTGTAGAAATTGGAGTTCCATGAAACCCTGCGATCTCCTAAAACGAAGAGGACATGTGACAGAAAGACCCTTTAAATGATACACGGATTACTTTACAAGTTGTTATATAGTTTTATCAAATTCATATCTTTCCGATTTATTTCGCTTCAAGTGGTGTTAACATACCTAACATGTCAATGAACATGACAGCATTAACTTTCTTTGATTTTTGTTCGAAAAGTTGCTCTGCCTCATTATATATTTATTTTATCGGAAAATTCAATACAGTGTCCAGATATCAACATGGTTTAATATTGTGCTTTTTGTATCAGGATTTTTTAAAACCAATCAGAATCCTCACACACGCTATATGTTGAATAATTTCTAGGTAAACGTTTTAAAGATAAATGGCTATAAATTGCATTTGCCAGGCAAACGTTAAAAGACATTTTTCTTGTTATGGTAACGGTGTGTTCCAACTTATTCTTACTGAGAAAAGGATGGTTCTAGAGAGAGACAGTTTTCTTTTTGAATATCAGACATACCCTCATACACAATGTGTGCTCAGCTTTGCTAGATGTATCCAGTTTAGAACTAGGTGAAGATTGGCCATGTATTCCCGACGGTAATGAATTTGATGTCTCTTTCTCTTCATGCTTGCCGTCATGTTGAGAACTAGGTGCATGTGAGTATGACTCCGATGGACCATCCGGTTGGTTTGGTTCACTTATTTGAGTTGAATCGCAGATGCTAGTAGGAGATACGCCATTAATGGTTATATATCTCATGTCCAACTCGTCAAGGTCACAAGGCTCTGGTGCCTGCTCTGGGGCCTTGGTGTCAGAATGATCATAGACGGGAATAGGTTCCTTTCCTGTCGAACAACGGATGCGGTCATCAGCACACAGTGATCCATGTTGAGCGATATTATCGGGGCTTCTGATGTCAAACGAAGATCCATTGACGGTATGACAACCAGGAATGGCCGCGGTCGACAGAGTCTCCGAACACACACCAATGTTGTTACTGCTGATGTTACTTGGAGATTCAGTTTTGGTGGTTTTTAGTTCTACATCACCAGAAGACGGAGGTTGTTGACAGGATGTACTGACAGCTTTGCTCTTTTCATCATTTGAAGAGCCATTGCTAGATGGATTCTGGCTATTGGCATTGGCATTTTCCTTTGATTGATCAGCTTCTTTCTTCGGATCATGGTGGAACCTCCTCAGAAAGGTGCCGATCCTGACACGCCAGACACTGAGAGAGACAGGCATGGTGACATCAGTAGACTGCGTAACATTAAAAAAAAAACAGAGAACGTATTTGCCATTGATGAATAGTGGACGCTATATCATTGATGTATTAAAAGAATCTGCATGAACTGCAAAGTATAATAGCTTTAAAATATACAACCAGTGGCCGGTATACTGAACTCTGGTTTAAAATAGTTTGAAGTTGGGGTTCAACTTTTGGGAGCCAGATATCAATAACTACATGATCAGTTTATCATTGCATTGTGGCATACGGCTCTAGATTAAAACATTGAAAATCATCTGATAATGATAAATTTACCCTTAAAAGATGGGATATATCCCAGTAAACTCAAGGTAAAGCATGATGAGAAAAGGATATTTCATGCCAGGCATTGAAATCCAGCACTAGGCATGAGAGCCAGACATTTTTATCATTTGATGATCGAAAAGGAGAAAAGAGACATCCCTTGTATTCTTTTTTGGAACGATTTCTTTAGCTTGCCTCTTGAATACGATTCTTAGAGTTTAAGCCCAGTTGATTTTATTAACAAAACCAGGATTAAACAATTTAATTTTAAACTTATTCATAGAATACTACCAAGTAAAGACAATTTTCTGTAATTGAGGTATCAAATTAAAGAGCAGATATTGAACTTTTTAAAAATGTGGTTTTCTTTTTGAAACCCAGATACATCAAACGTCATCAAACGTCATGCCTTCGTAGCGAACGGACGCGTCTCTGGGGAGCTCTTGCCCGCTAAATTCAAAACTACTTTGAGAAATGCATTTGTAATCTACATTTTGGTGGCACATAAATTCATCGTTATGAGTAAACATTTATCGCCGAAGAAGTCTACTTATAATCTACGAAAAGCTAACGAACCTAAAACCAAACGCAAAGGAAAGAATCAACCTAAACCTTCAGTATCAGGTATGGCTACCTATAACGCCGCTGATCTTGCTGATACCGAGTTACGTGAAAGACCTACGGCCGGACCTCCGGCAAGTGACTCTGCCTCAACGTTTGACTTGAGCGACGTTACTGATGCGGGCTCAGATCGAGTGCTTACTAGCATGGCCGAAATGAATTCATCTTTGTCAGGAAAGCTGGATAGCGTTTTGAGCCAATTAGTTACCATCAAGTGTGATTTAGCTGAAACCAAAAAGTCAATTTCTGAAGTTGATAAGAAGGTGAATTTCGTCACTGACAAAGTGTCTGCCCTGGAAAAGAACGAAATCCCACTTCTAAAGGAAAAAATAAAAAAGCAGGAGGAGGAGATTGAGACAAGGCTAACGCTAATTGAGATACATCATCGGAAGCAGAATCTTCTCGTTTACGGTATTCCCGACAGGCTAAATGAAAACATTGTTTCTACTGTCCAGGAAATCTTGTGCCACTTCCTAAGGATCGCCCCAGACGATGCCCGGAAGATACCCCTAGTAAACGCCCATCGTTTGCCCAAGCCTCGCAACGGAAACGTTAAGCAACTAGTCGGCCAACCCCAGCAAGAGCCCGGACCTAGCCCGATCATCATCCGTTTTTCGTCGATGTTTGACAGAGACCGCCTACTTCGCGCCTTTGAATCTCAACCGCGCCAGAGAGGCCCCGAGTCTAATCTATCAAACCCAGCTCATCAGGCGACAAGTGTCCTGATGTTCTCTCGCGTCACCATCCGCAGTGACCTCCCCCCTAAGCTGAAGAAGGAACGCGGACGCCTTGCCGCAGAAGCTTATCGACTCCGGCGGCAAGAGAAAGTTTCGACGCGAATTCGTCTTGTCGGATCCAAGGTAATCCTCCAAACCCGCCATGCCTCCGCCAGTGGATCGCAACCTACCGCTTGGGATACGTGGACAGGATAAGGCAAGTTATCTTTCACGCTCTTTACCCTAATCGATCCTTAATAAAGTAAATTACATAAGCATTGAAAAGGAGTTGACTCTGAAAAACGGCATTAAAAATAAAGTGATAAAGGAGTTGATTCAATAAAATGCAGCAGACATAAGAAACTGATTTATACTCGCATCGAAAAGGAGTTGATTTTGAAATGCGGCAGAAATAATCAAGTGACTTATACAAGCATCGAATGGGAGTCGACTTAGAAATGCGGCGGAAAATAGCCAATATCATCAATATTCGTCCAAATCGTTAAAAAATAATAAGGACAATTAAATAACTAAAAAATAATAACATTTTTATAGGAACGAATAGACCTATGAATGTGCCAGCGTTTTGTTGTACTGAACCCTTTTTTTTATATAAGCGATGTCGTTTGCTGTAGAACATATTCATTACAAGGATATCATGCATGGGCCTAGTACAGAAATTTCTCATTTAAATGTATCTGAATTTGTTTTATTATGATGTATTCGTCAATATTCGTTATTAAAAAGAAAATTACTATTTGAATTGGTTTTTGCAAGACGAAAGTTCTGTGTATCAATTCACTTGTTCTCGTGCAAAACGTGCCTGTAGATGCAAACAACAACCCCCCAAAAGCTCAACTTTGCAACAACAACCAAAAAGTTAAACGCTATGCCTAGCGAACATTGCATTTTTCGAATGCCAATTCTCTTTTTTTCTTCTTCTTCTTTTTTTCGTGTATTTCTCAGTTAATCACGCTATTGACAAAACTTTGAATAACTGTTTTCCCGATACCTTGGTTATAGTTTTGACTCCTCTAACTCGGTTGAATGTTGTTGTTAATTTGCATTTATGGCACGACCACAGTACGATGTTTATTTTGACAGGCTCTTTTACCCGTTAAACTGAAAATATTCATCCTTCCATAAGTCGACCTGTCATTTTGATATGTATGTAAAATCACATATTTTCATGTTTGTCTCTGACAACGTTAGTTGGTCTGTCTGACTGATGGTAAGAAAATTTGATAACTATCAAATTCGTTATAATGAATGATAACCCAAAAAAGTATTTCATAATGTTGCTTGCTGTATGCAAATTTGAAACTTATAGCGTTTATGTCTACATGTTTTTTTTATGCTTATTTTATAAATTATGTTTCACTGGGCACTAAACCTCACAATTAGGTCTAAAGGGCAGGTTCGCCCTGACAAAAGGTTTGTTGTGGGGATGGCGGAGGGAATAGTGAGGGGTATTGCCGGGGGTTTGGGAAAAAATCATCAAATAATTAAAAAGTTATTAGAATTTCAATTATTTCATTTGTGACGTCATGTGCGAGCAGCATTCCTACATAGCGAATGGTAAAAAATCAATGAAATGTCATTTTCTCAAAAAATTGAAAATGGTTTTCACTGTAAACTTTTGTATATCAATAGACAAATCGTTCACACCAGATCATAAAAAGAAAACAAAATTAAGTCATCAGGAATCATACAAAATTTGAAATTCATACATTTTATATTACATAACACATGGGGCAGCTGCTCGTTTATGAGGTCACAAATCCAGAGTTTTGAACTCTAATAAATTTCTTACTCTTTAATGGATTTTCCTCAGACCTTCGCCAGTATTTTTTTTTTTATTGTTTTTTCTGCTATTTTTGCAGCAGGGTTTTCTTCGGGGTATGCTTTCCCTTTAACACTCTTCAATTCAATCTTTATATAAGATTGAATAATAATTCGTCCCTCAATAACCATGAAAAAAATGAACAAGAGAATAATGGATGTGTTTAGTACTGTTGATATTCAGCTTTACTTTTCATAGTTCCTCCCTTTATTTTAAATAGACACAAATTGCATGTCAATTGACATGAATATGCCTGGTTTTTCATCTGCACAATTGATTTTCCTTGTAGGGCAATTTTCTTGCTCACAAAAAATGTGCATGCCCTACAGTTGGGTCGTATTGACATCGCTTGTTAAAGCATCTCTTAACCTGATTGCCCATCTCATCACATACACTGTGACCCCCCCTTTTTGTTTTGTACTTCTCATGCACTGCATACCTTTAAACATCCAACATCACATAAATTGATGCAATATTATCGTGTGTAAACATGTCAAGTTGAAATAAAGTATACCATCTATTATGTACTTCATTATGCATACATTTGAGTGTTCGTATTTTTTTATGTGATCCGACTATCTCATTCCTTTGATGAGATTTGGGGGGGGGCAATTCATAATTTAGATTGAACGCTAAACCTTGGATGGTATGGGTTTCGCTCAGTTCTGGTTGGGCGTTGCCCCCATGCGTTTTCCTGCATGTGATGAATTGGTTATTATACATGTTTGCATGCCTTTACCCTGTTCATATTCAAATTTTCGGTTTCTCTTAAAAAAAACAAAACATGTATGTATATATAGTAATGTGAATGTCTTTTCTGGGCGAAATAGCGTAGGTCGCTTTGGTTGGGCGTTGCACCTAAACCATGTTTAATGCTTTGTTATACGTTTGTCGGAAATGCTCAATGTTTTCATAGTATATTTTCGACCCAGTAAACAAACACCCAGTACAATAAATTGCAAGACTTAGGAATGTATTTTCGACTGCATGCCATTACCTTGTTCATTTTCTCAAATACAATGATGACATTCTCAGGGCTCCATTAAAGATAATTATAGCTCAGTTTTAAAAACGTGACTCTGTTTGGGAATCGTTGGGTTTTGGTTGGACGATGCTCATTAATCATGCTTTATAATGCTTTAATTGCATGCTTTCGGATTTTTTTTGTTAAGCAATTTCCCGCGCGTTTAAAGTATTTTAAGCGCCATCGCCAAATTATACATAAGAATGATCTATTGGAATGACTCTACATTGTCTTTTATTCAAAGTGACAATTACCGCTTCTTCTAAAACATGTTTTGAAGGATGTTAAATTGCGAACACCTAATCTTGACTGGTATGGTCATTTCTCGGTTTGGTTGAGCGATAATATATTTTAATTGCATGTTTTGGGCTGTTTCAACGAATGTATGGAGGTAATTGTTTATGTACACCTGAATCCAGTTGGTATGGGCATTGCTCGGTTTTGGTGACTATATTCAGGTAGTCAACCAAGGCCGAGCAATGTCCTTAGGAATATAATGTTCCTTTCATCAATCTCGCGCTTCATCGCATGTTTTGGGGAAATGCTTTTGTGTTTCACAATTTCCCGCGTGTTTTCATGCATTCTCCCTTTGGATATAATTGCAACTTA
The DNA here is from genome assembly GCF_018143015.1 of Lytechinus variegatus. NCBI lineage: Eukaryota > Metazoa > Echinodermata > Echinoidea > Temnopleuroida > Toxopneustidae > Lytechinus > Lytechinus variegatus. The sequence continues at coordinate 66,017,542 of NC_054743.1, read as the reverse complement.
CGAATTGTTTCGCTTGCATGCATTTACCCTGTTCATAACAACCACATTCTTAAGCAGTGCATTATAATTGGGGGTAATTAAAGTTTGAATGTAAAAGGCAGTATGGTTTTGGGCGCCGCTCGGTTTTGGATGAGCGCCTCAAAATGTTATCCAGTGCTTTATGTTATAATGTATTTTTTTCTTGAAATGAATTTTCAACGATTTCCCGCGCGTGTTTTGATAAAATGTCATTATTGATGTACCATCGCCTATTTATCGATATACATTGCCTTGTTTGCATGCCTTTGTTGTTCACACTTATAAAATGGCAACAATGATCACTTTCTCTAAGCATGCATTTGGCCAGAACTCCAGATCCCAATTGTTATGGGTAGTGAAAATTGCATGCTTGGTTCTGGTCAAGCGATCGTTGCATAATTTTGCTTGTAAGCTTTTACCACATTCATTTACAAAAAAGAACAACAATGCCATTCCTAATAAGCATGAAAGTACCTTGTTCATATGTGAATACCAGACCCTGGTTAGTATGGGTATTCCTCGACTTTTTTTATCTCCGTTTTTTTGTTGTTTGTTATTCATTGTTCAATACTTTGATGCATGTTTCTAATCGTACATTTGTTACACGCCTTTTCCCGATTATGTCATAATAATAATGCATTCTCTAAACATTCTTTGACTCAATCGAGATTGCTTTATTCAAATGTGAATGTTCGACCCTGACCGGTTTAAGTATAGCTTGTCTTTGGCTAAGCGACGCTCTTGTATTTTTCATTGCTTTCATGGAAGCTTTTAAAATGCTCATTGCCAATTTTCTCTTGTGTTTTCATGAATTTTAAAATTTAGACTGGCTGATTGGTATTGATTGGCCTGGTATAGCGTACTCTCCTTTGTTATGTATTTATTGCTCTGGTGTATATTTTTTCATAGAAAATTGCCTGTTTGCATGTCTTTACCAAAATTAGCAACAGCAACAATTTTATCTATTTTCAGTCGTACGTGGCAAAAATTATTGTCGACTCTTTTCATGTCCACAATATGGATTTTGCTTATATTGATGTGCTTAATCTTGTTATTTGCCAACCTGTATGGGGTTATCGTTATTTTTCATCATTAGCATTTCTTATATTGATTTTTTTTCTTTGGGCATCTCTCCAGTAATTATCAATGATGTATGTTTACCATCTTTGCTCTCTGACGCGTTTGTCCGCTCTGCCTACGAAGATTTCTGCTAAATGCTGCCCTCTCTCGAACTTTTATGAATTCGTTATTTGTTTTTATGTGTTCGTGTTTCTATGTATCTATGTTACTTATTTGTTCCCACACAGGACCTTTTATTTTAATTACTCTTCTTTTACCAACTCATTGCCGAAAGTAGTAGTGAATGTTAAGACACTAACTGTACTTCCGTGAATACTTTAACTGATATGCCGTTTTATTCCTTGAGTAATGATGACCTCTCCATTAATTTGAATACACATAATTCAAATGGCAACCCTCAGGCTAATTTGGCGTACAACCACTTTGTAGCAAACAACATCAATGCATCATCAGAACTTCTAGATTTTCACACTGATCATGACTTAATTCGCAATCCTTCATCAGAATACATCACTGAACTTCAATTCAAAAACACTAGTAAACAATTCTCCAAAGATATATTTTCTTTATTACATTTAAACATAAGAAGCATAAATAAACATTTCGAAGAGTTCCAACTGCTTTTAGACAATAATTCATCTAGACATTCGTTTTCCATTATTGGACTTACAGAAACTTGGTTAACTGATGAATCCAATATTCCATTTGCATTAGATCAATATGATTTCGTTTTTAATAACAGGAAAGATAGACATGGCGGTGGTGTTGCGTTATATGTTTCCCACAATTATGAATACAAAATTCATGACGAAATCACTACTATGAATGAATATATAGAGTCACTTTTTATCGAAATCAATGTCCTAAATTCCAAAAATATAATTGTAGGTGTTATATATAGACCACCAAATTCCAACCACAATGATTTTTTACTTTATCTTTCTAACTTAGTTAGAAATCCATTGTTGGTGAACAAAGATGTTTTTATATTAGGAGATTTTCATATCGATATATTGAAGCATGACAGCAACAATACTGCCCATGAATTTCTTGAAACATTTTTGACTTCTTCATATTTGCCATTAATATCAAAACCCACTCGCATTGCAGATCGCTCTGCAACCCTTATTGATAACATATTTTGTAACATCATGCCGTCTCCTGATTCTGAAATAATACTATCCGATCTGACAGATCATTTTCCCATTATGTCACATTTTCCCCTTAAAAATTCGTGTATTAATCCTTCCAAGCCATCAAGGCGGAGACCTACTCCCGAGAATCTTGCAAGATTGGGTGTTTCGTTAGAATCTGTTGACTGGTCGCCTATTTATAACAATAACGATGTAAACACATGCTTCAATAACTTTCTGAATATTTTTAACAGTGAATTAGACAAGCATATTCCAAAAGTAAAAGATAAACAAACTAACTACAAAAAATCACCGAGACTTCCTTGGATATCCAAAGCACTTTTGCGTTCAATCAACAGAAAAAACAGTTTATATTATAATTCCAAACTTAAAGGTACTCTTCAGGCAAAAACTAAATACACCACATATAAGAATACTTTAACTAAAACAATACGTTTGGCAAAGAAAAGATATTTTACAGATCAAATAATTCTGTATAAACACGACATTCAAAATACATGGAAAGTTCTTAAACAAGCCATGAATTTATCCAGTAACAAGTCCGATATAACTGAAATTAGGTCTAACGGTGATATTATTGGAGATCCTGAAAATATAGCTAATATTTTTAATGACTATTTTTCATCTATAGGAACTAACCTAGCTCGAGACATCCCCCCTTCAACAAAACACTTTCATGATTACCTAGGTACACCTAATTCTAGTTCAATATTTTTCACTCCCGTAGTTAAAAAAGATATTACTGATGTTGTATCTAATTTGAATAATAAAAAAACTCCTGGTTATGATGATGTCAACAACTCTATTTTAAAAGGTATAATATCTGAAATTATCGATCCTTTGACATATATTTTTAACCTTTCTCTAACCTCCGGTCAAGTTCCTGATCGCATGAAAATTGCCAAGGTCAGTCCATTGTACAAAAAGGGTGACAGGTTAAGTGTCAGTAATTATCGCCCAATTTCTTTAATATCATCCTTGTCAAAAATTTTAGAAAAAGTGGTTTATAGCAAAACAATTGATTTTTTTAAATCTCACAATATTTTTTCTAACTTTCAGTTTGGATTTAGAGAAAAACACAACACAGAACATGCACTATTGAATTTCGTTGATAAAGTGGCCCACGCTTTTGATAATTGCTCACATTTAGTCGGCATTTTTCTGGACTTCTCCAAGGCCTTCGACACCATTAACCATGATATCTTATTACATAAACTTTCTCATTATGGTGTGCGCGGGAAGGCCTTGGAGTGGTTCAGAAGCTACTTGTCCGACAGACGTCAATTTGTATCTTTGAATGGTCATGCATCCAACATGCAATACATTAATTGTGGAGTCCCGCAAGGCAGTCTGTTAGGCCCTTTATTATTTATCATTTATATTAATGACTTTTGTAAATAATCTGATATCCTTTCGTTCATTCTTTTTGCAGACGATTCTAATATATTTTATTCCCATAAAAATCCATATACCTTAGTAAATACTGTTAATAATGAACTTTTAAAAGTCACACAATGGATAAGATCCAACAAATTGTCTCTTAATCTACTTAAAACTAAATATATGCTATTTAGCAATTCCATTGATACACTTCCCATGGACATTGTTTTAGATGACACTAATTTAGAAAGTGTCACATTCATTAAATTTCTCGGTGTTACCGTTGATAATAAGCTTTCCTGGAAATACCACATAGATTGTATATGTAAGATTATTTCGCGAAATATTGGCATTATCAATAAACTAAAATATCATTTTTCGTCGTCATCACTTTTAATGCTATATTCTTCCCTGATCTTGCCTTACTTGAATTATGGGATACTTGCCTGGGGCAGCACCCACCAAACCTTCGTGTTATTCATAATTCAGCTTTTCGTTCACACACTGACCCACTATTTTTTGATAGCAAATTGCTGAAGATAAGCGACCTATACTTATTTCATTTAGGACAATTTATGTTTAAATTTGACAAAAACACACTTCCACGTGTATTTGATTCTATGTTTCCTCTTAATCGGTCTTTTCATAATTACCCTACTAGGCAATCTAACGAATTTCATTTACCCCGTTTTAGAACTTTATTGGCAAAGAGTACATTTATGTTCGATGGTCCTAGATTTTGGAACTCCCTTGACATTAACATAAAAAACAGCCCTTCCATACATTCTTTTAAAAGAAAACTGAAAAACTTCTTACTTCAATCCTACCGAGGTCTTCATTACTAATTCCCGCTCGTTATCATCTCCTCTCAGACTTCAAGTTATGTTTTTGTCTATCATTTTGTTTTATCCTCTCTTTTCGGTCGTAATTTGTCCCGATTCTATTTTACGTTTATTTTACTTTTGTCGTCCTGTTTTGTTTTTTCTTTTTCTTTTTATTATTTTTTCGTTTTGTCTTGTTCTGTGAGTTATCCTGTTCTTTTTCATCTATTCTGTAAATCTTCGTAGGCAAATAGCAACCATTGCGTCTCTCTCTCTCTCTCTCTCTCTCTCTCTCCTCTATTATCTTCCTTTAGGGGGGTTCACATTATACAAGCGATGCTTTTGAGTGAATCCCCCGTTTCCACAGATACTTTTCTTTCCAAAGTATAATTTTTTCTATAAAATATTTTGTATTTTTTTATATGTTATTATCATTAATGTATTGTAAATATTTGTTAAAATGTATGAAAATGATTTGTATATTTGCTATTTCTGTTGGAAATAAAATCTGAATCTGAATACAGCCCGCCAAATGACTTCTGGTATCCCCTCTTCAAATTGTTTTTGCTCACTCATGTGTGACCCAGATAGCAAAATATCTGGGCCCCATATGGGTCCAATGTGGCTATCTGGGACCCATACGGAAACCTTATGGGCTAGAAGTGGGTAGGTCGACATGGGGCCCAGATATGGGTTATACATGTATCTGGGCCCATATGTACCAGATGAATATCATTCGGGCTGGAGATGGGCACTTCCAAGTGGGACCCAGATGGAAGAGTTACGAATGATCTGATCAATCGCAACTATGGAAAGCCAGCAAAGTCAACATATGAAATGCATGTTTGTTAAAAAATTCTAGATGTGAATGCATATCCATTAATTCATTGATTTCTTGACGATTTGAGGTGTTCTCCTTTGATTACAAAGGACATTTTGCAAATTTCCTGTAGAAAAAATGAGACACTGATAGATTTGCATAGAGTTACGACTGATCGGATAAATCATACTCTTTGTACAACGGGGCCCTGGACTCATATGTACCAGATGAATCTCATCTGGGTTGGAGATGAGCATTTTCAAGTGGGACCCAGATGGGCATAAATATGTGGGACCCATTTGGGATATATCTGGGCCCATATGTACCAGATGAATATCATCTGGGCTGAAGATGGGCATTGCCAAGTGGGACCCAGATGGGCAAAAATATATGGGACACATCTGGGATATATCTGGGCCCATATGTACCAGATGAATATCATCTGGGCTGGAGATGGGCATTTTCAAGTGGGACCCAGATGGGCTAAATATGTGGGACCCATCTGGGATATATCTGGGCCCATATGTACCAGATGAATATCATCTGGGCTGAAGATGGGCATTGGCAAGTGGGACCCAGATGAGCAAAATATATGGGACACATCTTGGCCCATATGTACCAGATGAATATCATCTGGGCTGAAGATGGGCATTGCCAAGTGGGACCCAGATGGGCAAAAATATATGGGACACATCTGGGATATATCTGGGCCCATATGTACCAGATGAATATCATCTGGGCTGGAGATGGGCATTTTCAAGTTTAACCCATCTGGGTCCCATCTGGGATATATCTGGGCCCATATGTACCAGATGAATATCATCTGGGCTGGATATGGGCATTTTCAAGTGGGACCCAGATGGGCAAAAATATATGGGACACATTTGGGATGTATCTGGGCCCATATGTACCAGATGAATATCATCTGGGCTAGAGATGGGCGTTTCCAAGTGGGATCCAGATGAGCAAAAATATGTGGGACCCATCTGGGATATATCTGGGCCCATATGTACCAGATGAATATCATCTGGGCTGGAGATGGGCATTTTCAAGTGGGACCCAGATGGGCAAAAATATATGGGACCCAACTGGGATATATCTTTTTATTATTATTATTTATTATTTTATTCGGCATACAGAATCAAATAAAATATTACAAACAAGTGAATACAAAATGCAATAGAGTCATACAGATCATAATATAAAATTCAAGACAAAATTACGTTGTATCAGGTGCGTCTGGTCAAGCTGCCAGGGTATGGAAAAAGTTAACTTAATAACTATGGTCCGCAGACCTTCCTCCCCATACCTGACCAGACGCACCTGATATTGATTGAAATAATACATATATATATATACATACATGTATATCAAAGTAAAATACGTACATTTGGTAATGGTCATGATGTATAAACGAATGGAGAAAAATTATGAAAAATTATTAAATCATTGCATATAATCACTAATTCAAAAACATAAACATAACATAATCATTGTTTAACGGCCTTGTTTTATAATGCTTCCAGGATTACATGTACATCAATTGCTGTGATAGAGTGAGAAACAGTTTTATGTAAACGGAATGAAGATATGCTCAAAATATAAAGTGAGAAGTTTATACAGTTGTATTTTGACATAATCAAAATTTATATGAATATTGCACCTTAGGGATATCCTATGTTGTTTATTAGTATTGTTGTTATTGTTGTGATTGTTAATAGTGGTAATAGTAGTAGTAGTACGGTAGTTATATTAGTAGTAGTGTAATAGTAGTAGTAGTATAGTAGTAGTAGTAGTAGTAGGGTAGTAATAGTAGTATTGGTATTAGTAATAGTAATATTCATAGTGTATCACCATGGGTATTATAATTTATACATATAACACAATTATTGCCCTTTGTTTGTTATTAAAATTATCACCAACTGTTCACAATCAGAATTTTAATCAATGTTATTACCGGTATTGATAGAATTAATAGCAGAAATGTAATTTTTATCAGCAACTCTTTGAGGAATAGATAGAGTCACAATGTGAATGTATTCATTAATTTAAATCATGTACATATAAAGGACTTCAAGTGTAAGCACCAAGTGCTGAATCGAATCAATAAAGCGTCATTACGTAGATCTCTAGGAAGAGTTTCCCACAATCTTGGGAATGAGTTTACGGCAAAGGATCGAAGTCTCTCAGTCCGAGCAAACATATGTTTAAACTTCAGATCAGAGGTGTATCGTGGGTTTACAACTATAAGGCTGTTTACACTATCACATGATATGTTCTGAAAAAGGCACTTCATTATAAATGATATCAATATGAACTTCCTTCGAGACTGCAAAGATGACCAGCGCAACTGTTGCAACCTATCGATGTATGACATTTCTCTCCGTCTTTGTTTCAGGACAATCCGTGTAGCTCTGCGTTGTATGGATTCAATTTTATCAATTAATTTTTGCGTGTAAGGGGTCCAAACAGGCAATCCATACTCAATTATAGGTAGAATGATGGATTTGTACAGGCAGAATGTGGCACGAGGGGAAAGGCCAGATGAAACATTAGAAAGAAGGCCAAGAAGCCGGTTTGCCCGTGATGTAATATAGGAAACATGACTATCCCAGGTTAAGCGACTGTTTATCATGACACCAAGATACTTTGTCTCATTGACAACCTCCAGTAGGATGTCGTTGATGCAATACTCTGGAAAACCAGGATTCTTTGCACAAGATATCCTCATTACTTTAGATTTGGAAGCATTCAGACACATCCTGTTATCCTGGCACCACTGGTTAATGATATCAATGTCCCTTTGAAGGTTTTGTTGATCGATAGGAGCGTAAATGGGACGAGATATAACGGTATCGTCTGCAAACAAAGCACATGCCGAGACAATATAGCGAGGAAGGTCATTGATAAATATGTTGAATAGACAAGGACCCAATACGCTTCCCTGTGGAATACCAGATGTCGGTGAACTCCAAGTAGAGAAATGTCCTTTATACTGAACACGTTGTTGACGTTCAGACAAGAAGGAGCGAATCCAATACCAAACATTTCCAGTGATGTTGTACAATGAAGACAGTTTATGTAAAAGAATGTCATGGGGCATACGGTCGAACGCCTTTGAAAAATCAAAGAAGACTGCATCGATAGGAGGCGAGCGACGCTGATCTAAAATGGTCAGCCATTGGTTGGTAATGGTCAGAAGCTGGGTCACACATGACTTTTTAGATACAAAACCATGTTGAACTTGAGACGATAAGCAATTTACTTCCATATGATCACCAATTGCTCTCGAGATGAACGACTCCATCAGCTTACTAACAACGGAAGTTAGAGCCACTGGACGATAGTTCGATACAAGCGAGCGGTCACCAGCCTTGTAAACAGGAGAAATATTGGCCTGTTTCCACAAAATAGGTATTGAGTGATTTCGGAGAAATATCGAAAATAAGCGCTGGAGAACTGGTGAGATGGTATGCACAGATTTCTTGAGCATAATTGGCGTGATGGAATCAGGTCCTGGACTCTTCCCATCTTGCAGAAGAATTATAGCCTTAGCTATGTCCGCAGTAGATATTTCAACAGAACAAAGTGGAGGTATAGGGTGGTCGCACTTGTGAGGAACACGAGGTAAGTTACAAGGAGGAGGGTAAACAGACTGGAAGTAAGTTGCGAACTTATCTGCAATATCATCTGGCTTGTTGATGACATTACCATGGTCGACAAGGACTGGAGGTGCAGAGCTAGATTTTCTTGACCTAACGTAGGCAAAGAAGCGTTTCTTGTTGTCTTTCCATGTAAAGAGATGGTTGACATACGACCAGTAAGATTTGTTGATCATGATCTTAGCTTTATTTCGAACATCTCTAAACTTCATCCAGTCATCCAAACTGTTAGATTGCTTAGCAACCTTGAAGAGATTGTGCTTATGTCTTATAGATCTCTTGATTTCCCGAGTGATCCAAGGCTTGACCTTCTTTGAGCTGCATCTCTTGTGTGGTATGGCATCTCGGGAAGCAGCCAGAAATAAATCAAGAAATCCTTCCCAAGAAGCGTCAACATCATTAGGGTCTAAGAACAAGTCCCATGGAGCCAACTCTAACAGATGATTGAAATGGTCAAAATCAGCTTTTCTATACAGGAGAAATTCACGTAATATCCCTTTCCCAACAAATGGCTTCAGCAATTTGAATTTGAAAGAGATAGAAAAGTGATCGCTAGAAACGGGATTAGGCTGAACATTTAAATAGTCAAACAGGTCTGGACGATTGGTGTATAAATGGTCAATTATCGAACCACTTCTTGGGTCATGAGTAGATTGACGAGTCACAGATTTCACTTCCTGGGACAAATCGGCAGCTTCCAACATAGACAACAGCCTATGAGCATCAGGAGCATTGGTATCTTTCACATCAATGTTGAAATCACCGGTCAGTATAACACCTCTATGGTTCGATGAGGACTCCTGGATCTGGTCGATGTGGTCTTGAAGTCGATCCCAAAAGTCAGCTAGATTGTTTGGGGGTCTGTACAATGTTTCCACAATCCATTTCGAACCATTTAATGATATCTCTGCTAATATATTTTCTAAATGTTGGTGCTCAAAGTTGTCTAAACGCCGTGGGTGGAGGCAAGATTTCAGGCATAAGAGAACACCGCCGCCATGATGATCGTTACCATTATCGCGATCCCTTCGAAATATGACATAATCATCAGGGATCGCCAGTTCACTATCAGAACATGATGAATCGAGCCACGTCTCAGTAACACATATAATGTCAGGATGAGAACATTCTATGAAAGTCAATAAATCAATGCACTTATGACGTAAACTTCGAGCATTGAATGATACTCCTGACAAGAAATGGCGAGTTGAAAATCTGGATTCACTGTTAGAAGAATCAGACTCATCATTAGGCCCCGGATTTGACTTTACATCTCCACAACTGAGTAACTGTATGTTAAAACATGCAGTACAGAATATCATCTGGGCTGAAGATGGGCATTGCCAAGTGGGACCCAGATGGGCAAAAATATATGGGACACATCTGGGATATATCTGGGCTCATAGGTACCAGTTGAATATCATCTGGGCTAGAGATGGGCATTGCCAAGTGGGACTCAGATGGGCAAAAATATATGGGACCCATGTGGGATAAATCTGGGCCCATATGTACCAGATGAATATCATCTGGGCTGGAGATGGGAATTTTCAAGTGGGACCCAGATGGGCAAAAATATATGGGACCCATCTGGTATGTATCTGGGCCCATATGTACCAGATGAATATCATCTGGGCTGGAGATGGGCATATCACTTCGTCGATCTGGACTACACTCATGAATGTTCATTACAACAGTAAATGAGAAAATTTTTAGCTAATACAGCTACAACAATTAATATGTTTATGTTTATGCAAGGATTCCACCATGAAAAGTTTCAGAAACGTATGTAATTTATTACCATGAAATAAAAAATCGAAACATTTAATTTCAGGAGAAAATTTTCAAGGTTGAATATTGAAAATTGTAATTAACATAGCCTGTCAAGTATAACAAACTCGCTCTCTATATAGAAGCGAAGCCAATAACAAGATTCAGTGGTTAGGTGTAGGATAGGATTAGGATTTAGGGTTAGAATGAAAGATTATAGGACATTATAAAATGATAAGGATTAGAGTATCGGGTTGTAAAGTCACCTTAATGACACAAATTAATATATTCTTTTTTATTAAAACAACGTTGACCTACATGTGGCCCACATGGGACCCATATAAAAACACAGTATTGTTTTCATATGGGGCCCAGATGGGCCATATGGGGTTTACATGGGTTTTATGTGGGCTTGCCCAGATCTAACCCAAATGAAGCCCACATAGGACCCAGATGGAATCACAGTTTTGTTTTCATATGGGGCCCAGATGGGCCATGTGGGGTTTACATAGGTTTTATGTGGGCATGCCCACATCTAATCCACGTGAAACCCACTTGGCCTATATGGGCCCATATGGGGATGACGGTGCAAACGGTATATAGGACCCATATGGGTCATGTGGGGCCCGTACATTCCCATATAGGCCCCATATGTGTTGCACATATGGGGCCCATATTGTTGCCCAGATTTGCTCAGATTAATCCCATACGGACCCCATATATTTTGCTGACTGGGGAATGAGAAATAATGTGAGTAATTTAAGACGAAAGAGGAGATTCTAAGCTTCACAGTGGTAGGTCATTTGTCTATTGTATTCGTGATTAAGTTATAATAAATCATCGATAAATTTCGGCTTTGATTTTTGTGGGACGCACTGTATATATAGATATAGATAGCCAAGCACGATCGGTCAATTGCGCGTCACGTGATATGATCGAAATCAGTGTATTTTCCAGCCGGGCCACAGTGTAGTAAAATCACGCGAAATCGTCATTACGCAAACATGTAATAAAATGAGGTCACCACAGTGAATCGATAACAGCGAGAGCGCTGCACATTGCCAGCGGTTCACGGAGATTTGCACGCAAAACCTATGAGAAACGAGCGAGAGCGAACGATTCCACGAGCTCTTCAACCTTCTTTCCCTTCCCGGCGATTTGTCCCAAAACAAAAGGATTTCTGCAAAGTACGATACTTTGTTTTTCAACTTTATTAGCATTCGATCTATCCGCGCCGATTTTTTTTTTACCGTGGCATTTTGTTATAAATTACCAAAAGAACCTGTACATCAGTTTTGCCGAGCTGAATAAAACGACTGATAGGCGTTTATGACAGCCGTCATTCACGTAAACTTTTGTATCCGATATGTAAACTTTCATTCTACACGTAGTGTACTGATCAATATGCACACAACGTCGTACTTGAAGTATTAATATTCATAGGTGATAGCAACGGGGAACTTAAGATTGACATGTACAATAAAAACCAGTAAAAACTATTTAAAAATGATGAGTCCTTGATGCAGTTCACCGACACAGTGAAGGATCAGGATCGTCAATTACAAAACAGATGAACATGATGAAATTATAAAACTTACATGACTTGTCCAATATCGCATGAATCATTAATATCCCTTATTTTTCCTTTGGCTTATGACTGTTAAGTGCAGAAAAGGGGGAAACGGTGAATAATTTGGTACTGGCTGTATGGTCCCGTGGTCAGTAAGCGTGCATGTTTGTAGGCCTACATTCACAATGATCACGTCGATGGTCAGAGAACAATTTCCCTCATTCATCTCAATCCTCTCTTATCATGCTTATCATTACATGTATCATGTGTATACCAGGGAGATGGGGTTTGGTGTGTGCATTAACGTGTGCATACAAGGAAAGATAGCCGAGGTATAGGCCTTCGTTTGTGTGTAAGTTCATTGGGCATGTTGGGTCGTCTCTTCGGTCAAGAGCGTGGGTGCTGTGTGCATCATTGCACGGTGCAAGCTTGTGTGTCAAATACGCGCGAAACGACTAATAACAGGCTACAAAAATCACTCGACCATGCTGCCGCTATGCGAATTCGGTGTGCGAAGATTACGTAACTTTCACCGAAATTAACGCTACACCGTAATGACGATTTCTCGTTATTTTACTACACTGGTCCACCTCCGATGAATATATATATATACCAGCTGGTCCATGAATATATTTTATATTTTCTACGTGTCTGGAGCCCTCTCTTGGATTAGATGTTACCAATTACACGAAAATAACATAGGTGGGACCAAAGAAGCTATCGTTTGCAATCGATCAACACTTTGATTCTGTGTCACATTTATTTTTACATAAGGTACTAAAATCATTCAATTTCGGACCAAGGTTTCGCAAATGGGTAAATATTTTTTATACTAATACTAAAAGTTGTGTTATAAATGGTTGCGCATCGACAGGTTACTTTAAGGTTGAAAGAGGAGTAAGGCAGGGAGATCCTCTTTCTCCATATCTGTTTGTTTTGTGTATTGAAATTTTAGCTCACATGATTAGGAATAATCATCAGGTAAAAGGGATCCGTTTTAGAAATACAGAATTAAAACAAGTTTTGTACGCAGATGATATAACGCTTTTTATTAAGGACTTACCTTCATTTAAGGAGACTGAACGCATTTTTGAAGCATTTTATAAAATATCAGGATTAAAGATAAACAACGACAAGACGTTTATATTACCTTTAGGCCCACAGTTTTCCACTCATAACTTTCCTTTTGGGAAGCAAGTCGATATTGTTAAGATATTAGGAATTTATTTTTCGATACACGAAGATTTCAAGGAAAAAATTAGCTACAAAGAAATATTAAGTAAAATTAAAAAAATTATTTAATTGGTGGAAGCAACGTGATTTAAGATTAATGGGAAAAATTCAATTAATGAAAGTATACGGCTATTCCAAATTGATATATCTATCATCATTGATGCCATTTCCGGAGTGGGTACATAGTGAGATTGAAGAAATAAGTTTTGATTTTTTGTGGAAAGGTAGAAACAAAATTAAAAATACCATAATAACTTTAGACTATTCGCAAGGGGGGCTCAAAATGATGAATTTCAGACTGTTTGTGAAAGCACAGAGAATAATGTGGATAAAAAGGCTTGTTACAGGAAAACAAGGTATTAATTGGAAAAAATACTTCAAATATTTGATGAGACCAATGGGAGGTAATTTGATTTTTTTATTGTAACTATTGGGACAAGAGTGTGAATATTAAGCTACCTACCTTCTATCGAAGTTTAATAGAAACATGGACGGATATGAAAAATTATGTTAAAGCAGAAGAGAATTACAAGGGAAATGAAATTTTGTATAACAATAAATATATTCAGCTGGATGGCAAAACATTATTTGATGAAAATTTGTTTTTGAAAAATATATATCGACTTCACCATATTTGTGATGAAAAGGGTTATTGAAAAAGGATGCTTATTTTATTTTAAAGGGTTTAAGTAAAGAAGAAATTTCAAAAATTGGAAAAATATATTCAATAATTCCTCATGAATGGAAAAGAAACGTTGAGCCGGAAAGGAAGTCTATCCACTGTGGCCTCAGCCTAGAAATAGTATTTACAAAGAAAGTTTATAAATTTGAAGAAATAAATGCAAAAATGGTTTATAGAAGTCAAATAAGCAATAATGTAGAAATTAGCTCTGCTTTTTATAACTTACTGGAAGCTTATAACAGTTAAGGAAGTGGAAAAGATTTTTGTTCGGCCAAGGTTGTGCACATTAGTTAGCAAATTGAGAGAGTTTCAGTTTAAATCATTGTATAGAATAGTCTATACGAACCATCATCTACACAGATTCAAACTTCGGATAAATGGGTTGTGTTCATATTGTAATACTTTAGAAGAAACATACCAACATGTATTTTTTGAGTGTAATATAATTAAAAGACTGTGGGAGAAATGTGCTGATAAATTAAACTTACCGTTTCTTAGGAGAATATCTTGGAAACAAATTCATATTGGAATAAATGGGACTAATGTAAAAACAGAACAATTATTAAACCACATTACAATTTTGATAAAATTCATGATCTTCCATGGTAGGGAAAAGGGGTTACCTCCAAATGTAAAGGAAATTAGAGATAAATTAATTGAAAATAGAAAAGAAGAGAAACGGCTTGCAACGGAAAGGGGAACCTTGGCATTTCATTTAAGAAAATGGGAGCACTTTGACGAATCAGCCTCACAGTCTTCCACCACTTAGTTAGGTTTTTTTTTTCTTTCTTTTTTTCTTTATTACCATTATCATTATTCTTTATTTGTAGTTTATGGGGGTAGGGGGGTTAAGTGTAGCTAAGGGTCTGGCTTTAAGTTGTGTGTATGTTTTTTTATATAACTTCCTCATTAATCAGTTTGATTGAAGAGTATGGAGAATCTTATCTTGCAGTGGCGTAACTACGGGGGGGGGCATGGGGGGGCACGTGCCCCCCCCCCCCATCGGCTGGCAAAAAAAAACGGGAGAAAAGGGAGAAAAGGGATAAAAAGAGGGAGAAGAAAGAAACGTAGTGGGAAAGAAGAATTTATTGTACATTATAATGTTTATGTTGTGTTATATTACATAAGAATTATTTTTTTTCATAAATTTATGAAACATAATGTGCTCAGGGCCTATTTGTTCATTATTCCTGGTACTATAGCATTGTCTGTTTAACGAGATATACCTGTACAATCATGTTGTACCAGACGTCCTGTTTTCAAGTCAATATGCACCAAATATATATCATCGCACTTCGAGTTATTATTGTTTTATGTAGTGACATATGCTTCTTTTCATGACTACTTAAAGTGATTTTAAGGTCTGCATATAAAAAAAATCGTGTTCGTGCTTACGTTCGAATTAGTGGATTGATGAGATAATGTCTGCTCTTCATGAATTCCTGAAATCGGTCCTTAAAATGTCTCTTTTTCTAATGTAAATATCAAAAATTTTCAGCTCGCGCTTCGCGCTCGCATCATTTGATTAGTAAAGTACGTATGGTCATAGTACATTCCTACAAACAAGCATTAGAATGCACCTCTTCAGATCTGAATTTCCTATATTTTCAGCTCGCATTTTGCGCTACTGAGATGCGGATGATAATCATGATTACTATGACTATAAAAAGCTCTTCATGTGTTTGAATGTGATTCTAACAAAATCAGCAATCGCTTGGCACTCGCATTGGATGACTATGGTGAGATATGTATACTCTTAATGGATTCAAAAAAAGAAATAGTCCTTAAAATGTCAGTTTGGGGTCAATGTATACAAAATTTTCAGCTCGCGCTTCGCGCTCGCATCAATTTGTACGTGAAATACGTAAGGTCTCCGTAAATTCCTACAAACAAGCCTTAAAATGCTTCTCTTCAGGTCTGAATTTCCTAAATTTTTAGCTCGCGCTTCGCGCTCGCAATATTTGATTAGTGAGATGCGTATTTTAATCATGATTACAATGACTACAAAAGGTGTTTCATGTTTTCTAACAAAATCAGCAAGCGCTTGGCACTCAAATTAGATGAGTATGGTGAGATATGTATTCTCTTATTTGATTTCTAAAATAGTCCTTAAACTGTCTCTGTTTGGGGTCAATAAATACAAAAATTTCAGCTCGCGCTTCGCGCTCGCATTGTTTGTTTAGCGAGACAGATACGTATTTTTTTTTATTTTTATTTAATAGCTTATTTTGACCCTTTTTAGGTATGAATTTCAAAAATTTTCACATCATTTGATCAGTGAGATACATTACATATCCGTTTGATGGCACAGTCCTTAAAATGTCTCTATATAAGGTCAATAGGCCTATACCTGGTAATTGAGCGCGCTTTGCGCGCTCACTGAGCGACTCAAAATTTTTGCTGGTGCCCCCCCCCCAATGCCGTGACCCACGGTACGCCACTGTTAACTTGAGTTTTATATACAGATTATAAGTTTATTTCCGTAATTTAGATTTTTGCTGTTGTACCCGGATTCTGTTCTGTATTTATCCCTTCGTGATTATAAGTTGTTAAAAAATATGAGCAGATTAATTTTAAGTTTACATTTCAAGTTCATATATATTCGTTTTCTCACCATGTCAAAATGTTTATATGTAAACTTGAAATTAAGTTTTAATGATGTCATGTTATATATATATTTTTTTATATGTGATATGAGGAAGAAATAAATATGATTCAAAACAAAAAAATATTGCAATAAATTTTCGGGCTAAGTACAGCATAATTTAAAAGAGGTGTAGTACTTAGTGCAGTGATTCCGGTCCAAGCCATGTCCCAGTCCCAGTTTAATGCAAGAATACTTCAAAATGAAGCCTAGATTTGTGCTAATGAGCAATGAGGAATTTGACCAGTTTTGGACAATAAGGATTCTAAATCTACTAAGAATGTTGTGAAACAGACGATAGATATGTTCAGTTGGTATTGTAGGGCAAAGTCCCTTGACTTTGGAAAAGTGGAGACGGAATACTCGGAGCAAGAGTTATGCAAGTGCATTCGATCATTCTACGCTGAGGTGCGACATGTGACATAATGCGTTAAATTAAACTAAATGATAATAAACGAAACTGCTATTAGACTTACTGGCTATTAGACGAGATGGTAATTAGACGAAATGGTTATTGGACTATGTTGATAGTTGACTAACTAATGGTAGACGAAATGATATCAGACCATGCGATAGTGGGGAAAAAGGTAGTAGAGGAAATGGCAATAAACCGATAAATATCCATACAAAGAATAATCCTGGTTTCAAAATATTGATTTAATTCTCTTTTTCGTGTCTCAAAATACTAAGTAAAAGCATATTTTATATCCTATCTGTAGCTCGAGTCCTGAAGAAAATACCGCTGTGACATTATGCGTTGCGACATGTGACATTATGCGTTGACAATTTACTGCGACATTATGCGTTGCGACATGTGACATTATGCGTTAGAAAAACTACGACATTATCATTGCGCTTGCCGTCATCATGTAAGGACGTATTTACTTTTCGCTCCACTTCGTTCTCGGCTCCTACCTTTTGCCTTATGTAGTAAAGTTACGGATTACAATGAGGTTTTATCCGAGGATTTTCTTCATGAATTTGAAACTCACGTGATATTACTCCAATTTTCAGCATTACATGCTTGATTTAATTGATGAAACGAGAGACCAGTGATTGTTGACATTCTACTTCGAGAAGCTTATGTGTGTTTCTGAGACTTGCCAGTGAGTTTACAATCATGATACGGTCCCGTATTTCAGCGGAAGAATTGACGAAGGAAATCCGAAGTGAGGTGAGAAATGCCATTGAATCTAGCAATGATATCAACGATAAACTTGTAAAGAGGATAAAGGAGGCATTAATAGAGGAGTTAACCAATACTATAATGGAAAACGTTGCTGGAAATATTAAAGAAACTCTTGACTTCGAGCTCAACGAGAGGGACAGCAAGATAGACCAGATGCGAAAGGAAATTGATAGCCTGAAGGAGAAGCAGGAGGATGCAGAGCAATATTCTAGGAGGAATTGCTTGATTTTCCATGGCCTAACAGAGAAAGTGCTAGCAGAAGGTATGTGGAGAATACTGATACTACAGTGATGGAGATGTGTGAAGAGAAACTTAACATAAAGTTGCAGAAAACAGATATAGATAGAACTCATAGATTCGGTCCTAACAGAGGAAAGGTGAGAGGGATCATAATGCGTTTTACTAACTATAAAGTACGTAATCTCATATACCAAGCAAGGAGAAAGCTTATAGAACAAGAAGGACAACAAATCTACATACAGGAAAGTCTAACAAAAAGCAGAGGTGATCTCATTCGTGTGTTAAAAACTAAATACAAATAAATATGTCTCTGGACCCAAGATGGAAGAATTCGAGTGCTCACACGGAATGACAGACGAGTTACTTTTACAAATGGGTCCGACATGGCAAAATTACAGTCTGAGTAGAATGTTGCTATAAAGTGTCCTACATTAAAAAAAAATTAATATGCATTCAAACATTTTATAATGTGCATTTGGCTAGTTCACAGGAAACAGGATCATAATGCGTTTTACTAACTATAAAGTACGTAATCTCATATAACAAGCAAGGAGAAAGCTTAGAGAACAAGAAGGACAACAAATCTACATACAGGAAATAACAGTCAAAAATTGAATCATCTACTGGAATTTGTTTAAAATTGAAAGTATTAACTAACAATTCTTTGTCGTCGCGACGTTTCACCAACCGCTGTTGGCTTCATCAGGCGAATGAACGCCAATCACTTTTTTCCAAGTGACTCCGCGCCAGAATCAGCCGACCGTAGCGTCACTTGGTTCCCCAGGGGCGGAAGTTAATCCCGTGAGAGACGGCTTTGAACTTCCCGTAGGATTCGGTCCCAGGCGTGTGACAGCTGGAACCACAAGCCACCTCTCCGATTCAATGTTGGCTTCTCCACTCTTTCCCAAATAGCTTCTTTTACTCCTCTCTCGAACCACCTGCTTTCTTTGTCCAGGATCACCACGTCCTTGTTCTTGAAAGTGTGTCCCGTCGCGTTCAAGTGGGTGAAAACCGCCGATTCAGGAATGGCTGTGAGACCAGTAGATTTACGGTGTTGGTACATCCGTGCTCTCAGTGATTGTTGAGTTTCACCGATGTAGGAATCCTGACATTCCCTTTGTTCACATCTAATACCATACACCACGTTTCGCTTCTTATCCTTGACCGGTTGGTCTTTCACGTGCACAAGCAATTGTCTCAGTGTTCTATGCGGCTTATGTGAGGTGGAGATTCCGAACCTACCAAAAGTGCGACTGATCCTTTCTGATAGACCCGCAACGTAGGGAATAGTAACAAGGGTCCTATTCAAGTGGGTGAAAACCGCCGATTCAGGAATGGCTGCGAGACCAGTAGATTTACGGTGTTGGTACATCCGTGCTCTCAGTGATTGTTGAGTTTCACCGATGTAGGAATCCTGACATTCCCTTTGTTCACATCTAATACCATACACCACGTTTCGCTTCTTATCCTTGACCGGTTGGTCTTTCACGTGCACAAGCAATTGTCTCAGTGTTCTATGCGGCTTATGTGAGGTGGAGATTCCGAACCTACCAAAAGTGCGACTGATCCTTTGTGATAGACCCGCAACGTAGGGAATAGTAACAAGGGTCCTATTCCGGCGAGGTTGGGCTGTCGCAGCGTCAGACTGGTTATCCGGAGTATTCGACTGTTCTTCCGAAGGTCTTACAGGTCGAGGTTGCTTTGGACGTGTGGCTTTCTGGAACGCCCAGCTGGGATATCCGCACTTTCCAAGAGAGTTCGTAATGATTTTCTTTTCAGCCGAGTTGTCCTCCTGTTTACTCACAACGCTGTCCGTTCGATGGAACAGTGTCCTTATCACCGAGAGTTTATGCACCAGGGGGTGGTGAGAGTTAAAGTGTAAGTACTGGTTGGTATGAGTCGGTTTCATATATACTCGGAAATCCAAACTGCCTCTTTCCACTATTTGTACTTCGCAGTCAAGGAACGCAAGTTTGTTGTCCTTACAGGCTTCCTGTGTGAACTTGATATTCACGTCTTGGTTGTTGATGTGTTTGAAGAAGTACGTCGTGAAAGTCTAACAAAAAGCAGAGGTGATCTCATTCTTGTGTTAAAAACTAAATACAAACACATTGTAAAACGACTCTGGACCCAAGATGGACGAATTCGAGTGCTCACACATAATGACAGACGAGTTACTATTACAAATGGGTCCGACATGGCAAAATTTCAGTCTGAGTAGAATGTTGCTATAATGTGTCCTACATTTTTAAATCATTTTTAATATGCATTCAAACATTTTATAATGTGCATTTGGCTAGTTCACAGAAAACAGGTTATCTTTTGGACATTCATATTCCAACCATGGAGTAGTGGTATATACTATTCTTAATCATTAAATACAGAATCAGATTTTTACCATCTTTTTACGTCCAAAATAATCATTCGTTATTGAAAAGATCGAAGTTATTGACCTCTAAATTCGTTTTTTGAACTGATAGGTCGTCCTTTTTGCCATGTTTATCCTGCATGACGGTATTTATTTGTTCCACGTACTTATCATGCGTATTTGTCTTTTACTCTAATGGGATAACGATAATACTATTCATTTGGATTCCCAATCCGTCATATTGTGTAACCATCTTTTACAATGTTCATAGAGGTTGTTTGTTATTGGCTTACTTGGATAGAGTTCATTACCTCTTCGTAAACGTTTTGAACCTGATTATAGGTCATCCTATTATCTCATGTTGTTCAACATGCATGACAATATCTCTGTCTATTTTAAAGTCTAAAAGTCTAAAGATTGTTTAACTATCTTTTAATATGTCTAGGATAGTCATTGTTACATGGGTTTGAGAGAAGAAGTTCTTTAGCTCTTTGTAAACGTTTTCTGATCCTAAAATGATAGGTCATCCTTTTTGCCATGTTTAACATGCATAACAATATTTGTTTGTTGCATGTACTTATATTCTATTGAGTTATAATCTCATGGTGGACTTCTGCCTTTTAATCTCATTGGACAATGATAATACTGTCCATCTTAATTCCAAATCAGATTGTTTAACCATCTGTTATGATGTTCATAATGGGTATTTGTTACTTGACTTACTTAGATAGATTTCATTACCTTTTCGTAAACGTTTTGAACCTTGCTTATAGGTGGTTCTATTATCTCATGATGTTCGACATGCAAGACGATATCTCTATTCTATACAGTCTTATTCTAGAATGACAAAGTGTGTGATTTTTCCACTGTATTTTGGGATAATGGTACTGTTGTCTATTTTAAAATCTAAATAAGATTGTTTGACCATCTTTTAAGATGTCCAGGATGGTCATTGTTACATGGGTTTGAGAGAAGAAGTTTTTAAGCTCTTTGTAAACGTTTTCTGATCCTGAACTGATAGGTCATCCCTTTTGCCATGTTTAACATGCATGAGTATTTATTTGTTGCATGTACTTATATTCTATTGAGTTACAATTTCATGGTGGACTTCTGCCTTTGATCTCATTGGACAATGATAATACTGTCCATCTAAATTACAAATCAGATTGTTTAACCATCTTTTATGATGTTCATAATGGGTATTTGTTACTTGACGTACTTAGATAGAGTTCATTACCTCTCCGTAAACGTTTTGAACCTTGCATTATAGGTCATCCTATTATCTCATCAAATCTCTATTCTAGAATGACAATAGGTATCTATAGAGATACAGTATTATGGAGGACTTTTGTATTTTTCTCTCATTGGACAATGTTAACAGCTTTTAATAATTTTTTTTTTAATACACCTGGCAAGGGTAGGAAAAAACGACATTTCGCTTACCAAGATACTTTTATTTTAATTTTCATTCAAACCATTCATTATCATTACTATTGCATTTGTATGTAATTGTAGTCTGGGGATTCTTGTGGGGTTTTTTTTTAGTGTTTTTTTCCTTTATCTTTTCTTTGTTTTCTTCTATATCATTGTTAATGAATAGGCGTTTTCCTTGTGCTATATGTAACAACAGCGTGAAAAATAACCAAAAGGGCCTACTTTGTACATCTTGCAATTTATGGGTTCATATTTCTTGTGTCAACATTCCTTTGATTCAGAACTTTTCTTAAATTGGAAATGTCCAAAATGTTTAATGAAAGAATTACCTTTTTATAATGATACTTCTGATACTTCAAACCTACCGATTTATAGTGTACCATTTATTGGACATGACGAAAGAAATCTTAAATATCGGGAGTTAGCATTAAAAGGATTACGTTTTGCGCAGTTAAATGTTGTAAGCTTATTGAGGAATATTGATGAAATACGTTCAATTCTCATTGACAATCAAATTCACATATTTGCACTTAATGAAACGAGATTAGATGATAGCATTAATAATGGTGAGGTACTTATACCAAATTATGAAATAATCCGTAAAGATAGAAATAGGGTAGGAGGTGGAATTGCAATTTACATCCACGAAACTTTGAAATTTACGCTATTAGAGCATGATTCTTTGTCCTCGATAGAAGCAATAGCGATTGTTACTCATTTAAAAAACACGCAACCTATTATATTTGTTAATTGGTACAGACCTCCTAATTCCCATAGTGCGGTTCTCGACTACTATGAACAAATGTTATCTTTTGTTAGTGGATTCAACTATTCAATAATAATAATGGGAGATGCAAATTTTGATCTAAAACGCCCGAGTAATTCACAGACTTTGAAATACAATCAAATTAATAGTATTTATTCACTAGAACAAGTTAATACTTCTAAATATACACGAATAGTGGGCGGTTCCGCAACACTTATTGATCATATGCTTACTAATTCTATAAATAAAGTGAGGTCTTTTGGTGTAATCGATAATGGGCTTAGTGATCATTCTATGAGTTTTCTCATTTGGAAATCCCATTCAATGGATACCCATGAAAAATATGTTACTTTCAGGAAGTGTAGAAATATTGATATCAATCGCTTTAAATCTGATGTTAAAAACCAAAATTGGAATGAGACAGAAAATTTTGATGACATAAATGATGCGGTAAAAAAGTGGGAAGAACTTTTGCTAGAGGTTGTGGATAAACATATGCCATTTAAGACTAAACGTGTAAAGAATAAACACTCTCCTTGGCTAAATGAACATCTCTTCAACTTAATGAAACAGAGAGATCGAATGAAATGTAAAGCTAAATCAAAACAAGAGGAAAGGTTATGGGTAGAGTATAGGCGCTTAAGAAATAAAGTCACATATGAAATTAAAAAAAGAAAAAAAGAAATATTATTATGAAAAATTATGTCAAAATCAAACTAGAAATGAGTCTTGGAAAGTACTAAAATCATTTATATCAAATCTGCTAACCATTCATGCACTGGTGACGCTTTTGAAACTGCTAATAAATTCAATCTACATTTTGCAAGTGTTGCTAACAACGTATCTATTGATGAAACGCAAGGTTTAACAGATTTTCCTCAAGTACTTGATATTGATGATATATTTACTTTAAACAAGATACAAGAAAGTGATATTTTAAAAGAAATCAATGCACTTAAAAACAAAAAGTCTGTTGGAGTTGATGGTATATCTACATTTATTCTAAAGACTTGTGCAAATGAATTAGTCCCCTCAATAACCTATTTAATAAATAGATCTATTGTAGACGGAAAAGTACCAGGTAAATGGAAAGTTGCCAAGATAATACCTTTACACAAAAAGGGGGACAATTCGAATCCTGATAATTTCAGACCAATTTCATTACTCCCATGTGTTTCTAAGTTACTTGAAAGGGTCATTCAAAAACAGCTATTGCATTATCTGAATAAAAACCAAATCCTCATTTCTGAACAATCAGGATTTAGACCTAAACACTCAACTACGACAGCCCTATCAAAGCTTACTGATGAATGGCTTCTTGCCATGGATAATGGGGATTATACAGGAGCCGTCTTTTAAGATTTACAAAAAGCCTTTGACCTAGTCAATCACCAAATACTTTTATCTAAACTATCTGTTCTTGGAGTTACTGGTAAATCACTCGATTGGTTCTTAAGCTATCTTTCCGATCGTAAAATTAAAACTTGTTTGAATAATGTCTATTCTTATGAATATGTAATTTCAAATGGTGTACCCCAGGGGTCTATATTGGGTCCGCTTCTCTTTGTTATATTCATAAATGATTTGTCATGCTCTCTTCATAAATGTTCTTTTCATTTATATGCCGATGACTCTGTTTTATATTTCTCGGATAAAAATCCACTTGTAGTTGAAAGAACACTTAATAATGAACTGAAAATTAAAACTTAATTGTAATAAAACCGTAAGTATGTTTTAGGTACTCGGCAAATGTTGGCAAGACACAAAAATCTTCACTTACGCATTCGCGAAACAGATATTCAAATGGTAGAAAGTGTTAAATATCTTGGAGTTTTTATTGATAGGGAACTTAAATGGAATGTTCATTTTGATCACATGTGTTCAAAAATTGGTAAAATGATTGGTTTCCTTGGCAGACTTAGGCGATTTGTTAATGAATCTAGTTTAAATTTAATATATTCTTCGGTTATCCTTCCACACTTTGATTATGCTGATATTGTTTGGCAATCTGCATCTAAAAAATATTTGGATTTATTGCAAAAACTACAAAATCGTGCAGGAAGAATTATTCTAAAAATCGATCCATTTTTGCATACTTCATCCTCATACATCCATGAAATCTTGAAATGGAAGACTTTAAATACCCGGCAAAAGGAATATATGTACGTAATGATATGAAAACACATTTTTCTCGTAAATCATACCCTTACTCTCTCCGTACAGAAAATCACATCAGTCTCCCAAAACCAAAGCCAAGCTTTGTGTTACAGGCCCTATAGATCTTGCTTTTCGTGCGCAAAGCTCTTTCATACGATCCCAGCATGCCATGCCATTTGCTGCCTAAGCTCGCGGCGGGACTGTACCTGTATCATGGCTATGACTCCAGCTGGCTGGAGACATGCGAAATGTAGATTATGACAAACAAATCGACTACATATTGAGTAAGGAAAAACTTACCAAATTAAGGCTTAGATATAGATCATTACAGTCCATCGAATCGATATTGCATTTAATGTGCATTATTTGTGGATCACTGGCAATTGATTCCATGGGTCAGATCACCCCTCAAGCCGAATCATTTCCCATGCATTGACGTGTACACAGCAACAGGCCATAAACCGTCTAAATTTGCGGATTTTTTTTTTCTTTTGCCTGCACCTTCTACATTAACGATATGCCTCTAGCACACAATGTAATGGGCAGTATGTTTTACTTTTCCGCAGAAAT
Organism: Lytechinus variegatus; assembly: GCF_018143015.1. Classification (NCBI taxonomy): domain Eukaryota; kingdom Metazoa; phylum Echinodermata; class Echinoidea; order Temnopleuroida; family Toxopneustidae; genus Lytechinus; species Lytechinus variegatus. The sequence continues at coordinate 65,991,987 of NC_054743.1, read as the reverse complement.
GGGGGGGGGGGATTTGCCGGGGGTACACTTCCATTGATGAGTGGATACCAGGCGCGACCATGGGGATTCGAAAAGCACCCTAGACAAGGGAAGGTCATTTCTCAACAAGTATTTGGGTTGTGACACCCTACAAGTAGTGGAAATATATCCCTTTTTGGTATTTTAATCATTGTTTCTCACACCCTCACAACGCTACATAGGCCTATACGTATACCCACTCTTTCCCTTTTTACGTGTGGTCGCGCCTGGTATCCACCATTCAATAGAAGTGGGTCCCCCGGGCGGCCTCTCGAGCTCTGGGAGGAACCAAATTTGGATTTGGAAAGTCGTCCTAAATCAGATATATCGCTGTTACCATAGTAGCAACCAGAATTTTGCACACGAAACGCAAATTGAATGTTTCCGTTCCAGATGCGAAACGAAAAAAAAATCTCATGTCACACAATTTGCATTACAGGACGGAGTTTTACGACCATGACGACGGGCCCAAAAGTCTCTCCCAAAATGAACTACCGTTCTAAATAAGCGTACGCGTCCTCAAACGAAAGGTCGGGAATGTCGCAATCTGCGACATTATGCGTTGCTGCGACATTATGCGTTGGTGCGACATTAGGCACCTTTCGCAAATCTCTACAACGCGAAATTAGAGTCGGGTAACTCAAAAGTTAACGATTAATCATGGACTCGAATTTCTAGATTGATTATACATTACAGTCAATACAATCAAACGTAGAAAATTGTTTTACAATCATTGCCAAGCTTTGTGTTACAGGCCCTATAGATCTTGCTTTTCGTGTGCAAAGCTCTTTCATACGATACCAGCATGCCATGCCATTTGCCTGCCTAAGCTCGCGGCGGGACTGTACCTGTATCATGGCTATGACTCCAGCTGGCTGGAGACATGCGAAATGTAGATTATGACATGGATAAGAAAGTGGTTTTTCAAACAAATCGAATACATATTGAGTAAGGAAAAACTTACCGAATTAAGGCTTAGATATAGATCATTACAGTCCATCGAATCGATATTGCATTTAATGTGCATTATTTGTGGATCACTGGCAAATGATTCCATGGGTCAGATCACCTCTCAAGCCGAATCATTTCCCATGCGTTGACATGTACACAGCATGCAACAGGCCATAAACCGTCTAAATTTGCGGAGTTTTTTTCTTTTGCCAGCACCTTCTACATAAACGATATGCCTCTAGCACACAATGTAATGGGCAGTATGTTTTACTTTTCCGCAGAAATGGGGGGTTTGCCGGGGGGTACACTTCCATTGATGAGTGGATACCAGGCGCGACCATGGGGTTTCGTAAAGCACCCTAAACAAGGGAAGGTCTTTTCCAGATTATGAAAATGCATCTCTCAACAAGTATTTGGGTTGTGACACCCTACAAGTAGTGGAAATATATCCCTTTTCAGTATTTTAATCATTGTTTCTCACACCCTCATAACGCTACATAGGCCTATACGTATACCCACTCTTTCCCTTTTTACGACGTGTGGTGGCGCCTGGTATCCACCATTCAATGGAAGTGGGTCCCCCGGGCGGCCTCTCGAGCTCTGGGAGGAAGCAAATTTGGATTTGGAAAGTCGTCCTAAATCAGATATATCGCTGTTACCATAGTAGCAACCAGAATTTTGCACACGAAACGCAAATTGAATGTTTCCGTTCCAGATGCGAAACAAAAAAAAACTCATGTCACACAATTTGCATTACAGGACGGAGTTTTACGACCATGACGACGGGCCCAAAAGTCTCTCCCAAAATGAACTACCGTTGTAAATAAGCGTCCGCGTCCTCAAACGAAAGGTCGGGAATATCGGTTGTAACAGGCCCCACCTTCCTCATCTCCCGGAAATCGGGACTCTATACACGTAGTGTTGGGGCAAATAATTATGACATCCTTTATATATACAACATTTTAATTTCGTTTTATCATCCCCGCAAATTTGACCCTAAACACGTAGCTTTCCTAGCGAAACAGATACTCTTTTTTCATTATTTTTGTGTTTCTGACACCCTTATCACGTTACATACGTAACGTGCCCTATCTTGAAAGAGACACCCTTTCTACTTGTTTTTTTGGTCGCGCATGGTATACACTTGTCTATGTAAGTGGCCCCCGGGAATCTAGTACATATTAAGTAAGGAAAACTAACTGAATTTAAGCTTAAGAACATATATCAGTCTATCGAATCGATATACCATCTAACGCGGATTATTGGTGGATCACTGTCCAAAGAATGTTTATATTACACACCCCATCAGTCAATCTGTATAATAGTGCAATAAATATGTCACGTTATGCATAAATGTTTAACATGTATAAGTAAAAATGTATATTGCATCTTGCTATGTTGGTGCCATTCCCTCCTCATCACACACTATCACCTTTTTAAAAAAATATATGTGTAGTGAAATCAATGAGTCACTTCTTGCATAAATATTTAACAGATATGTAAGTAGAGCCATGAATTAGTTTTCTAATTCACTTTTATTTAAGACTATGGTCACACGCAGCTATTATGGGCATGTCCGTATTAACATTTACATGACAAGTCCACCCCCCAAAAAAGGTTGTTTTGAATAAAAAGAGAAAGATACAACAAGCATAACGCTAAACATATCATCAAAATCGGAAGAAAGTTATGATATTTTAAAGTTTTGCTTAATTTCGTAAAAAGTTAGTTATATGTAACATCATAGTGTGTATGCAAATGAGGAAACCGATGACGTCATCCACTTAATTTTTATTTTGTATTCTATAATATCAAATGTGACATATTCTAATTTTTTTCGCATTGTCAAGTGAAAAACGATTATTTCCTCCCCAAACATGTGGAATTTTCATTGTTTAAATCTATATGGTTCAGTCAAGTTGTTCCTTATTGTCAAATCTGTAATAAAAAAATTCTCTATTTATTTAGATGTAATAATTTTCAGCCTGAAGGACCCATATGAATATGTTTTGTGTGTGTGTGGAAAAGGGTAGAATTAAGAAAACTCGATAAACAGGCACAGTTGCATACTCATCAACTTTTAAATCATGTGGTGATAGGCTTATTTACCAAAAAAATAGTAAAGACCAAATTTTTGTCGCGTAAGATTTTTTTTCATATCATGCGAGATCGTACAAAATCAGCTATTAAGAATTCAATGACTTTGATTATGCCCCTTCAGGTGGAATTCTGTGGTTTAAAAGAGTCCCATTACATAATAAAACAGAAATATTTGTATCTATGCTAGTTTGCTTATGCCTAATGCACTACGATAATGTAAATTTGTACATTACATTTTCTTCTAAACGAGCTTATGATGCTAGCTATATATGAGCCAATGAAAAATCGTGTAACCTTTGTCTCACTTCCTTTTAGTGCAGTAAGCACAACCCATTTTAAACTACTGCTAAAGTGAAACAGATGGTTTAGAAAGGAAACAAGTGGAACGCCTCTGACAGGCTCGGCTGTATTACGCGATTCGATATAGCAGTGCTGACTTTGAAAACAGCTATTGAATAATTATCCACAAAAGAAAACATTTATATGATAACAAACATTGACCCAAAGTTACCTTTGACCATGTGATGTAAGATGTGTGTAAAACAATCATTTATACGCGATTACCCTTAAGTCTATGTTTTCAGTTCAGTTCAGTTCAGTTTGGTTTATTTCATTTCAACTCAAATCAATTTTAACAGCAAAAGAAATCATTACAAAGATATACATGAATATGCAAGTATATACAGTATGACAATATGGCATATATAAGTAAATATATACAATAGACACGGAACAATATAATCATTATATAATCTTTACTATTTAAATAAATATTGAGGAAATGGAGGGATCCACTAAAAAGCAGGGCTTGTTGAGTGTGGATTCCTCAAAGAATAAGTTAAAAGACAGGTTTGTAGGTATAAGTATAAATGCAAGAACGAGAAAAAAAAATCGTAAAAAAGCTATTGTGATGGAGTACAGAAATGATGGATGAAAGTGAAAAGATAGATAACCGAGAAGAAAGACTGGTGCACCTGTGTGGATGAAAGAGAATGAAGGGGGGGGGAATAAGGGTGATGGCAGATGAAAGGGAAGGACATAGAGGAAAGAAGAGAGAGAGAAAGAGAGAAGTTGGGTCCTGAGCGCTCAATTTGGACTTACTCTATAAGATTCGAGAATGTGCTTTTTTAGCTTGATTTTAAAACAGTTCAGACTAACGGAGTTAATGATGTCGTGACTGAGTGTATTCCAGTATTTAGGACCGTAAAAGGAAATTGTTTTTTGTGCGAGTTGAGTGCGGGTACGGGGAAGGTGAAAACGGAGTGATTGTCTTGTTGGGTAATTGTGAATGGCGTTATTTTTTGTAAACATGTTAATTAATATGTTTGGGAGTTCGTTTGAATTCAATTTGTACATAAATTGCCCTGTTTGAAAAAGAAATAGATCTGGAAGTTTTAAAATATTGGACTTGTAAAATAAATTGTTAGTATGAGAACGAGGAGGAGCATTATGTATAATTCTTATAATGTTCTTTTGTAAGATGAGAATTTTGTCTGTAAGATATTTGTTGGCGTTACCCCATGTCATTATTCCATAATTCAGATAGGGAAGTATTAGGGAGGAATATAGTGTAAAAAGTGTTGATTTTGGAAAAAAGTGTCTTATTTTATTCATTATACCAATGTTCCTTGATATAGTTTTGGATATATTTTGAATATGAATGTTCCATTTCAATTTATCGTCAATCATGAGACCTAAAAATTTAGTTGAAGAGACCCTATTTAGAGCAGTATCGTCCAAAAGGATGTCTCCAAGTAGATTTTGCAAAGTGTTACTAAATAACATAAAGTTTGTCTTCAGGATGTTAAGGGATAATTTGTTTGCTTTAACCCATTCAACTACATGTCTCAGTTCACGATTTATAGTAGACAATAGTGTGTTTTGGTTCGCATGGGAATAAAATAAGGTCGAATCGTCTGCAAATAAAATGAAAGATAGAACATCTGAAGATTTATAAAAGTCATTTATGTATATTATAAATAACAAGGGACCTAGTATACTACCCTGTGGAACTCCACAATTTATTGGTCGCAATGCAGAACTGTGATTATCTATTTGTACAAATTGTTTTCTATTCGATAAATAATTCCTGAACCATTCCAAGGCTTTCCCTCTAACACCATAGTGTGACAACTTTACTAATAAGATATCATGGTTAATTGTATCGAAAGCCTTGGAAAAGTCCAGGAATATTGCAATTGTATGTAAATGTTGATCAACGGCATGTGATAATGTATCGATGCATTTCAATACCGCTTGAGTTGTATTGTGATTTGCTCGAAAGCCAAACTGTGATTCGCAAAAAATATTATGTTTGTTTAAGAAGTCTGTTACTCTAATAAATACGATCCTTTCCAAAACTTTGGATAAGGATGGTAACAGTGATATTGGTCTGTAGTTTTTTGTTTCAGATGTGTCTCCTTTTTTGAATATCGGGATTACTTTCGCAATTTTAATGTTATTTGGTACAATGCCACTAGTGAGTGATAGGTTAAAAATGTGGGCCAGCGGAGTCGCTATTGTTAAGATTATGGATTTTAGGAGACAGTTATCAATTTCGTCGTGTCCTGAGCTTTTCTTTCCTTCTAACCTATTCACTATACCGATAATTTCCTCACGGTCAGTAGGGACAAAAAACAAAGAAGATTGGTTATTATTCCCCAGATAATTATCAAATTTACTGCCAGTTGTCGGAATATTTTCAGCAAGTTTTTCTCCAATTTGAGAGAAGTACGAGTTAAAAATCTCAGCTATCGCTTGAGGTTCTTTAATAAGATCGTTAGACTCTGATTTAATTTTGATAATATTTTGCGTTTTACTGTTTCTGTTTAATGTTCTATTAATTATTTTCCATGTGTTTCTCATGTTATTTTTATTAAGCTCAAATTGCATTGCATAATAATGTTTTTTCGCTTGTCGTAGTAAATTGGTCAAGATATTTTTATATCGAGTGTATTTTTCATGAGTCTTATTATTTGGATTAGTTTTGTATTTATAAAACAGATTATTTTTCCGGTTTATAGATCTTAAGATAGATTTAGTCACCCATGGAGATCTAGGGTATTTTTTATAGTTATTCACTCGTTCTCTAAATGGTATACAAATATCAAATTTATCCTTTAAGATATCAATAAAATTATTGTAAGCCTCATTCACGTCTTCAGAATCATAAATTTGTTGCCAGTTAACTGTACTTAAATTTTCATTCAGGCGCTCTAAATTTCTGGCATTTAAACATCGAGTTTTTATTTTAGAATTACGACTTTCATCTCGTGTGTTTAAAAGAGTAGTTCTACAGAAAATAGGTCAGGGTAATAGGGTAATGGTCAGATATATCAGAAATAACGATTCCTGATTCTAAAGGCATATCTTGCATATTAGTAAAAATGTTATCAATTAATGTGGAAGATCGATCTGTTACTCTCGTAGGTTTAGTTATGGTAGGTAAAAAAGAAGCCGAAAGAATCATTTCAAGAAAATCGTGAGGAAATCCTTGAGCATTGGACTGCAACAAATTGGCATTGAAGTCACCCATTAAGAAACAGTGTTTATTTTGAATAATTGGACTTTGTAAAATGTTTTGGATATCTCTTAAGAATTCATCATGGGGACATTGTGGAGGACGATAAATCACCCCTATTATTACATTCCTACTGTGTTTATTTTTAACCTCTATAAAAAGTGATTCAAGACTGTCATTCATGTGGGTAAGATTTTTTAAACAAGAGTAATCTAGTCGGTTCGGTATATACATACCAACACCGCCTCCTGGTCTAGTCAGTCTGTTGTTTGTGAGTAAATAATAATCATCAATATTCAAAAGAGAGTTACTAGAGTGTTGGAGCCACGTTTCAGTCAGACCAACAATAGGGCTATTATGTGAATTAAAATGTTCTAGAAGTAGATCAAGCTGATCAAAATTCTTGTTCAGGCTCCTTATATTTAAATGTAAAAGAAACGTGTTTTCATTTACATTGTTCAAACTATTTGATTTGTATTCATTTACCGTATAGTATTTAGATGAAGCAAACTGTTGTACTGGGTCATTGTCATCAAAGTTAAGGGACAACTCTTCTGAGTTTGTGTTTAAATCATAAGAGATGCTGTTGTCGTATTCGGGATTATGTATAGCTCTGGTGATTTTCCTATCTGCATGAAGCTGGAGCAAAAACTCGTCGTCGTCAATAGAATTGAAAGGAAATTCTGTTGCTAACGCAAGAGAGACTGAGGAACGAATCCCAATACTACATAAATATTTTTAGTTATAAATACTTTCAAATTCAAATTGAGCAAGCCAGATAAGGATCCCAACATTTGGAAATAGGGACTAGATAGTGCAATGCATGTGTGTAGTGAGATATAACTAAGTGATGAGAAGAAGACAATGATATGGGAAAAAGAAATAAAAGAAAACATGACATGAAATGAAAACATAACATTTAAGTAGAGCATGTTTGAGATAAGCGAAATTGTGAAACGGCGGCGGTTAACCCCTGCTTGTATAGACTAAGCTATTTTAGAAATTCCCTTTGGTATTATTCTGCATAATTAGTAGGAACCTGCTTGAACAAAATTGTAAACAAAGAGCCAGAAATAGAAATTAGAGTATGATGTCACGAGAAATGCTATTCAAAAAAATGTAATGGCCTACTCAGTATCTATGCAAGCAAATAAAATCAAGTTTGGGGAAGCGTGATTAGAGTCATAATGAACATACACATTTATTTGTGTTTGGAAGGGGGGTGGGTATTTACAGGAGTCTCTGTAATTAACTGTTCAAAAAATTCAGATGATCGTACATATTTGATTCTAATTAGTCATTTGGTCACTCAATGAGACGGAATATATTAATAATAATTAAAGCTGTTAAAGTAGAGCAAAGAATTTATTTTAGATTCCTGAATACGTCACGCATTGTGTTCACAAGCATGCCAAGTGAATTCGTGAATAGATTTAAGCATGAGTAAAACATGATAATGCTGACAACCAAATGCAGTATTTTCTATGGCATCTATGACATGTACAATGCATTTAAAATGCTGATTGGATTTATGTTATCTTAGTCCAAAAGGCATCAAATTATAATATTAAAGTACATCCAGGACTACAATGAGAACGCCACAAATCATACGATATATTTCAATTGAACTTGATTGTGGACAATCTCAATTACATTTCTCAATTACATATTGGCTGTGGAAAATTTACAGAAAATCTCGAAAAGATCTTGGTTGTGAACCATCTATATAATGCATCTAAATAAACTCCAGGTTGTGAACCAAGTATTTTAGATCATTAGTTGTGATCAAACTACAATAAAGATCTTGGTTGTGAACCATCTTTATAGTGCGTCTAAATAAACTCCAGGTTGTGAACCAAGTATTTTAGATCTTAGTTGTGATTAAACTACAATAAAGATCTTGGTTGTGAACAATCAATAAGGATAATTCATCACATCAAGATCTCAGTTGCGATCAATCTACAATGTAGATCTTTATTGTAACAAATCCACATTATTTAAAGAGCCTGGATGAGATCGATCTTCAATGTGATCAATCTTAGATGTGATCAAACTGCAATACAGATCTTGGTTGTGAACAATCACTATTAATAATGCATCACATCAAGATCTAGTAGTGATCAAACTACAATATAGATCTTAATTGTAAAACATCCACATTCAAGAGCCTGATTTGGATCAATCTTCAGTAGAGATCTTGACTGTGTTCAATCTGTAATAAGATGCTGGCTGTGAATTATATAATGCCATTAGACATGTTAGATATTGGCTTTAATCAATCTACAATTAGAGTCTGGTTGTTGTCAATCTACCAAACACATCTCGGTTGTAAAAGTAAAAAATCTTAAAATGAAAATACATTTCAAAGATCCTGTTTGTGATTAAACTGCAATATAGATATTGGTAGTGATCAATTAACAATATATTCAAATAAGATCTTGATGGTGAATAACCAGAAATGCATCTCATTAAAAACTTATTATTAATAATCTAAGATAAATCTCATTTAGATCTTGATTGTCTATAAGCTGGAATATATTTCATTAAAATTTTGTCTATAATGATAATGCATCACATCAAGATCTTAGTTGTGATCAATCTACAATATAGATCTATATTGTAATAATCCACATTGAGCCTGGCTATATGATCAATCTTCAGTAGAGATCTTGACTGTGTTCAATCTATAATAAGATCCTGGCTGTGAATTATATAATGCCATTAGACATGTTAGATATTTGGCTTTTATCAATCGAAAATAAGATCCTGGTTGTGATTAAACTGCATTATAGATATTCGTAGTGATCGGTTAACAATATTTTCAAATAAGATCTTGATGGTGAATAACCAGAAATGCATCTCATTAAAAACTAATTATGATAATCTGAAATATATCTCATTAAGATCTTGATAGTGAATAATCTGAAATTGTTTATGTTTTATTAAGATTTTGATTGTAAGCAAATTACTAACATATCACTAAGATTTTAAGTGTGATCAGCCTTCAATAAGTTTAATACTGCTCTACAACATCTTGGTTGCGAATTGTAAGCTCAATATCTTGGCTGTTTTCAATCGACAATATAGATTTTGATTTCCATCAATCTACAATACATCTCAATAATTGGGTTTGATCAATCTACAATACATGTAAATAATTGGGTATGATCAATACAGATGTAGGCTATATTTCAATAACATTTTGCTTGTGGATATAGATTGCAGCATGCTTTGGTGCAGTAAGAGGATAATTTACAAAGCATATCAAAGAGATCATGGTTGTGATCAACTGCAATGTGTCATACTCATTAGGTGTGATCACTTTATTAAGTATCTTGTCAGGATCTTTGATGTGATTTATTAATAACACACGTCAATAAAAGCTTGGAGATTTTAGTGAACAGATCCTGATACATTTTATAAGGTATACTTTTGATCAACTCCGCATACATCATCATTTCGATCATAAACTGTGATCAAATTTATTAGTTATTGTTTTCATAGCACTTGAATAAGATTGTCGATCACGGGTGTTCAAGATTTTGTAAAACCTAGGTGTTTCGAAAATATATTTGACAGCTTACGATGATCAGTACAATAACCTCTCGAATGTAAATGACCAAAGAAAAACATCTGACGTTTCAATAAAGTAATAACGCACTCCAAATTGTTTGCAATTGATCAATTTCTTAGAAATTTCAATAAATGCCTGTATGTGTATAGGTCATATTAAATTACTATTACATAGAACATTAGGCGATTGCCTACCAAGCATTATTTCACCATAAGGTCCAGAATGTGAAATCTATGATTATATCAAGTATATATTTCAATAAAATCTTGTGGACGATATGTTCTGCATCACAATAAGGCCTTGGTAATTGCTAAGTATATCAGGAAGATCTTGGATGTTATCAATCCGCAGTATACTACGAGGGGATTGTTAACAAACTAAAGCATAACTGTACAAGATGGACAGAGTTAAATTGCCTCATGGTTGTGGTTAATAGACTGCATCCATTCGCAACAAGCTCATCTTTGCGAACAATATCCAGTATATATATTAGAATATCGATTTGATAGGTCTATACTGCATCGCAGCAAGATATATTATCCAGATGAGGAAACGGTTGCCACATATCAGGTGAGTTCAAGTGATTAACATATTGTGCGAAGTTGAGATTAATGATGGTAAACTACATGACTTGGTCATGTAAGTGAATGAATCATGAAATGTGTTTATGTATCAAATCTGACAAAAATATTTACCTATTCGACCCAGGATGTCCAGGCGTCCTCTCTGTTTCGTTTAACTTGAAGAGTGACCGATGTGTTAACGACTTTAATTTTTGTCATTAATTTCTTCTCTTTCCTGAGAGTGTAAGCAATGGAGGACAGTCGACCTCTTTCGCGCTTCATCGATGGTGGAAGATCTGACCGTACGGTGATACGTCGTCGAGCTCCAGCATTTTCCTGGTCGCTTACTCGTTGTCGACGAAGAGCGTAATTAGGGTGCTCGAATGCCTTCAGGATTTCATCTCGATCAGCCATCCTGGAAAATCTGATGATTATAGGATCTGGAGAATTAGAGGCGCTTCTAGGAGTGCGAGCAGTCGGAAGGCGGTGTGCGTTAGAAATTGGAATTTTCTCGGCATCATCATATGATATGTTTAGTAGGTCGGCGATTGCTTTAGTAGATTCTACATAGACGTCTTCATCTTTTTTTCTGACTTACACCATAAAACAGGAGGTTCATTTTCCTTAGGTGAATTTCCTGTTGAAGCAACTTTTGTTCGAGATCTGCAACCATTTGTCTGCTTGCAGCGATGGCATCTGGAATGGTGGTAGTTTCGACGACAGAGATCCTTTCCGATGTATCATTGACGGAAACCTGTAGCTCAGCTATGTTTCATGAAATATATCCATAAACTCTCTAAGTTATGATGCAAATTGCCTACAAGCTTCGACATGACTCTAAGTTGATGACCAGAATCAAAATCGTGAAGACACAAGTCATCCTCCAGACGAAACGCAGCAAAGAAGACAACTGGGTCACATGGGTCACATGGAAAGAATGAATGCTGCCGCCCGGTAAATATACTCCTGCTTTATAGGACCTACCTATAAGTTTTGATACATCCCAAATGCTGATAATGTTTATTTCTTATCACGTAATTCGATATTTTGAACGTTTAAGTTTCGGCTGTCTTAATTGCTGGCCACACTTTCTGTATCATTCAGAAATTTTGTTCTGAAACTTGTTTTGCCCATTTGCATTACGCTACATCCAATCATAGCTATATGCAGTTCTTCACTCATTTTATAACCCATGATACTAACGCAACATCATTTTGTTTGGTATATAGCCAAAATAGACGCCTTGTACCATCGAGTGTCATCTTTACAGCTTCCCGATACTTTCATTCTTAGTGTTCTTGGCATCCACAAGCGAACCAAAATATCGAGCTACGACCTATATCATGCATACAGTCTCCATATCATTTTTTACACACAAATGAGGTACTGTATCTGCATTCACATGCCTAATGTTCGAATGATGTAGTTTTTATTTCTATGCAAATTTATCTATGTTTTCAAAGTGATTTACCTGTCATATTCTAGGATATAGGTACAGTTATCTTACATAGCCTAGAATTCTCATCCTATTAATATGTTGATATTGGATAGGGTTTGATAGTCCCGTCAGTATCCTCAAATCTTAATTGATGATTATTTTTATAGAATTTAACACCATTAAAAAGGGTGTGTACCTGCCGTCATCTCTTGAATGTAAAACAATAAATCAGTTATCATTCACGGTCAACTCCTAACTATCGCAATATGATGCCGATAACAAGGTGTGTTTCCTCTGTGAAAGACAAAGGTATACTATCAATCTTAAGTTTCGATCTCTACAATAAAAATGTGAAAATTTAACAATTTGATGTGTTGAGATGCAGTCGCTTTCCAGGCTACTAGAACGTCTTTATTTGTTTATCAATAAAGGGTTTAAAATATGTACCCTCCTGATCTTGTACATTATACTATAGCATATGATGCGCAAAAAAAGTTTTCTGAAATGTTCTAGAAGCTCGGAGAGTGACTAAATTCAGTGACGGCTATCGAGGGTTATGTATATTTGGATTTGTTTTTTATTCTGGAACTTGCCGGGCATGTCTAACTTAAGTCTAACTTAAGTACTTTGAAATGCCAACCTATATGTATAAAATTATACTTTGTTTTGTGTAAAGAGGCAAGAAAATCAATCACTTTTCAACGGTCTCACGCCTTCCTGGCACAACAGGCTCTATATACCATTATTATAAAGTCATGTAGTTCATTGATTAGGATATTCTACATCAATTTTTATCGATCTTTGTGCCTTTATTTTACCTTTTCTGCCACTGGTTTTTGGGGGGCATAATAGTGTTTCGAACTTTTTTTTACAAATCAAGAATAGGCTTTTGGTTTCCTTGCCTCCCGTGCTTTGGTATATAGGTATATTATACAGATATTGCCTACCTAGAGTTTGAATATAACATTTCCTCTCCCCGACGGAGTTATATTTTTCCCAAGGGGTTATATTTTGCCCGAAGCGCGCAGCGCTGAGGGAAAATATTATCCCGAGGGAAAAATATAGCTTCGGAGGGGAGTTGAAATGTTATTTATTAAAACGATAGACCAGGCAATATCTGTTATATTATATAGTCTATGTGGATTCGCCATCAGAAATTGCATTCATCATCTGGCTCAAACCCGAAATTCTTGCTACAGCTCTGATCCATCTACGTCATAATGTTTTTTTTTTTTTGAAAATACATCCAGCGCGTTCTTCATGCAATCGACGCGTTAACATTAGCGCGTACATCATATAAACTACCTTGGTACGCAACTTGTATGCAGCGAGTGACGTCACCTTAGTGAATATAACGCCGCAATTGAAAATACAACGCAGTATATTCCCTAAAGTGACGTCAAAACCTAGAATATAACAAATGCGATCCTCGCAGCTATGGTCACGTGATGGCGTATTGACCTATCACATTCCAGTCCCCTCAATTCAAAGATTAGATACCACAAATTATGTAAGAAATGAATATTTTACAACTTTACAAGATGAGTCTTCATAACAGAGATTATTTACCCTATATACTCTATGACAAAGACGTATACAGTGCTGAAAATCTTGATAAACATTGTTCTCACCGAACTTTTGCCATTTACCTTGATCGTATCACCATTGCTGTGTGGCAGTCAAAATATGCGTATTACATGTAGGTAAACGTTCTGTAGATTCGATGAAACTGCCGATCATTTCCCCCTCCTTTTCTCTGTAATTGAGATATTCGAAGGATACCGTTTACGCTTGGCATTGATACATATGTTGTGGTTTTTTCTTCTAATTGAGATATATTTTCCTACCTGATTGAAAATAGATTCATTATCAAGGAGCCCTACAGTGGTTGACCGCTAGATCACAATGTTGAGTTAGCATGAATTTCGGACTAGAAGGGCTATACGGCAAAAGTTATCTTGAAGGAAATTTACTACAGATATTTTATATACACATACATGTACATGAATACATTTTAAGCCGGTAGGCCTGTCTCTTAGCTATGTGGTATTGATATCCTATTGTTTTTACTTTTGACCTCCAATAGATATCTTACAGATTTAGGCTCTCTGACTACCCGCATGCTCGAACGGTCATGTGTTAAAAATTATTTAATAGGTCGCTGAGTGGTGTTTAAAAAATACTTTTTTTGCTTGCTATTTAAAGCTGAAATTTCATGTGCTTAATGGTTTTGTATTCCTTTGCATTGACTTGGTTTACCAGCTAGGCATGATAGAAAGGGTATCTATACACGGGTTTGCGTTCTAAGAGTGAGATCTACTCTCTACTTGTAGATATATACGTGTGTATATGTGTTTGTTTTTATCTAAAATTGATGTGATGAGTTTTTCGAATTAATACTATCATCGATTTCACTTCACGTAATCTGGCTTTTAATTACACCGCCACATGTTGGTCTTCTTAGGTTTTATACTATTAATAATTGTCATGCACAACAAGTGTAATTACTTTATATCCTCCATCAAATAAGATGATCTATACCATTATTCCGTTGAAGACTGGTGTTTGGTGACCCTTTTGTGATGAACCTTGTAGATCGTTGCTATTGTATGTTGTATGTTTCTTTTTGACATATCACGCATAATCCGCTCCATTGTCTACTCTGGTACAACATTGAAAATTATACTCCTAACAAAATACATAAAGTAAAGATTAAATCAACGTTAGACATGTTGGAACACTATTGAATTATTCCTTTCACTCTGGGGTCTTGAAATGCCAGTATGCAACAGAAGCCCCTCCATCCAGTCTTTTGAGGGACTGGTTCATTTTCAGAAGTTTGGTCGCACAATAATGTTCGTAATTTTCTTCCCCTAGTTTTTAGTTTGTTTTTTTGTGTACAATTGAAGATGTAGGTGCACTCTTCACATCAGTTGTAAGTCTTTAACAGCATGCGAGTCCAAATGTTCCTCAGAATTACCCTTTCGCTAATCAGTGGAAGTATGCCGATTTCTGTCCCGTTTTTACAGTGATTTCGACCGAGCGCATAACGCTTCCCTCGATTCACTTGCATATGCTGTTCAAATCAATTGTATAAATTTACCTGCGATCGATCGGTCGTCAGTCTCTGTGGTTACGGGGCGCTAGTCATGTTTCTAATTTTTGTTGGTCTCGCTCTTTCACTTGCAACCCCTTGTGACAAATACATGATTGTTACCCTCTTCGCAGTTTATACGATCGTTACATGTTTCTTTATCTTTATGGGTATTTGTCTATATGTTTTTTTATATACGACACTTGGTCATTCTGTCTCATCCTTGCGGTTGTTTCTACAATATTCCTTTTAATTATATCTGCCGTTTTAATCTGGTGTGATCTTGGGGGGGGGGCATGCACCACCAACATTATTTACATATTGGACTTTTTGACACATATCCAAGCACAGTAATGTATCAGATGTTTCTCATTCTTTTGCTTTATTTATTTTGATTACTGTCCCAATCTTTTTATATCGAAGTATCTTATCGTAATGCCTATTATTAGTTCATTTGCTATGCTTTGCGATTTAAAGGACTTGCATGTTCCTCCAATAAACTTTCAATTTTCTCGTTATTGCTGTTGCTTGTTGGTTCGTCTTTCACCTCATGAGATGGTATATATATGGAAAATATAGACACATTTTACGTCTTCCCTCGAAGGGTTAATGTCTGTAATTGATTAATATACTTTGCTTATTTCGTTCCTGTTATATAGATAGCTCTTAATATTCTCCCTCTTTTTATAATTTGAAGGTTCCTAGGATTTAAGTGCTACTGTATATTTATTTTCTTGTTGTTTGTTTGTTTTTGTGCTTGTCGTTATTTGTCTGTATTCGTATCTGTCATATGTTCTCGTAATATCATGTCTTGTGTTATTTCGTCTAGCTGATCTGCGTACTCCTCCCTATCTCAGGAGATCCCCTAGACATCCTTTGAGATGGCTGTAAACACAAATTTCCCATTTTCTGATATAGATAATGATGAATTACACGATACTTTCCAGGCTGCCTTTAATTCGAAGTTTGATGAATGTAAACATTCTGCTTTTCATGACTCCGTAGCTCAAACTCTGAATGCACAAGCTAATCTTGATTCTCTTTCTGATCCTAATGATAATACGTATCAGAAAACCCCCTCGCTCTATTTTACTGATAAACAGATAGCGTCGAAACAACTTGACAACAGTAACTTTCTAATGCTACATTGCAACATTCGCAGTGCCAACAAAAATTTTGAATCACTTTGTTCCCTTTTATTGAACTCTAACATGTCTAAGCTCTTTTGTTCTGTGATAAGTTTGTCAGAAACGTAGTTTTCCCACTGTACTCAACTATCCTTTCATACGCTGCCAGGTTATAATTTGGTCACAAATAATAGAATAGGGAAATCAGGTGGAGGCGTTGCTCTTCTTGTATCCCAACAATTCAATTACAGGTTAAGGCCTGATCTTACTTTAATGAATGATGCTATTGAAACACTTTTTGTTGAAAGTCTTATGCCCAACGACAAAAATATTCTTGTTGGAACGATTTACAGACCGCCTAACTCCTCCCATGATGACTTTTTAAATACATTCCATGGCCTATTGGCACTCCATGAGATGGTCAATAAAACATGTTTTTTACTCGGCGATTTCAATATTGACTTACTAAAATACGATACTGATACTTTTGTTCAAACTTTTTCGAATGTAATAATGACAGCAGGTTTCCTTCCTTTGATAACCAAGCCAACTCGAATTACAGGTACATCGGCCACTCTCATCGACAATATATTTACAAATACCAGAAGTACCCTCTCTACGGGAATAATTCTTTCTGATTTGTCGGACCATTTTCCCATATTTTCGCATTTTAAACTAGATACCAACGCCACTGAACACAAAGTTGATCATAATACTCGACGTGATTTTTCTGAAAATAATATGAATCTGTTCAATGAAGAGATAGGAAATGTTGACTGGTCAGGAATTTACAGTATTCAAAATGCCGAGGATGCATTTGACACTTTTATGAATAAAATGAATCAATTAATGAATAGCTCTTTTCCCGTGGTGCGATTCAAACGCTCTAATTACAAAAAGGTTCCAAGGTCCCCATGGATCACACCTAGCATTTTGCGCTCAATAAACAGAAAGAACAACCTTTACTTAAAAACTATTTCAAAGCCTTGCGACAGTAATAGAAAAAAGTACACTGACTACAAAAATATTCTGACAGGTATACTAAGAAGATGTAAAAAGAATTATTTTCATAATCAATTTGACCTCTATAGAAACGATGTCAAAAATACATGGAAAGTTATAAAAAAAACGTTATACAAGGTAGCTTCAAAATGTCTACGCCTGCGAAAATAAATGTTGATGGTGAACTGGTAAAGGATCCCCATGCCTTGGCAAATGTTTATAATGACTATTTTGCATCCGTAGGCCAAAATCTTGCCAGCACCATCCCTGCCTCTTCTAAACACTTCACATCTTTTCTTAACATGCTTAATGTCCCTAATCCAAATTCGATATATTTCACACCAACAGACGTAAATGAACTAGCTGATATAATTTCTGGACTAAAGATAAAAATGAGTTCAGGATGTGACGATATAAGTAACATTCTCCTGAAAAGAAACCTGATACATATTATTAAACCTTTGACTTATATCTTTAATTTGTCTCTTTCTACAGGAGTTGTACCTTCATCATTGAAACAAGCCCGAGTAATCACTGTTTTTAAAAAAAGGCGACAACACCGTGTTGGGAAATTATCGCCCCATATCATTATTGACATGCCTTTCTAAGGTTTTGGAAAAAGTAATTTTTGTACGCACGACAAAGTTTCTTAATATACATAAATTGTTTTATCCCCTGCAGTTTGGTTTTCGCGAAAAACATAGTACTTCTCATGCCCTGTTGGCAATGATTAATAAGATTGCCAAAATGGAATTGACAAGTATGAGCATACTGTTGGGGTGTTCCTGGACTTCTCCAAGGCTTTCAACACAATCAACCATGATATCCTTTTATACAAGCTTAATTATTATGGAATCAGAGGGATAGCCTTGGAGTGGTTCAGGAACTACCTCAGCAGTAGGCAGCAATATGTTTCCATAGCAAATGTAAATTCTCCTCCAAAATCTATCTCATGTGGAGTCCCTCAAGGCTCAATCTTGGGTCCGCTTTTTTTTTGGTCTACATTAATGATTTTTATAAATCATCAAGTACTTTATCATTCATTCTTTTTGCCGACGACTCAAATATATTTTTTTCTTATAAGGACCCCAAACATTTACTTGACACACTGAATAAAGAATTAAAACTAGTCTCAGAGTAGATCAAAGCCAACAAATTATCGCTTAAAGTGATTGGTTAACATTGGTTTGACTTTTGAAAAATCTGAGCTAGAAGGTCCCACTTGTCACCTGTGTCTGTGATATGTTACAAAAATGAAGCCCAGAAAAAATTGCATTCAAAAATATTCATTTAGTGCTTCAAAAATTGAAATGTAAAGTGACCGGAAACACCATCTTAATTTCATCCCATACACTTATGTGTACTATTTAGGTGTCTATAAGACGCATATTTACAAAATCGGGGTTTGCCTTGTAGTTTTAGCTTTTCATTCTCAATAATGGTTCTTTTCAGGGTTTATTAGTTCTAATACATGCACTTGTACACATGTTTCATCTTGGTTTGAGAATTTTTTAAATCAGCTGCTCACAAAGTTAAACAATACCTTTAATCTTACTAAAACAAATTACATGCTCTTCAGCAATATCATTGATGAACTCCCAGGTAACATTACTTTTGATAATATTAATATTCAAAGAGTATTAAGTACGAAATTTCTAGGAGTAACTATCGACGACAGACTGTCATGGAAAAGAACATATAGATAACACATGCAAAATAATTTCAAGAAATATTGGAATTATAAATAAAGTTAAATTCTATTTCCCGACTCGTATATTATTAAACTTATACTCTACGCTGATACTCCCGCATTTGAACTTTTGTATTCTTGCATGGGGGAGTTGTGCTGATTTTCATTTGAATAGACTTTTACTTCTTCAGAAAAAAGCTTTGCGCGTTATTTACCATTCTTATTATCGGGCACATACGAATGTGCTTTTTAAAACTCATGGAATTCTTAAGATACATGATCTTTACCATTATAATCTTGGATCTTTTATGTTCAACCTTAATTAGTAAAGATGAACTACCAGACGTATTTTATTCTATGTTCACACGAAATATCAATGTACATCACTACCTTACAAGATCTGCTGGACTTTTCCATTTACCTAAAACAAGGACATTATTAACAAACAAACTGTTCATATCTTCTGGTATCAAACTTTGTAATTCACTTCCGCAAACTTTACATAATAAGCCAACTATTCATACCTTCAATAGAGCACTTAAAAAAAAAATAACCAATAACTATAACACTCAGATCATTCATCATACTTAGGATATCTTATGGATCTTCTGTTCTTCCCCCACCCCCTGCCTTTATTTCGCTTTTCCTGTCTCCTTTCATTCGCTCTACCTGTGCAGATTTGTTTTTCTTTTACTCGTTTTTGTCCTTTGTTGTTGTTGTCTTTTTTATTTGTCTGTTGTAATATTTCGTCTGTCTTGTTTTGGTTTAGCTTTTTGTCATGTCTTGTTCTTGTACCGTTCTGTCACGTCCTGTTTTCGCAACGTTTTTGTCTTGTGTGTCCTTTTCACTTTTCTTCATATCTTGTAATATAATCCAGCCTTGTTTATCTTCTACTTGAAAAAATATGTAAAAAAGTATACATATTTAACAAGGATTTACATATAATTTTAACAAGAACGATATGATTTGTATATTATATATGGATATATATTGTTTTTTTTTCATTAATATGACTTATTTATTGAAGGAAACCTTCGATCACAAGCTTTGCTTTCCAGAAGATTCCTATTTCATTTCAAAATGTTATATTATATTTTGCTTTACTTTGTAACTTTTTAAAATTTTGGAATGAATGAATTCGTTATCAATCAATAACAAAAAAACGAATATCCCCCACCATGACCAAAGTTTATTGCCCCTAAATAACCTTTGACCTTGGCCATGAGACCTGAAACCCACACAGGATGTTCAGTGATATTAATTACTCTTATGGCTAAGTTGTATGAACTATTTATCTATAAACTTTCAAAGTTACGATGGTAATTCAACATGGCCAATATTCATTGACCCTATACCTTTGATCTTGTTTGTGTGACCTGAAACTAGCACAGGATGTTCAGTGATACTTGATTACTCTTATGTCTAAGTTTTCTGAACTAGCTCCATAAAAAAGAAAGGGTACGATGGAAATTCAATACCCCAAAGTTGATTGACCCCAAATGACCTTTGACTTTAGACATGTGACGTGAAACTTGGGCAGGCTGTTTAGTAATACTTCATCGCCCGTATGTGTAAGTTTCATGATTAAGTTATGATGACATTTCAAAAACGCAACCTTAGGTTAAGATTTCGATATTGATTCTCCCAACAGGGTCTATGTTCATTGACCTAAATGACCTTTGACCTCGGTCATGTAAGCAAGGCAGGATGTTAAGTGATACTTGATTACCCTCATTTCCGAGTTTCGTGAACATTCTCCATATACTTTACAAGTTATAATGCCGCTTCAAAAACTTAACCTTATAGGTTAAGATTTGATGTTGACACCGCCGAAGTCGGAAAAGTGGCGCCTATACTATAGTCTCGATCTGCTATGCAGGATAGATAAAAAATGTGGGGAATGGGAGAAAATACTAATAAATTCAGAAAGGGGAAGAGGAAAAGAAGAAGTACAGCAGTCGTTTAGTGCATTTAATTACGTTTCAAATGTAAATAACCTTGCTGAAACGAAACGGTTTGCCAAGCTAAGTAGTGGTTTGTGTGGTTGCATGCGTGTCAAAATAATATGCATGGACATGAACGTGTTAACTGTGCTTACCTTTAACGGGAGTGTCCACTATCAACGATGAAATAAATCTCAATTTCCTGGTGTAGCACATCAACATCCATATTGACTCATTTGCACCTTATTTGCCACATTCGTGAAAGGTTGAACAGACTTACTTGGTATCCTCTCTCGAAAAGTATCATAAAAGTGAGGACGACTTTTAGAGTACTTTCAGAGTCCTAACGTTCAGTTCATGGCGAGTTATTGAAACATAGTTCATGTACTGTCAAATGCAAAACCAGATTACAGACTTTATCAACGCGCGCAATAGGAGACTCGGTTTCTAAAGCCCCTCAAACACGAATATGACATTAAAAATCTCTGCTTAATCAGCCGGGACAAGCTATTGTGCATGCTAAAATGTATTATGCGGGAATGAATTGTGAAGATTTTATGAAACTAGAATGTACAGAACAGGGAGTGGGTAGAATTTTTCTTTTATTATATTCCATTATTCATTCGTATCATTTAGCTTTAGAGTGAAATAATAGAAAAGGGAGGAAAAGGAGAGAGAAAGGATAAGTCATGTCTTATTCGTCCAATAATCTCTTTTGGCTTGATCTGAGGAATTCGTTTTGTGTATGTCAATTGTGTGTGTGTTTGCGGGTGAGGGTGGGTGTGTGTAGGTTGCGAGTTTTTCAGCTTTCTGAAAGGTTTACTAATTTCTAAGAAGTTCAAGGAAAGATGCGGCAATTACACATCCTTCTACCAGTTAAGGTTTGCGTAAGATAGGATACAAGGTTCCCTATTTAGAATACCAGCATTGTATGAACTTGGCAATTATACGTTGTGGACCGGGGTTCCGGATCACTTCTTGTTGGGTTTTTTCCTTTGTCCATATAGGAAATGATCGGATAAATAATTTTTACATCTTTTGGCATGAGTTGTAGATACGCTACTAAAGCAATGTATGGGAACCAATATCACACTGATTGAAGGAAACCACCCTTTTAAAGGAACCGCATTAATGTTGCGGGTTGGGTTATATGTGACAGTATGGATCGTCTCACCATTCTATTCCATGGAAAACATATCTATGGCGCATAGAAAACTGTTTCTCTGAATTTGATAGGTCTCACTAGACAAGTCTATAAAGTTAAGGACCATACCCTCAAAGCCCAAGCCAATGCCCCCTCCAAAAAATAATCTCAAACAAAAAGCAATTCAGTTGAATGTGACCTGGTGTGCAAACATCAAGTAATAATCCAGCTACATTCATATGATAACCAAAATAATATATTACCCAGGGGTTATTAAAAGAACATCTACCGTGTGAGTGAAATAAATATTGACACCTCACAAATCTCAAATTTAAGGAAAAGACATGTAATGAACACATACCCATTGGCCTGAAAGGATACATCTTCTTTCAAAGTATTTGATACTATATATATTAATATGATTCGATATCTGTATTAACGCTTGAAGGGTGTTTTCTGTGACAAGCTTTTTAATTCTGGGTCTGCCTGTTGTGCCTGTACAAGGGAGGATTTACTATCATTGTTAGCAACAGAGCCTTCAACACTATCCCCATTCAAATCATTGAAAAAGGTTTCAGCTAGCCAGACATCAGTACTCTCCTCTACATCAGCAGAATCCGCATCATCCTTTTCAGCTCTACGAGTCTGAGACCCAGTAAAAACAAAATCCGGGGAAAATCCCTGGAAAAATCTTCCTTTATTAATTCGCTTCAGTTACCTCAAGCGGCTTCTCCGACACCACTGGAGATGCAACAACTCTATCTCCAGCCAAGTCGTTACCTAACAAGAAATCAACACCTTCCATGGGTAATTCTGGAACGACACCAACAGTCACAGGAACACTAACTAGGTCACACCTTAAGTCGACCTTATGCAAAGGAACCGACATGAAATTTGGGCCGATACCTTGAATCAAGACTTTGGCGTTCTCTGAACTCTCTGGAGGAAGAGCTAAATCCCCTGGCACCATCAGGGACTGCGCAGCCCCTGTATCCCTAAGGATCACCACTTACCTACCAGCAGCATAAGTCGAACAAGGAGATATTTCACCATCATACAAAAAGCTTCTAAAGCTTTCATCAACTTGCTTGACTTTATCAGCAAATACCAGATACACACTCTCAACATCTCGATTGGGCTCTGATGGGACAAACTCCATCGACAGAAGACTTGTTTGTTTGACTAAACCCATGTCTTTCTTAACTTTGGTTGGCATTCCAACCAATTTCGAACATGATTCTTTCAAATGTCCCGACTTATGACAGAGAGTACAAATTTTGGAACTATACGACTTTCAGACCTTTGATTCATTCTGTGCCCCCACTAGCCTGATTCTTGTTAGTGTCTTTGTCCTTGCTAGCATTATTTTCCCTCACCAGGTTTATTGTGGGATTCAAATGACCCTTTACCTTTCTTTTTCCAATAAAGGAGGCCTATTTCCAATACCATTATGTGTGAACTCAAATTAATCAGCTACTATGGCTGCTTTACTGACTTCAGTAACTCTATGGTCTTTGAATTCTTCTAGGAGGACAACTTTCCTAAGGCGAACAAAATCTTTGTCAACTTTCAGTGATCTATACCACCTATATCGAACATCATTTCTTGTTCCCTATCAAATTCAACATACGTCTGGCCTGATTGTCTTTGCATGTTCCTAAATTTAAGTCTGTACGCTTCTGGTACCAACTCATGTGCATTGAGAACTGTTTCTTTTACTGTTGCATAGTCTCTGATTGTATTTCAGAGAATGAAGAATAGACTTTTGCAGCCTTTAAAAAAAACACTTTGGAGTTTCTTGGCCACTTTTTCAAATGACACGAAATATGTATCAACTCAGTCTTCATCAAATGTTTGCACAAGGCGAATGTTTTTCGCCACATCAAAGCCCTAGGGAGGTTTATCTATAGGGGAGTTAGTATTTGCACGAGCTAACTCCATTTCTTTCATCTTTAACTGGTACTCCAATCTCATTTTCTCCATTTCAATGTTTTCTCTGATTCTTTCCTTTTCAAGGCTTTCTTTGATTCTTTCTTTTTCAAGGTTTTCTTTGATTCTTTCCTTTTCTAATTCAATGTATGCTAGTTGGATCTGAGCATCATCTGACATATTGATAGAAGTTAAGACTCCTCTGTAAGCTTCATGTGGCTAGCTAAACAAGTCAATTATCTCAGCCTTCTTTAAACCTTGGGCTAGAGATACATCCACATGATCACAAACTGCTATCAAATCATCTTTCATCAGTGATTTCAAATGATCATATGACAGTTCTGTCATTGCAAGAAATCCTTCAACATGATATGTAGCCATGGTGGAATATACAGAAATGCAAGCAAGTAATAACACAGTTCAGTATATTCAAGAACTTTCCAAAAATTTCCAA
Organism: Lytechinus variegatus; assembly: GCF_018143015.1. Classification (NCBI taxonomy): domain Eukaryota; kingdom Metazoa; phylum Echinodermata; class Echinoidea; order Temnopleuroida; family Toxopneustidae; genus Lytechinus; species Lytechinus variegatus. The sequence continues at coordinate 65,967,440 of NC_054743.1, read as the reverse complement.
AATGTTGTCAATTCAAATTGACTTTCGTTTCAAATTTGGGTTCGATTCCCGAAAAAATTGGTTTTGGTTTCAAATTGGCTTTTCGTGCAAATTGGCTTTCGTTTCCCGGACAAGCCCCAAAAATTATTTGTTACTATACTGCAACAAAACAGTGAAAACTTAAGTATTAAATTTGATATGCAGCAGACTGGTTTGTATGGAAATGACGAGACTGATGACGTCATCCACTCAATATTTATTTTGTATTCTATTATAAGAAATATGATAAGTTCTTATTTTTTCCTCATTGTCAAGTGAAAAAAAATTTAATTCCTCCCTGAACATGTGGAATTTGCATTGTTTAAATGTATATGGTTCATTCAAGTTGGTCCTTATGGTCAAATCTGTATGATTTTCTTTATTTATTTAGATAGATTTCAGCCTGAAGTACCCATTGGAATATATTTTTGTGGAAATGGTAGATTTAAGAAAATTACAATTTGATGAAAAGTCACAGTTGCATACTCATCATCTTTCAAATCATGGATGATAGGCTTATTTACAAAAAAAATCATCTGGATAGTACAAAGCAAAATTTTTGTCTCGTAAGAATTTTTTGCTTTGTCATATCATGCAAGATCAGCTATTAAGAATTCAATGACTTTAATTATGCCACTTCAGGTGGAATTCTGTGGTTTAAAAGAGTCCCGTTACATGAGAAAACAGAAATATTTGTATCTATGCTAGTTTGCCCTTGCCTTAATGCACTGCGGGAATGTATATTTGTATATTACGTTTTCTTCTAAACGAGCTCATGATGTTAACTATAGTGGGATAATGAAAAATCGTGTAAACCTTTGTCTCACTTCCTTATAGTGCAGTAAGCACAACTTATTTTAAACTGTACTGCCAAAGTGAAACAGATGGTTTAGAAAGGAAACAAGTGGAACGCCTCTGACAGTCTCGGCTGTATTACGCGATTCGATAACGCAGCAGTGCCGACTTTGAAAACAGCTGTTGAATAATCATTCACAAAAGAAAACATTCATTTGATAATATAATACTATGTCCATTGACCCAAAATGATCTTTGACCATGTTCATGTGATCTAAGATGTGTGCAAAACAATCTTTTACACGCGATTACCCATGTATGTCTATGTTTTATGAAATAGATCCATAAACTTTCTGAGTTATGATGCAAATCAAACGAACATCCCCCACCATGACCAAAGTTTATTGCCCCTAAATAACCTTTGACCTTGGCCATGAGACCTGAAACCCACACAGGATGTTCAGAGATATTAATTACTAATATGGCCCTGAGTTGTAACAACTATAGATCCATAAACTTTCAAAGTTACAATGGTTATTCAACATGGCCAATATTCATTGACCCTAAATCACCTTTGATCTTGTTCATGTGACCTGAAACTCGCACAGGATGTTCAGTGATACTTGATAACTCTTATGTCTAAGTTTTATGAACTAGCTCCATAAAAAGTAAAGGGTACGATGGAAATTCAATGCCCCTAAGATGCCCAAAGTTGATTGACCCCAAAAAACCTTTGACTTTAGTCATGTGACCTGAAACTTCTGCAGTAAGTTACTCCATCGCCCGTATGTATAGGTTTCATGATTAAATATATAAATTTCATGATCATGACATTTCATAAACGTAACCTCAGGTTAAGATTTCGATATTGATTCTCCCAACAGGGTCTGTGTTCATTGACCTAAAACACCTTTGACCTTGGTCATGTGATTGAAACCAAGGCAGGATGTTAAGTGATACTTGACAACCCTTTTGTCAAAGTATCGTGAACATGGTCCAGTTATAATGTCGTTTCAAAAACTTAACCTTATAGGTTAAGATTTGATGTTGACGCCGCCGCCGTCGGAAAAGTGGCGTCTATGGTCTCGATCTGCTATATGCAGGCGAGATAAAGTGAGGGGAATAATGGAAAAATAAATAAATTCAGAAAGGGGAAGAGGAAAAGAAGAAGTACACCAGTTATTTAGTGAATTTAATTACGTTGCAAATGTAAATGCTAAAATGAAACAGTTTGCCCAGCTAAGTAGTTGGTGTGTGTAGGTGCGTGCGTGTCAAAATAATATGCATGGACATGAACGTGTTAACTGTGCTTACCTTTAACAGGAGCGTCTAATACCAAAGATGAAATTAATATCAATTTCCTGGTGTAGCACATCAACATCCATATTGACTCACTTGCACATCATCTGCCACATTCGTGAAAGGTTTAACAGACGTGCTTGGTATCCTCTCTCTCAAAAAGTATCATACAAGTTAAGACAACTTTTAGAGTACTTTCAGAGTCCTGCTATCCAGTTCGTGGCGAGTTATTGAAACATATAATGTAGTTCATGTACTGTCAAATGCAAAACCAGATTACAGACTCTATCAACCCGCGCAAAATGGGACTCGGTTTCTATGGTCCCCAAAACACAAATATGACATTGAAATCTCTGCTTGATCAGCCGGGACAAGGTATTATGAATGCTAAAATGGTTTGGTGGGAATGTATTGTGTAGAAACTAGACTCTGAACAACAGGGAGGGTGGTATTTTTCTGTTATTATTTTTCATGATTTATTCATTCGTATCATTTAGATCTAGAGTGAAATAATAGAAAAGGAGAGAGGGAAGATAAGTCATGTCTAATTCAAATTCATAATGTACGTGTCCAATAATCTCTGTTGACTTGATCTGAGTAATTCGTTTTGTGTGTGTCAATTGTGTGGTGTTTGCGAGAGTATGTGGGTGTGAGTAGGTTGCGAGTGTGTCAGCTTTAAAGGTTTACTAATTTTTAACCAGTTTCAAGGAAAGATAATTATGCGGCAATTACACACCCTTATACCAGTGAACGTTTGCGAAAGATTGATACAAGGTTCCCGTATTTAGAATTACCAGCATTGTATGAATTAATTATACTTTATGGATCACATCTTGTTGTGTTTTTCCTTTGTCCATATAGAAAATGATCGGATAAATAATATCTACATCTTTTGGCATGAGTTGTAGATACGCTAATACAGCAATGTATGGGAACCAATATCATTGACGGAAATCACCCTTTTAAAGGAACCTCATTAATGCTGTGGGTTGGGTTATATGTAACATAACAGTATGGATCGTCTCACTATCCTATTCCATGGAAAACATATATATGACGCATTGAAAATTGTTTCTATGAATTTGATAGGTCTCACTAGATAAGTCTATATAGTCAACGCCCAAACCCTCAAAGCCGAAGCCAATGCCCCCCTCCAAAAAAAAAAAAATCTCAAACAAAAACCAATTTAGTTCAAGGTGACCTGGTGTGCAAACTGGGAAATTAATAATCCAACTACATTCATATAATAACCAAAACTAATATATTACAATGGTTATTAAAAGAACATCTACCGTATGAGTGAAAAAAAATATTGACACCTCACAAATCTCCAAATTAACGGGGAAACGTTGTAATGAACACATACTTTATATTGGCCTGATAGAGTGTTCTCTTCTAAAAATAATTTGATACCATAATTGATATGTGTGTTAACGCTTGGATGATCTGGGTCCCGTCTTACAAAGAGTTACGATTGATCCAATGAATCGTAACTCTATGGAAATCCATCAGTGTCATAAGTTTTTCTACAGGAAATTTGCAAAAATGTCCTTTGTAGACAAAGGAGAACACCCAATTGTCAAGAAATCAATGAATTTATGGATATACATTTAAATCTATATTTTAATTAAAACAAACATGCATTTTAGATATTGACTTTGCTGGCCTTACATAGTTGCAATTGATTGGATCAATCTAAACTCTTTGTACGACGGGGCCCAGGAGGTACTTTTGAATGTGATGTGAAAACCCGATGTGAAGTTCGATTTTTATCAAGGCATGGCTGCAATGCATAACTCCAGATGCTAAAGATGTCATAATCCTACATTAGATAGTATACATATTTGACAATCCCTTTTCAATGAAATTAGCTAGAGAATTTATATCTATAAGTATTTCTTGAACATTTTTTTCGTTGATTATTGATAAGGAGTTTTGCAATGGGTTTGTTCGATTATGACATTATTGACATCTGGATTCATCTATTGCAGTCTTGGACCTTCCTATACTTCAGCCAAAATCAAAATTTACATCACGGTAAATAATATCTATTCTCTAGCGTGAAGACATACCACATAGATATGCTTTCGAATTATTTGGGAGCAAGAAGATACACTTTTTGGCGATATATAATGATTATGTGGTCATGACTTTTTTTTAACTCACACGGTATATAAAAAGACACTGATATGCATTCAAGTCTCCCTTCAATTTAGTAGAGCTCTGCCAGTAAACCTCCAAGCATATTAACATTCACCTATTTATCCTTTTCTTCCCTTTCCCCTTCTTTTTATTTGTCTTTATTTACCCAAGTCCCGCTCTATTCTCTTTCTTTTTTTATCGCATTTCCCTTTTATTTTCGTATCCCTTGTGTGTGTTTCATTTTTCCTTGTTCTTTGTGCTGCTGTTTATAGTCACCTTTATGTCCGTCTTCGTAGGCAATTCTACAATAATTATTTAGAGGGGTCCGCACAATGCAAGCATCGCTTTTTAGCAATTTCTCAGGATTTTATTTTATAGTTTATGATATTTTTCCTTGTATTAATACTTAATACTTTTTGTTATACTTATAGAAAAATATATATAATTGACCCACAAATGTGGATAATTTACCCACATTGTGTTGCACTCGACCCAGGTGAGGTGAATGGGTACCAAGTAGGATCCTGGGATGCTTTAGCGCCAAATGACGGTTCAGCTACAGCCGGGGTAATGATACAAAGTATGAAGCGCATTATGTTTTTCACACTGCATTTCTTTAACCCCATGCTATCCTTAACCCCGGACTATCCTTATTACCCCATACTATCATTTTTTCGATTCACATTGTCTTTCTTAACCCCATACTATCTGCTCAGCCTCAAAGGAAACCAGAACCCAAGAAGAGAAGCAATCTTATTGGAAAGAGTAAAATGAGAGGAACAATTAAAAAAAAGTTTCATCAAAATCGGTTATGAAATAAGCAAGTTATGGACGATTAAAAAGTCTTGTTGTACTTACTATGTGGATCCTCAAATTGGCAAACGTGCTTCAAAATGGCTGATTTTGTGGACAACTCTCCGTTTGTTTTGTACACATATTTTCAGATTTTCTCCTTTATTTCACATATTTCATATTATCTCCTCCTGACCTTGACATATATGGTGTGGATTATATTTTCCCATGACATATGTTGTGCTCAGAAGGAGGCAAGATGCAATTTGAAAGATAATGAGGAAAATCTGAAAATTGGTGTACAAAACAAATGGAGAGTTGTCCACAAAATCAGCCATTTTGAAGCACGTTTGCCAATTTGAGGATGCCCATAGAAAGTACAACAAGAGTTTTCAAACTCCCATAACTTGCTTATTTCATAACCGATTTTGATGAAACGTTTTTTAAAAATTGTTCCTCTCATTTTACTCTTTCCAATAAGATTACTTCTCTTCCCTCAGCTCATGAATATTGATGATTTTACCATACAGAGCGTGATTGGCGTGCAATTCGACTTCTGTGATTGGCTAATGCTTAGCCCCACTTTCCTTAGCCCTATTTCGTTTTCACACTGCATCTCTTAGCACCGCAGTTGTGGTGCAAGCACCACAATAAGCCGAATATCCCTATTTTTTTGAAGGGCCAAATAATACCGTAATATTTACCGTGCTAGCCCACTTTGCTAAAGCGTAGTGTGAAAACGAAGTAGGCTAAGCTTAACCCTTAACCCCGGGAAATTGGTGGGGCTAGATAAGACCCCCCCCCCCCTGAGCCCCACCTTATCTCTACCAATTTCCCGGGGTTTAGGACAAAAAGTACAGTGTGAAAAGCATATTAGAGCATATGCAATTATAGTAGCTACACTAAATAAAAAGAACCATATTATTATTATTGTTATTATCATTATTATTATCATTAGAAATATTATTATTATTACTGTTATCATCATAATGATTCAATTATCATCATCGTTGTTATTATTATTTTAATGATATTTATTACAATAAATTTATTTGAATTGAATATCATTATTATCATTAACACTGTTTGTCTTTAAAATTTGATGAAGAAGTTCGATTTGCAAGGGAAGCTTGCTCAGGTTGATCTCTGGAAAAAAAAAATGAACGGCTGGAAAATGGGAAAAATTCACGGAGAAAAGAAGAACTAAGTAAATGAAAGAAAGAAGGAAAGAAATGAAGGAGGGCAACAGAAAAGGGAAGGAGAGCTTTTTGGCATATGATGTTTGTCAGTAGTGAATAAGCCGGGGGTAGTCAGAATAATTTAGCACTTTGTACTTGTTGTATTCTCTGGCATAGATATAGTTAGTAGACTCGTTAAAGGTAGGTATGATGTCATCTTTTATAAAATCGTAACTTCCTTTCGGGGAAACGGTCCTAAATATTAAATCCTGTGCTATATTTTCAAAATAAATTTCGAATATTACACTTGTTAATCTAGGATGATTTTAATCCGTTTTGATTTATGAGACAAGAACACATATTAAATACCCATCTCAGAGCATGCATCTTGCTAATTTAGCCGACTAAAAAGTAATAATTTGTTATACTAGGGGAGAATATGTTCATTTATTTGATACTATAATACTAAATTTGTTCATGGCTATTGACCTTCACAAAGATACTTGTTTTTTTTTTCATTTCATATTATTTGTGATATCATATAACTATCTGAAATGTTTCACTCAATCTGAATTAAATATTTTCATATCAATTAGTTTCATGACCAATATAATTTATCTTGAATGGCCTTTGACCTCGACTCGGTATTTTGAAATTATACTCTACTTTCTGACATCTGTTAATCATTGCAATAAGTTTAACATAACAAAAGCTTATAATTTCAACATTATCCGGAAACATGCTAATTAGTATGTAAATGAAACACCGAAGCAAACAATCTTTAGAAACTTTACTTTTTAAATAGTGATACACCAGACTCTGAACTTTAATCGATTCAAACAAGCTTTTGGATTTATGCAAGTTTTGATATTTTAGGACTTTGAGTATGGTTTCTAGAGATCTGAAAGTAATGTATTGTAGTGTAAAAAAAGTCCTACTAAAAGTAAATAGAAAAATCCTTCTATTCGAAAGTAAAAAAAAAAAGATGTGTGCGTGAAAACCAGAAAGAAAACGGTCAAATAGGTATTTGGCGACCATTTTAAAAATATACTAATAATATGAAAATGAACCTTTATAGATCAAACTGTAAGCTTTCTAGTGCCCTATATTTATCCGGCCTTAGAACTTAAAATTAAACAAATAAAAGCTATTTTATTATTTTTGGTGGCAATGTTAGATTTATCCAAATTAGATTACTTTCCCCTTGTTCAGCTTGGGGGACCTTTAGTATGATCTTCTGTGGACTACAAAGAAAATGTTCTTCAGTGAAATAAATTCTGTTTCAATTCGTTTCAAAATAAAAAGAAAGTTTAAATTACTAGAGTTAAATGGGGCTCCAAAATTTTAATAGAGTATTAAACGTCTCATCTATCTGTTCCGACACGCCCAAGAAGTAAAACAAATTGGAAGCAGCTTTTCGATGTAATGCCTTTTTTTCCAATTGGGAATTGAAAATTGCAGTACATTCCAAAATACGATAAAGGGGGTTTGGGCGCAATGTCGACATGCTGACATGAAATAAAGGAAAATAGAACGCAATAAAAAATAAAGAAAGACAGAAAGAGGATTTGACAGTAAAAAAAAAATCCAGAGTAGGGGAGGAGGGCTTCCCAGCATTATAGGGAACCCCATTTGGCAAACTAGACATGCATGTGAATATTTTCATTATTTCCTAAAAAATAGCTAAACATGCACTTTTTTATTCAATGGTCATCCAATATGAACATATCCAATTTATTTTATAATCATATATTTATATACATTTCAAATTTAACGACATATTGAAATATTATTATAAAACTGATTTGTAATATTTACTGTGCTACTAACAACGTGACAATTATTGATTGTTTGATTTTATTTGGCGTGTCACCATAACATATTATACAGTAGCATTAAAAACAACAGGCTTGCACAGGATGACCCATGAAAGCTCGAAAGCTTATTTCCAATGGGGTCTTCGACATATTAAATTAAGACAATAAAATGGTAAAATTATACTATTAACATATTGAAAAAAATGAAGAAAAAAATCAGAATCTGCTATTACCAATAAATAAGATATAATATATAACGATGAAGAAGAAAAACAGAAGGAGAAGAATGAGGAGGAATAGAAGAAGAAAGGTGGGGTGTAGGAACAGGAGAATTATGGAAGAAAAAGGATGAGGAAGAAAAAGAACAAGAAGAACAACATCAAAAAACACCGACAACAACAACAATACGAAAAGGAGAATAGAAGAAAGAGAGAAAAGAAATAGAAAGAATAGAAGAAAGGACATATCGAAACTTCAATCAAACTAAATAATGATACCTGGTAGAGAAAAGAACGTGGTCAATATTCAGACTAAATCAACCCTTTACCATTATTTGCATCTTCTCTTTGACTCTTGAAAGATATTCTTTCAATTTCCTCTCAAAATGCTAAAAGTTTCCTCTTCCCTTTTTATCATACATGTAGGGAAGATAATTCCAATGTTCTATAGCATTGCAATAAAATGAGTTACCAATACTACCTACCCTTTCTGGTAAGCAAAAGTTGAAATGGCCGTTTTTGTATTATAGTTACGTAATTCGGGAACTAGATTAAAGTTTGATCCAATACAAATGATTCGATCTATTGTGTTAGATTTTATGCACGTGGTGCACAATAAGCTGTTTTGATCTTTCGTTGACTTCAAGAAAACCTGTTTCAGAGAGTTCGGTGTAGTTAACATGGGTTCTGTGACCAGCCGGAACAGTTAATGAATCTTAACGTTTTATTCTGTATAATTTTTAACTTCTTTTTATCGAGTTCGCTTTATATGCCACTAAACCAAGCAGCGTTAGCATAGTTAAATAAACTCTGAATAAGAGCGCAACAGAGAATACGCCTTGCTTTCTGATCCATTTAAGTTTGATACCTGTACAGAAATTTCAAACGGGCATTCGCCTTTTTTACGATTGATTCTACTAAAGATGAAAATGAAAGAGAGCTGGTCAGCTCAAAGCCTAAATACTTTACAGTTTCTTTCCCCTGAATTATCTTATTATTGTATGTCACTTCAAATTCAAATGACGTTTTATAACTACTATAAGAACAAAACAGAAGGCTCTCAGCAGGGTGACCAGATTTCACCAAATGAAATACGGGACAATTGACAAACAGAGATCAACAGAGAAGCCCACACACATTGTTAGACTGGAAGGGAGGGTGAACGAAAGAATGAAGGAGAGAAAGAAAAGAGATGAATCGAGAAGGAAGGAAAATGAAGGGACAAAAAATAACAGAAATTTAGAATTAAAAAAAGGATGAAAGAATAAAAGAGTTAAAAAAAAGGTTTCCGCCATTCTTTGAAATGAATATTGAAAGAAAGAAGGAAAGAAAGAAAGGAAGGGAAAATGAGTAAATGTGTGAAAGACAAAATAAAGGATAGAATTAGAGGGGAAAAAAGTAAGAAAAAGGGGGAGGAAAGAAAGAATGGAGAAACAAAATATGTTTCCTTCATTCTTTGAAAGAAAGAAGATTACAGGAAGGGAGGGAGGGAGGAAGGAAAGAAGGGAAAGAAAGAATGAATAAGGGAAAAGAATTAGAAGTGAAAATAAAGAAAGGAAGAAAGAGAGGGAGGGAAGAATGAAGGAAGGAGAGAACAAAAAAGATAAAATAATGGAAGGAAAGAAAGAACGAAAAGTAACAGGAGAGGAAGAGAAAAGGAAGCCAGGTAATTTTAAGGTTAGAAAGAAATAAGGAAATAAAAAAGGAAATATGATAAAGAAGGAAAGTAAGAGAAAGAAGTAAAGAAAGAAAAATGAACAGAAAGAGAGAAAAAATGTTCAGGAAAGAAAGATAGGAAATAAAGATGTAATAACTAAGGGCAAGCAGGAAGGATAGGGTAGAAAAGAAAGAAAAGGAAAAAAGGAAAACTTCAAGCAAAAAAAATCCAATCATCTAATAGAAATTATAAGGTTATTTTGTGTTTTTTTAAATGTATTTTTAAAAATTTCGAAAAGTAAAATGTTTTAAAAATATATAAAATTTCAAAGTGAAACATATTGTCAAACTAATGAATTAGATGAAACATCACGGCATCGTACACACCAAGACTCCAAACGAAAGCTGAAACAATATAGATCTAGTCTGAAAATTAAGTGAAAATTGTTCCTCCGATTACATCTCCAAATCATTAATTTGAGAATCCATGATATAATTATAGGAATTTCCCGCCGATTTGTGATTATTTTGGTAGAAAAACTGTTTATCATGTGAGATTATTTGCATCATTGAGAATTTGCTCCGATCCTACATGCCTACATCATGTAGATAGGAGCCTGCCACACACAGGCATGAGGCCAGTTCGTCAAGAAAATCACCGCAGAACTTGCAAAATATTAGTTATCGATTTAATTGGTGTCTCTGCTTCGTAATCTGTTGGTTATTTAATGAAAATTCGTCACTTTTAAATGTATTAATAACTACATTTTGTTCAATGTTCTGAAATACGGGACAAATAGGCGTCCCGGAAAGGGTTTGTCGGGACGCCGGGACAAAATACGAGACAATCCCGGGAAATACGGGACGTCTGGTCACCCTGGCTCTCAGTTTTGTCTAAGTGTGACGATAATCTATTATCAGTCATCCAATCGACACATGTAGACAGCTGTTCGCTAAGTTTTTCCTCAACAGATTTTGGGTTGGAATTTAAACAAAGTAGTACGCTTTTTATCTGCTAACAATAATAATTGACAGTCAGCTTTTATACAAATAGATGTCATTGATATAAGTTGAAAATAGAACTGGGCCTAAAATGCTTCCCTGTCGAACTCCACACATTATATAGGCATCATTTGGGAACGAATATCGCCACTACTTGATGTCGATTCGACAAGTGGATTTGAACCATACTACAGTAGCCTGGTTAAAACCCATTATTTGTCATATATAAGATGCCATGATTAACTGTATCCAATGCTTTTTGAAGATCTAAACCAGCCACATGATGTATTCACAATTAAACAATATATATTAGTGAGGTTTGCATACAGGAATTTAATTTTTATCCGGTTTGTATTGGATCTCTATATATCTACATTTCCGATCCATGTGATGATAACGGGGAGCACCGACAAAGGATCTTGAGACGAAATCGTTTTTATAACCTATCACCTTTTATTTCATAATATCGTTCGAGTTACATAATCATAATGACGAAATATAACATAGGACACTATAAACGTAATATAAGCAACTACACAACAAATACTATAATCAGAACACTACAAATAATTCTACTGCAAAATAATGTTATCCCATATGCTATGAATTGATACATGTTTTAACATTCTATAGATAAGTACTAATACTATGCGCAGCGATTCAAGCTCAACGTTATTTTTTAAACAATGTAATTTATGTATTAATGCGATTTATGCATTTATTGGAATTATGCGAAAAAATCGAATTCATTTTCCGTTCCTGCATAACATAACAATATACACAGTATGACCATCAGAAAAGTAAAAGAAAATAAATTTTACATGAAAAGACGTATTATAATTTACCATCAATGGTAAAGAAACAACATGCAGCGGTATGAAACTATATGCGTGAGAAGTTGTCACACTTTCAAAAATATAAAACAAATAAGATAATACCTAGAAAATCACAAATGACAGTATAGAAAAAAACCAAAATAATTGTGTTCCACAGATAAAATTACAAATATGTAGAAAATACATGCATGTGAGGCGGTTACTTGAAATCATATCAATACGTTTAGATTTAAATATACAGTACAACAACTATTCCGGGTATAGGAGGGAATTATATATTTATTACTGCTCTCACACCGAGGTACAATCGCTGAGTATAGTCGTAGCGACCGTACCGAGCGACCAACTCGCTTGTGACGTCACACTGGATGAATATGTCATTTCGATCGGTTACTGATTACGTTGAAATGCTTCCAAATCATGAACAAAGTAGTACGCTATTATCTGCATACAATAATAATTGACAGTCAGCTTTTATACAAATGGACATGTCATTGATATAAGTTGAAAATAGAATTGGGCCTAAAAATAGAATTGGGCCTAAAATACTTCCCTTTGGAACTCCACACGTTATAGGCATCATTTGGGAACGAATATCGCCACTACTTGATGTCGATTCGACAAGCGGATTTGAAACATATTCTACAGTAGCCTGGTTAAGCCCCGTTATCTTTTTTCAATAAGATGCCATGATTAATTGTATCAAATGCTTTTTGAAGATCTAATCCAGCCACATGATGTATTCGCAGTTAAATGATATATATTACAGAGGTTTTTGCATACAGGAATTTATTTTTTATCCGGTTTGTATTGGATCTCTATATATCTACATTTCCGATCCATGTAATGATAACGGGGAGCACCGAAAAGGGATCTATAGACGAAATAGTCTTTATAACCTATAACCTTTTATTTCATAATATCGTTCAAGTTACATAATCATAATGACGCAATATAACATAGGACACTATAAACGTAATATAAGCAACTACACAACAAATACTATAATCAGAACACTACAAATAATTCTACTGCAAAATAATGTTATCCCATATGCTATGAATTGATACGTTTTAACATTCTATAGATAAGTACTAATACTATGCGCAGCGATTCAAGCTCAACGTTATTTTTTAAACAATGTAATTTATGTATTAATGCGATTTATGCATTTATTGGAAAATATGCAAAATCTAATTCATTTTTCCGTTCCTGCATAACATAACAATATACACAGTATGACCATCAGAAAAGTAAAAGCAATCAATTTTACATGAAAAGACGTATTATAATTTACCATCAATGGTAAAGAAACAAACATGCAGCGGTATGACACTATATGCTTGAGAAGATGTCACACTTTCAAAAATATAAAACAAATAAGATAATACCTAGAAAATTACAAATGACAGTATAGAAAAAACAACCAAATAATTGTGTTCCACAGTTAAAATTACAAATATGTAGAAAATACATGTATGTGAGGCGGTTTCTTGAAATCATATCAATACGTTTAGATTTAAACATACAGTACAACAACTATTACGGGTATGGGAGGGAATCATATATTTATTACTGCTTTCACACCGAGGTACGATCGCTGAGTATGGTCGCAGCGACCGTACCGAGCAACCAACTCGCTTGTGACGTCACAATGGATGAATATGGTATTTCGATCGGTTACCGATTTCGTTGAAATTCTTTCAAATCATGAACAAAGTAGGACGCTATTATCTGCATACAATAATAATTGACAGTCAGTTTTTATACAAATAGACATGTCATTGATATAAGTTGAAAATAGAATTGGGCCTAAAATACTTCCCTTTGGAACTCCACACGTTATAGGCATCATTTGGGAACGAATATCGCCACTACTTGATGTCGATTCGACAAGTGGATTTGAACCATATTCTACAGTAGCCTGGTTAAAACCCATTATTTATCTTTTTCAATAAGATGCCATGATTAATTGTATCAAATGCTTTTTGAAGATCTAAACCAGCCACATGATGTATTCGCAAATAAATAATATATAATTACTGAGGTTTGAATACAGGAATATATTTTTATCCGGCTCGTATTGGATCTATCTACATTTCCTATCCATGTAATGATAACAGGGAGCACCGAAAAAGGATCTTGAGACGAAATAGTTTTTATAACGGCAAAAAATCTTGTCCAGATGAAGTCTAATACTGGTCATATGTTGCAAAGGCGCCAAAAAGACGTCATAGTCGACTATCAATGACGTCATATTCACGTCATTCTGATGTCCAATACTGGTCAGGAAAAGGGCACAAAGACGTCATTAAGACATCATATTCGACCTTTTACGACGTCATGATCACGTCATTTTACGACGTCAATATCACGACATGCGTCGTTAAGACGACTCTTTTACAACGTTAATGTGACGTGAGACACGTCGTAAAATGACTTGAATAAGACGTCTTTTTACCCAGTTTTTGCTATCGGGAACTACATTCTATTAGATATACAATGGAGAAAACGAAATTATGTCATGCTGTTGATGTTGAATAAGTAATTGTTAACATATTTCTGCCAGTGCGCTTGCACAGTGAGAACCAATTGTAATAGCTAATTTCAGTTTTTTTCCAAAAATCTAGTTGGTTCAGGTATAAATTAACGCCTTGTAAAATGCATGAAGAGGCCATTGCTATGCAATCGCAGCCGATTAAATGTAAGCGCAAGATTTTCACGCGTTAAGTGTATGTGCGTGCCATGCAATATGTGCGACTGCATGGTAACAAGTTACGTCACAATTGCTTAGCAAAGGTTACTTCGCCAAGTTCGTAAATAATGTGTCTGCTAAATGATTATACTTGATGTCTATAAGGGCTCTCCTCAACTGTTGACGTTCTTTTGATTCAGTTGTTCCTGCCCTCCATCTACGGAGCATATTCCACGTGCCCATGTAATCTCCATCTTTGTTGGCCTGTGTATAGCGCTGTATATCTGCTGGTTCAAAGCCAAGTTTACCACCTAGATCATGAATATCACTGTCTCTGAAGATCTTTCTTGCAATTGTCTTAAGAATGTCATCGAAATCATTCTCATCTTCATCCCTCAACGATCTACAGAGAACATATGAAATAAACCCCGAATAGAATGTAAATAATGCCGTTAAATAGTAAAAAAAAACCTATCACAATGGACACGAGGGCCATAACATATGATTATTTACCAACACCGATATATGCATATCAATGAATATATCATTTAATTCTCTTTAAAAGAATATGGTTCACATGGGGGTGCAGTGCCTTAAAAGGTGGAGCAAGGTCAACATTGCAAAATGACACAATATTGAATGTCACTGTTCTTTGTTTCCGTGGTGATGAGTGAGTTTCTCAGCGGTTTCTTTTGACTTTGATCGATAACCCCCCTCGGTTTGAGTAAATATCAATGTTTATTTAAAATTAATAAATAGATCGTTTCATTTTCTTTAAAATGATACCCTACATGATATGATTATGGTTCACATGCAGTGCTTTGAAATGTGGGGCAAGGTCAAAGTTCAAAGGTTGCAAATAGACACAATATTGAAAGTCACTGTTCTGTTCTCTGTGGTGATGATTTTCTCAGCGGTTTCTTTTAATTGTTTTCGTGCACCTTAACATCAACATTAACATGGAATCAAACACACCTCTGCACAAGCAAACACGTAACAAACAAACAAACAAATATGCATGGGTATTTCAAACCACGACTCAAGCCATGTTATCTCACAGAACCATTACTACATAAACCACAACAAAACATTAAAATATTAAGAAGCAGGGACTTGATTTGAATGACTTTTCATCTCTATTGACCCTTCATGACTTTTTCTACTCGTTTTGCAGCTTTTCAATTCAGACCTCATCCAACACTTTTGAATCCTGCTCTTTTCATGATGGCATGATCATAACAACCATGGTATCATTCTGAAGAAAATCAAATGATCTTTTGAATGATGTCAAATATGCATAGTGTAAAATTGTGAGCTGTGAGAAATAAATGGCCAAATTTCCATCTTTTTTTTGGGGGGGGTATATGCATATTTAAATATATGTTTTGCAGCGATGGAAATGCACACCTGAGACTTGACCTCAAGTCAGGATACTTCAGGTCACCTGAACTGAAGCCTTGTTCGTTAACATAATTTTTTCGGGAGTACAAATTAGTGAAAATATATATTCATGCAACTATATCCTGTTATTTTTCAAGTCTACTGTCACACCCGCCCCAGCCGCAACAACTTTTTAAAGGAAAGGAAGAGAACCAGAATGCAGCAATAATAAAAGAGCCCTCTATCGGGGTGGAACAGTGTTGCAAAAAAGATGAATCCTTCGTCATCCACCACACCCGCCCCAGCCGCCACAGAGTTTTGAAGAAAAAAGAGAGAACCAAAATGCATAAATAATGAAACACTTACTGCGCGCACGAAACGGCTTTCGAGAGGGGGGGGGGGTACAGGGAGGGGTGTTTCCACTACTTACAGTATAAACTTACGTTGCTTAATTTCAATGACACTACTTTATCATTAACTCTACTCATTTAACGTTTATTTGTTTGGTAATTCTGCATTCTCCTTCATGATCTTGTGCATTGAATTTAACAAGATAACTCGAAATGTTATGGAAATACATTCACCTGTAACATTGAACCTTCATTATGGGCAATCTTATCTTAGCATTTTTTTTATTTAAACAGAAAAATAAGAAGAACAATAAGGTGAACGTTCTAAAGAAAAGAACGTACATTAATTTGTCACTCAAATAGAAGTGCCGGTTTAAATCAGTTTTCCTCCGGGAAGCATCTCTTCAGGCAATGGTCCTTGGGGGAGTTTTAAATGGGGAGTCGCCCTCCGGAGAAGTCCTCTCGGGGAGTTGTCCTTAAACCCATGTATGTTGTTGTTGTTACTATTGTTTTTACCATGATATCAGCAGCAGAAGTAGAAGTAGACGTCGTAGTCGTAGTAGTAGTTGTAGTAGTCGTAGTAGTAGTTGTTGTAGCAGTTGTTGTAGTAGTTGTAGTAGTCGTAGTAGTAGTTGTTGTAGAAGTTGTAGTAATCGTAGTCGTAGTAACAGGCACAGGACGTATTACGACGAGGGAGAGCAGATGAGGAACAATTCAAAGGAACGTCGGGACTTCCACGCTTCTCGCGGGGGGGGGGGGGGTACACTCCCCTCCCAGCACACCCCCCCCCCGAACGCGCTTCCCGTGCTCACTACTGCCCCCTAAACTGAAATTCTAGTTATGCCACTAATTCTATACGGAAATACAGGAAATATTTGACTCCGCCACCCCCCCCCCCCCGATAACAGGCACCTGTTTCGCTGCTGTAACGACGCACCTTAAACCACTCGACCGCGGCACCCGATGAAGGGGGAAAAAGTCGGTCTGGCGGGTTGTCACCGATTTGTATACTTCAAGGAAATTATTATAAGCATCATCTGCATCACCTAATGAAAATGTATGAATCCAGTCAAAAGAGAGTAACATTTTGTTGAGGCTATCAATATTTTCTTTGTTAATGATTCGTTTCTTAAAAATCATGTTGACATCTGCTTTAGAAAAAGACCTTATATAACGGGTTATTGAAAAAGTGGCAACTGGTAAGTTGTATCATCATAAAACATCCCAGAATATGTATTCTTTTCGCATACATTCGTAAAGTTATTGTCGATTAAAGTTGTTGAGCAATGTGTTATTTTCTGAGGGAATTATCATACATTATGTTAAAAAAATAATTGACATTTGCAACTGATGAGCTATTCAACATATTTATATTCCAGTCACCCTTAATATATATATATTCTTGTTTTCATTTATAATTGTACTAAGGCATGTATTTAAATCGTTATTAAAATCAGCTACATTTGAACTAGGATCACGATAAATAATTCCAATGATTGTTTTTGGTATCACGTATATTAATTTCACCATGAAAGATATCGACCACTCCCCTCGAACTGGATGAACTCCGATTTCAGCGCAACCCGGGTCGTCAATATCCGGAACTGATGAACCAAAGCCACGAACAATCATCGTCAAATTGACTAGCTACAGGAAGGAAAGAGAAATCCTTCAAAATCGAAAAGAGCTGACAGGAACAAAGATTGTGATTGCCGAAGATCTTACGATGAAGAATAAAGGACTTCCCTTCGCAGACAAGATATTTTAAAAGCTTAAAAACAGCTTGACCGTCTGATGGACGGATTATCGCTCTGATTGGGTCCACTTCCCATGGTAAAAACATTACAAAACTCATAACATAACATGACTTGTGAAGAGGATTTGAGGAGGATACCTGCTACATGAACTAACTTTTTGTTTGATGAATATAACTAGGTGGTCTGTCTCGGACAGATCACCTCAATTTCGTCCGAATTATTATTTCGGTCATTATTTATTTATTATGAGCACCATTGTTTGTCGCCAACTTTTCTCCGAATTGGCAACATCAATTTTTTCGTCACATATAAAATCTATCATAGAGACGCTATACTATAAAACTTTTCAAGGTCATCAGGTTATGATGACGTCATCTAGGCGCCATTTTGTAAACTTCTTTATTTTATCATATCTAAATAACGGATAATCCATAATCATAATAAATTTTAGGTAAAAAGTCAAATGTCGAAGTCATCGAAGGTCAAATTGAAAAAAAAATGCTCAAAATCATCTATAATTAATTATGAGTGCGTTTCAGGTCATTTAAAGCATTTCCATATTTTGCGCGCGCGCACGTATGCGCGCGCGTTTTCGTGCGTAACGGCGTTATGCAGCATAAATTTGGTGTTTTTCCTACGTGTATCCATTAAATTAATATAATTCTAATCAAATTGATACCTCGATCAGCTCTCTATACGATCATTAATAAGGGAGTGAGCACCCACTAAGTTTGCAGCGCGCGTGTGCGCGAGCTCATAACATAGGCTCTACATGGGCAAAAACATGCCTACTGAAAATTCAGTGTAGCTCTTCAGAATGAACGAGGACCCCCGATTTTTGTCTCACCTGCGAAGCAGAGTGAGACTATAGGCGCCGCTTTTCCGACGGCGGCGGCGGCGGCGTCAACATCAAATCTTAACCTGAGGTTAAGTTTTTGAAATGACGTCATAACTTAGAAAGTATATGGACCTAGTTAATAAAAATTGGCCATAAGGTTAATCAAGTATTACTGAACATCCTATTAGAGTTTCATGTCACATGACCAAGGTCAAAGGTCATTTAGGGTCAATGAACTTAGACCATGTTGGAGGGATCAACATCGAAATCTTAACCTGAGGTTAAGTTTTTGAAATGTCATCATAACTTAGAAAATATATGGACCTAGTTCATGAAACTTGGACATAAGGTTAATCAAGTATCACTGAACATCCTGCACGAGTTTCACGTCACATGACCAAGGTCAAAGGTCATTTAGGGTCAATGAACTTTGGCCGAATTGCGGATATCTGTTGAATTCCCATCATAACTTTGAAAGTTTATGGATCTGATTCATGAAACTTGGACATAATAGTAATCAAGTATCACTGAACATCCTGTGCGAGTTTCAGGTCACATGATCAAGGTCACAGGTCATGTAAGGTCAATGAACTTTGGCCATGTTGGGTTTTTTGTTGAATAACCATCATATCTCTGTAAGTTTATTGGTCTAGTTCATAAAAAGTGGACATAAGAGTAACCATGTATCACTGAACATCTTGTGCGAGTTAGAATAGTATTCAAAGTCAATACTGCTGCTATATTGAACCGCGTGATGCAGGTGAGACGGCCAGAGGCATTCCACTTGTTTTGTTCATATTTCGATAGATAATGAATCAAAGATATGATGTTGTGTTTCATTTGACCCTTACTTATATTATGGCGTCATCAAAATGGCGTCGGAAGTCAAAATTGCCATTTTGCATATTATGACGTTATTATAATTATGCAAATTAGGCTCTTACTCCGTAAATATTGGTCAATTTTCGCCCAATTTTTTATATGTTGTAGCTTTTCATTTAGTAATAAACGAATTATCCCGAAAAATTAGAATTTTTAGAGGCATGTTAATTTAGCTAATTTTGCGTGTGAGAAAGAAATAGAAACTTGAGAAAGCGGGGAGATTAGGATTGAGTCCATTCATTTATGTACAAGAGTGTTCTCGTCCATTCGTTCAAGTCCATGCGCCTGCACACTTCAGTTTCTTTTTAGCTCAACTTATGAATAATTCGTGTATCATGGCAGCGTTTCCATGTACGGAAAAAAATATTCACGGCCTGGCAGGTCACAGTTGCCCTGTTTGGTAATGGCAGCCGGTTTACATGGTCGACACACGATTTGTCGAAGTTCTAGCTACGCTTTATAAAACTTTATTAAACTCTAATTTTTTAAATGTGATACATTATTATTCAATTGTTTGTATGTTTTTTTTTGTGTTTCTATTATTTGAATCTAGTCTTGTCATAATCTGTTAGTTTACCTCCATTTTGCTAATGATCCCTGAGTGTTTTGAGTAGGTTCATGGTTTCGTTGGCATGCCTACCAAATTGTGCGCGCGCATTCATTGTATGCGCGTATCGAGTGGACCTTTCTAAAAGCAAAATTACCGTGTGAGTGAGACTGTGAGCGTCTAGCTCTCCCATTGTTTTCTGTGGCGAACCCGCTGAGCATGCTATTGTCAATGATTCTCTACTATACGGGTGAGTGATCTTGCTTTTTCAAAATCATAGGCCAGGGCAATGACTAAGAACAGTTCGATGAGAATCAATGTCAAGCAATCCTGAAAGGTCAATAATGTTCAATTCTCTTGATGGAGAAGCTTATATCATGGCCCTATTTGCTTTTGTTTTTAGGCCAGTAAGTGTACTAACTAATCTTTTTTTCGTCTTCATATCCTTTGTCGTCTTTCATTATTCTTTTTTCTCCACCTCATCCTTTCCTGATGCTTCTTTCTTTTCCTTCCTCCCCTTTTTCTACGTCTCCTCTCTTCTTGTTCTTCTGCCCACATTCCCTTCTTATACGTCTCCAGTTGTTGTGTATCCGGACGGGTTGTGTGCCCGGACGATCAATTTTAGAATGTCATTTGGAAAAATTTACAAGCGAAGTTTCATCAATTTTTAGTACAAAATGTTAGGAAATATTATAAGTAACAAAATAGATAATGATTACAAGTAATGAATTCATATTTTTAGTGTAATCCACAGACAAAAAAGAAGGCTTCAAAAAGATAAAGTGTCCGGACACCCGACCCCCCATCCTACTGCTTTTCCTTCATCCTTCTTCTTTTTCTTCTTGCATCTCCTTTTTTTCTCTATCTTCCTTTTCCTCTCCATATCCTTCCTCATCTCTCATTATTAATCTCATCCCTTTTTACTGCTCCCCCATTCTACATGTACGTCTGCTTCTCCTTGGTAATTCTTCTTCTCTTCCTCCTTCTCCCACCCCATCGATTTATGATGATAAAATTATAATGAAATAATAGAAATGTTAACGAAGATAATACTTATAATAGAGAAATGAAGATGATTGCGATAGTAACAGCGGTGATGACGATAACTATTGGAGGATATAGACCATGTACAGCACAACGTATCAGGCGCAATTTCAAATATGATTACATGACGATTTCGATACAAAATATTCATAAATAAATCTAGATCTAGTACATTAATATACACTTATCTTTGTAGAATAATGAAATCGCCGCTCAATATCGATAATTCTGATGATCACTAAAACAGAAAAGCATACGTGCGACAGTGTATTATAATATTTCCTCGAAAAATACCTGACATTTTATGGAATTCTGTGCTTATATCGCTCATTTCTCAGCACTTTTACGACTTTCTTTCACAGGGCTATTTGGCAAATATTTTTCATTTATACAAACACTTCGTTGGTAAATTTCATTGGATTCTGATCGAACTAATTTTCAGAACGTTACCACAGCTGGTATTTATCTTCAATTCCGAACATTACGCTTAATACGTTAAACCAATTAAATGAAGTTATACTTTAGTCTGTTATATGTTGTTTTTATGTTGCACTCTCATACCCCGAGAGGGGATCGATAGGGTGAATAAAATCTAAATCTAAATCAGGGGCGGATCCAGCCTCCGCCAATAGGGGGGGGGTGATTTTTTTTCACCCATATTTTCCCCGATCGGCCGCCCAAGGTTGATATTTGTTTATTTCTTTGAATTGGTTGTCCCAGTGGCGTAATAAGTCTTCGCCTCATCTTATTCACTCGCCTTCCTCCTCTTATGTTTTCCTCTTATTTTTTTTCTCCTCTCTTTTTATTCCTTTCCCTTTTTTTGCTCCGCCAATAGGGGGGGAGGGCCTTTGTTAATGTAAATCCAACCAAGAATCCGGTCTATACAACATAATGTCTAAAGGTCAGGGGCGGATCCATGACAGGGTGAAAAAAGGTTTCGCTTTCAAGGGGGGGGGGGCTCTTCTGTTTTGGCTGCATTTTGTATTACAAATTCTAATTGTACCTCTCATAATGGGAGGGGGCAAGGGGCGGCTCCCCCCTTAATCCCCCAGTGATAGAAGGGTACCGGAAGTTGGAGGATGCTGATTCATTCATGGCATACAATTTTCGAAATAGACGACCACAATTTCGTAAATATCCAGTCCACACGCATGCGTACTCTCATTCCGAAGACGCAAGTCATGAATTTTGGAAAAAAAATAATTTCACCCCCACCTGATCACGGTTTCTGCGAGGACACAACTCTGCTTTCTCATGAATATTGATTTCGATGCAGAGGCAGAAATCGGGATGCACACGCATTTGGTCAAACAACAAAAAACAGATTAATATTAATTGATGACAGTCGTTTTTAACACAATCGGACATTGACGTCGAGGAACATGGAATCGCTCATCTGGAGAACCCCTCTCAAATTTTCGAGTTTTTTTTTCACTCTTTCAACTGTATTTCCTCCATTTTTTCAGCCTTCCTCTTATTCCTTCCCAATATTATTTTCTCATTTCTCTCTTCTTTAAAACATGGAGATAAATAAAATTAAGAGACATTATGTTATCCTGGGGAAATGGTTGCCCGTCAAAAATTTGAAAAACTATTTAAAACAGTTTCTAATAAATCTTTGTAAATCTTTGAACTTTCTATGCCTAATAGCGCTAAGCTGTTCCGGTCATATTTATTTTATCATTCTATTTCCTTCTGGTTTTTTTTTTTTTTTTTTGGGGGGGGTTCTCGACACCTGTTTGAGATGCGAGTAATAATTAATATTCCAAGTCGACGTGAATTCTACGAATGGCTTGGGCCTACGAAACGAAAATATGTGGAATCTTATTTTCCCACCTAAAACATCATGAATTGACTCTCTTCCAATTGGAAAAAAAAGGTTTTCATGGTTATTGCAGCAAATTCGAAAGATCAGTAACGATTTTTGACACATGCGTGATTTTTTTTTAAGCTACCGTGGCTTTATGAATGCACCCGATAGATGCGAACCATGGTTCAGAACAGTGACCCGAACTCTCGATCCGACAGTCAATATGAACATGATGAAGGCACACATTTGTTTTGGTCGTAGAGAGAGCTATTTAGAATAGATTCTTCGGCCTTTCGACAGAAATTAAGACTTGCAGGAAAGACGAACAAAAGAACGGTGGCATTAAAGGGCCTTTGATGGCGGCCGTTCCTTTGAAGACAAGGGAACGTTGGGCGGGAAAGCCGAAGCGAAAACCCGGATGCAGGAAGAACGATGAAGAACGGTGCATGAACTTTTGACAAGCTCCCTTACTATAAAGTTTCAGCTTTTAGTTACCGGGTCTGGAGCAAAGACTATGCTTGATTCTCAATTTACCATTAGCGTCTGGAGAAAAGACTAAGCTCGATTCTCATTTTTATTCCTCTGGAATATCATTAATGTATCTCATTGGGGACTAAAATTATAATTTTTGAAATAACCGGGTCTGGAAAAAAGACTTTGGATTTATATCATGATTTTTTTAAACACCCGGGTCTGGAAAAAAGATTTTGGATTCATATCATGATTTTTGAAACAACAGGGTCTGGAAAAAGACTTTGGACTTGCATTATTATTGTTTAAACAACCGGGTCTGGAATAAAGACTTTGGACTTATATTATCATTTTTGAAACAATCGGGTCTGGAATAAAGACTTTTGATTTATATTATAATTTTTGAAACAACAGGGTCTGGAAAAAGACTTTGGATTTATATTATAATTTTTGAAACAACCGGGTCTGGAGAAAAGACTTTGGACTTCTGATTTTTGAAACAATCGGGTCTGGAATAAAGACTTTTGGATCATATGATTATTTTTTAAACAACCGGGTCTGGAATAAAGACTTTGGACTTATATTATTATTTTCTAAACAACCGGGTCTGGAATAAAGACTTTTGATTTATATTATAATTTTTGAAACAACAGGGTCTGGAAAAAGACTTTGGATTTATATTATAATTTTTGAAACAACCGGGTCTGGAATAAAGACTTTGGGCTCATATTATTATTTTTGAAACAACCGGGTCTGGAATAAAGACTTTGGATTTATATTATAATTTGTTAATTGACCGGGTCAGGAAAAGAGACTTTGCACTTTTGTGCTAAATGAACGCATTACTATACGATTTTAGTTCAGAACGGATTTGCCAAAAATCCCTTCAAATTTATTACATTTGTGGGTAAAGTCATTATTACATTTGTGGGCGATCAAAAATTATTACATTTGTGGGTAAAGTGCATTATTACATTTGTGGGTGAAATTATTACATTTGTGGGTAAAGTGTTATTACATTTGTGGGCGTTATTACATTTGTGGGTGTAACATACCCCCCCCCCCCCGAATGCAGATTTACAATGCGATTTCTCTGCTTAAGACTTCGCGACCCGAAACACATAATATTGCTTCATTATAAATATTCGAAGGCATACTTTCTGTCAGAATATTGAATATATATTATAAGGAGATTAGATGGAAGAGCACAATGCAAGGATAAGATTTATTTTGCATACTATATGGTTGTATATCTGAAAAGTAAGCAATGATGCTCACCATATATCACGACCAAGTGTAAATGGAGACAGAAAATTCGTACATGAGAAACAAACAAGAAAAAAAAAGATACCTAGCTAATAAGAAACTTGAGTTAAATATGTTGAAAAGGGGAATTGTTTGATAAAACGAGGTCTTATGACTTACCGAACTGGTTTGCCATGTTCTATCTCCACCTTTACCTTATGTTCATCATCGGAATCAATACTAGAACGATCTAATCTCTCATCAGTCCCACATCGTATGAATCTAATAGTATTAACGTGGAGAGAAGAAGTATTTTGTGTATCTTATATGGGGGAAGGCTGGTGTTTGGTGGGTCTGCTCTGGGGAACGCAAAGTAAAAACACCGGCAAAGGCGGAGACAAAACTGATTAGTTTAATCATTTGTTGTAACTACAAGGAAACTAGATTTACATCAAATGAAATCTAATCAAACTGAAATAAAATGTTAGAGCAAGGTATTGTCGTCCTTAACCAGAAGCGCACTACCCCATGCATGCCCATGAACACAAAGTGAAATGTAAGACAACAAAACATTTCGGTAATTCATGTATGAAAACATTTAGTAGGATCTAAACTATGTCAAATTATAATAATCATGTCAATACGTGGGGTTGCACATTTTAGAAGGACATGCCAAAGAGGGATTTAATTTTAAAGTATCATAGATTTTATCTCTATATGGCAAAGAGCAGCATGGCATACCAATAACGCATTTTCGTTTTTTTTCTTTCTATGATGAGCATTTATTTTACGTTATACATGCACTGTATATGCATGGTGTATTATATTCAAAAGTACATGTTCAACATTGTCACGGAGTTCCAAAAAAAAGAGGTTCTTATTATAATTTCAGCAAAACACCTATTCTCCACAATAAAGAACCACACCTTGGAAAATTGAAAATAGTGTACCTATCAACCGATAAAGGCTCGTCATGGACCAACAGAGTACATGTACTAAATGTATCATACCTTAGGACCCTCAGATGTTTGAGATCGTATGTTGATCTGAAAGCTTGAATGATGCGTTCGGTCTGATTGTTACCAATGTCGAGATCTGTGAATGTGACCTTGACAAGCTGAGATGAGACCTTGTGGAGAGCATTGGGTAGTGAGGTGTGATCATCGTGGAGAGAAGCCGGGCGATACGCACGCTCAAGTGTTTGAATGGTGAGCTCTGTCACTGCTGGTAGATGGATCCTCTGGATGACGTCACATCCGATCTTGACCCGAACCTGTATGGTGAAACTCTTCACATTGTGAAACATCGATCCACAATCCTGCCTTTCGTTTAGTGTCCTATCAGTAACGACCAGATCAGTCACATTTGAGCTCGAGTTGCAGTTATCCTACAATAGATGAGAAAATAATAAAATGAACATAATTGATGACAAGTCATCATACAAATGGAAACATGATATTAATTTATTACCATTCACATCGGTTATAAGAAAGTATAAGTATTCATTTATTGTCCATAAATGGAAATTCTTCTTGTTTGTATGCCGTACAAATAAATAATAAGGACAACATATTATATAAATTTATACAAATGTAACATGAACAATGTTATCTACAAAATGGAGGAGAGAATGAAGAGAGAGAAGATATATAACACGCTAGAGAAAAAAAAAATCCAAAACATATCTTTGCAGAAATAACATATCATCAATGAAGTGTTTTCTTTACTACGATTGTCTTTTTTGTCATTTCAAGAATAGCTAATATTGATTCTTAGTAACTTTTCCTGCACCCCATATCATGCTTTCGAATTTGTAGGCTAAATTCACTTAAACCAACATTCTTGCAAACACTTCATTTTATGAATACGAATGGAGAATCAATAATTGCACAGAAAAATAAAATGAAACAAATAGCATAGCACTGTGATTCATTCAAAAATTCATTTAAAATGAGATCATCAAAAATGGGTTGTTACTAACTTACCATCCATTTTGTATTTTCTCGTTTTAATTAAACAATATTTTTATTTAAACAGTACAGAGACCCTTCATTAAAGCACAAAGAGGTTACCATAATGGCAATTTACCTTGATTAAAGATAAATCAAACTTTGTTTCACATGGGAGAAATATATACAAAATACAAATATATCAAAATACAAACTGACTTCGTCAGTAGCGGAATGAACTAAATAATTTGAGGGAGCGAGCGTGGAAAGAGAGGTAAATTTTAAAAACAAAAAACAGCGAGAGTGAAGATAGTGAACATATTTGTTTGCATTATTTTAAAAAAGGTCATTATGAGATTAGGCTATATTATTTTCATTTGTACTTAGATGTTCA
This sequence comes from Lytechinus variegatus, assembly GCF_018143015.1. Classification (NCBI taxonomy): domain Eukaryota; kingdom Metazoa; phylum Echinodermata; class Echinoidea; order Temnopleuroida; family Toxopneustidae; genus Lytechinus; species Lytechinus variegatus. Next base: position 65,940,325 of record NC_054743.1, on the reverse strand, counting down.
TTTTCTACTACGGAGACAAATTTTACATATATTCCTGATCTATGAGAGGTAACCCGACACATGCTCCGGCGACGATTGCTCCGGTAACAAATGCTCCCCAAAATGCGGCATCTGCTCCGCGACATTTGCTCCTCGACATTTGCTCCTCCGACATTTGCTCCGCCGACATTTGCTCCGCCGATATTTGCTCCGCCGACTGTTGCTCCGCCGACAGTTGCTCCACCGACTGTTGCTCCGCCGACTGTTGCTCCGCCGACAGTTGCTCCGCCGACAATTACTCCGCCGACAGTTACTCTGCCGACAGTTGCTCCACCGACAATCGCTCCACATTTAGCGACAAATGCTCCGGCGACAAATGCTCCGCCAATATTTGCTCCGCATGTAGGGACAGTTGCTCTGCCGAAATTTGCTCCGCATGTATGACATATGCTCCGCTGATAATAGCTCCGCCGAATAATTATTGTTTTTTTGTGTCAAACTAACAACGCTTCTTAAAGCTGTATGGTCATTATCATTATTCTATATATTTTTAACATTCCTTATTGAATTGCTCAGCGGAAAGAAATAGTTTGGCTCAAATTAAATTTCCCATCAGCGCTTTTATCTCGATTATTTCTCCCTTTCTTTCCTTGAAAACCACCTTCTCCCCCGTACCTCTCTCCTGTTTTTTTTAATTTTGTTTTCTCTTTCTCTGCATTCCTAGTAACTTCTGTTCCTATTTCTTTTACAACCTCTCCCTTCTCCTATCTCTTTCTTCTCGCTCTAACATGTCTAATGCTATTTTGGTCTGTTTTCACTTTTTCCTACCCCCTCTAATGGAATTGAAACCTAATAAAAGTTTCCTGTCACTTTCACTCCATTTTCTTTTATTATTTTTTCCCTTCAATTACGTGCAGTGTGAAAGCAACTCTCCTCTTAAGGACATGTCCACCACAAGAAAAAATTGATTTGAATAAAAAGAGAAAAATCAAACAAGCGTAACACTGAAAATTTCATTGAAATCGGATGTAAAATAAAAAAGTAATGATATTTCTAAGTTTCGCTTAATTTCACAAAATAGTTATTTGCACATACTGGTCGGTATGCAAATGAGAGAACTGATGACATCACTCACTCACTATTTCTTTTGTATTTTATTATAAGAAATATACAATATTCAAATTTTCTCCTCATTTTCCTGTAAGAAAAAAGTTTACTTCTCCCTGAACATATGAATATCGTTGTTTAACATTTCTTTGAAGGGGTAGTCCTAATAGTCACTTCTTTGCTTTATTCTGATAAATCAACACAGATATATGATATCATAATCCTTATTTGAATCCTTATTTGTCCTAAAATTTGATCATTCTGGACAGTGTTATCATGAAAAGATGTGTATGCAACTGGATAAAAACTACGAATGCGAAGCGCACGCAGAAATTGTTAATACACGCTTTGAACTTATCAAAAAGGTACCTATTAAGGTTTGCTTGCAGTTAGCCATGAAGGAGTTACATATTTTAACAATCAATGCGAGCTCGAAGCGCGTGCTGATTTTTTTTGACATTTCTAAAAAATGGACATTCTTAGCACTTTTTGTGATTTCAACAGGATAGGTATACAACTAAACAATTGATGAAAAATTTCGAGATTGAGCCCAAAAACGAGATACTCTATTCACGTTTTGTAAATTATGTAAAGGATGAGTAATTGGGGATCTTCCTAACACTAATAATGCGAGCGCAAAGCGCGAGAAAAAAAATTTTATATACGTTTTGAACTGGTCGAATAAGTACCTGTTAAGGACTGCTTGCAGTTAGCCATGAAGACTCTATATATTTCAGCAATCAAATAATGCGAGCGCGAAGCGCTTTGTATGAAAACTGAGAGGTGAATATGGATCGTACTTTCAATAAATAGCTAATATTTTTCATTATTATTACTTTGGGTTTTGACAAGAGACCGGGACATCATTAGGACAAGTCATCACATGATCTTCCTATTCCTCTTGCTAAGTGCGAGATGAAACAAAAGGGACAACTTAATTATAAAATTATTCATCTTATTTATTAAGCTAATATGCCTAAGTGAGGCATGAAATCATGGCCTTAAAACTGGACATTTCAAGAACTTTGGTAATTATGAATAAGATGCATGAGTATACACATTTTTAACAATTAATGCAAGCGCAAATCGCGAGCCGAAACTTTTGATAGACTGTCAACGAAATGTGGATTTTAAGAAGTTTGTTGTATAATCAATATTCAGACATACATTACTTGCCAATCAAAATGCGAGCGTGCAGCGCTTTGACAATCAGATCTGCAAAGGGATATTTTGAAAATTTTATGAAATACACGAAAATAATAAAGGTAACTGATAAGTTAACATTTGCAAGCGTGCAGCACGAGCAGAAAATATTAATGTTCAGATCGTAAAACTAACATTTTTAAAATCACTTTAAAACAATCAATTTGTAAATCAAACAAAATAATGAAAGTTCGATTGACTTCCAAACTTGATATATAAGCTCCATATTGAACAAGATATGTAAATCAACTAACAGGCAATGCGAGCACGAAGTGCGAGCAAAAAAGTTATATAGTGAAATATGAAAGATTCTTTTTATTTTACAAGTCTTTCACTTGTCTTCCTCTTCTTTTTTTCTCTTTTCCCTGTTTTTTCCCCTTCCCCCCTTTTTTGCTCCGCTAATAGGGGGACCCGGGCCCCTCCCCCTGGTTCTGCCTATGATATAAAGTGGCCAGTGGCGTACCTGGGATTTTCCACAGCCCCCCCCCCCCCGTAGGTACGCCAGTGAAAGTGGCACAACAACTTGAATGGTAAAACAAAACAATACAAAAAAGTATGTAACGCAAAAGGATGTAACAAATATTTCCGTCAGAGCAATTAAGTGTCTTGTCTTCCTTTAGGCCTTGTAACTTACGGTAGAGCAATCGTGAGCAGGGCAATTATTCGAGGAGTATTTGTCGCAGGTATTCTACTTAGGTCTTATCTTTATGTACTTTAAAGGATACACACAAAGAAAATTCACGAAAGTGATGATTATAGACAAATTATATATGAATGGAAAGGTCTTGTCTTTTTATACACAAATATGTCACTAAAAAGTCTTACAGATGTTGTGGAAATGCAAGAAATGAAATTAATAGAGACCCTTCTCAGCCCCCCAGCCGCCCCCAGGCAGACATTCACGCGATCGAAAACAGTCGAGAATAATGACGTCACATGATCGACTACACACTATCTCTCTGTGCATAATACACTGATACACCTTCCTGGTCTCTATTTTTCTTCGAATTTACCGTTTTCTTCATGTGTTGTGATATCCGATTTCGACATCTTCAGACTATAAGAGAACCAGAACTGTGTTACTTTGTCCATTTTTATTGAATTATGAACTGGAAAGACCGATTTTGTCCACTCGACAGTCTTCGTTGTGTTGCTCTGATTCCAAGCTGTACGGTCCCATTCACTTGCTGCCGATGCAGGTTACGCTGTTTGATCCAGTCAAAAGTCTGTCTGTACTTGTTCTGACGATGCATTCAGGTCAGATGACAGATACAGATCTGATATAATTTTAGAATCATGCATTTTGGCATGACTACTATTAAAATTAAAAAGTCTTTATTTTAGAAATAATGTTTTTGCACAATTCCAGCAGATTTTTCTTCACAAAGACTTCAGTCAGATTTCTAAATAAACTGGTCAGGACTCAGGCGATTAAATTATTTAGGAGCACTGGCATGGACCATGGCTGAAAATATGCTGTTTCAGAGGAATGTTTGGCATTATCGTAGTTTTTGTCACCAGTCCATTCACTGCCGTTTATTTCGTCAACGGCGGTGATCCACTCCCATTGACTTTGTACACAACGAGCGCACAAATACCAAATTTCACGATAAGGTCGAATGTTTTCACGATAAGGCCAAATGTTTAAGTTTTTATTATACACAGGTCTAGTACCCAATGCGTTTATGCTCAGGAGGGCCCTGTATCGTATACATCCAGATACACAGAATTATATCACCATAATGCCGATGTCATGAAGCAAGACAAATTTTCAGCAGTGGTTACCCTGATCATGCTGATTCCTGGCCAAAACTAGAGTCTGGTGTTTCTTTCTGATTAGAGTGCTTCTACATATGAATGCGTAGTGCCTTCAACATAAAACAATGAAGATAAATGCACTCTTTGTAATGACACAGAGTACCGTACCTCAAGTGATTCACTACCGCTAAGCGGTAAGTAGAGTGGGGCCTACACAAACATCACTTGAGCGTTGAGGTAGAGCACCAGTGTTCTGAGTGGAATTTTTCAGGTGTCTAAACCTACTATTATTTGTTGTTGACCGGGAATTACATGCCACCGCACGTCGTCAATCATCAAGATAATGAAATTCATACTTTGATTTGATTATTTAAATTATTTCTTTATTTTTTCTCTCTTCTACACACAGATCTGCACACTTGCTGACTCTGGTGACTTCTGGTCTCTGCTCGCTACTTCAATCTGGGAGATTCCATCATGTCCTCTTACTGATTTGGATATAGCCATTTTTTTCTTCACTCTTTCCAGGAGCTACGATATAAGTTTTGGACTGATAATGATGCAACAGAAAATTTATCTTTATCGATCTTGGAAACGATTTTGAGCACAGTTTTGGAGAGAACTAAAAAAATTGACTTGGACAGGAATACAGCTTGTCGAAAATAAGAACACACAACTTAAAACGAAAAAAACAATTTTAATGTTATTAGGGCATTTTGCAAGAAATTTTCTAATCAATCACACGTCCCAAATCAAGGGTAAGTCCTTTGATTAAAGACAAACATGTACATGTAGTTGAACTGCTATTGCAACTCGACCCTATTACGCTTGAAATTGAATTTAAGACTTACGCTTGATTTGCAATGGAACATAAGTTTCTTGCAGTGCCCCATATTTGTGTTTTGTTATCAGATATCTAACGTGCTGATTTTTCTCGAAAGGTATAATATATTTGTCCTTTTAAACGGTATTTGAATATGGGTACGCCTTTTATTTGTTTTCCACAATATTTATTGCATGTACATGTATGAACAGAAATGAAATATTTATTGTGAAGCACTGAATGTTGTGTGCTGTTGTGTGATGGTTCATCTTTTTTTTTGTTCTAAGACTGTAAGCCTGGTGGGTGTGAGGAAGTGGCCTGGATGAAAGAAAAGTGAACATGTGCCCAATTACAGATTTGCATATTTTAAGACAATTTTGTTTCTGGATAAATATTGCTATGCATTCCCTACATTAAGAGTAAAGGAGAAGTCCACACAATCAAAAATTCATTTGAATTTAAAGAAAAATAAGATATTGCAGGAAATTTCATAAAAACTTTGATTCAAATTTATGTAATTACTACTCTAACATTGAGAAATTTTGCCTAATTTATAAAACGATGATATGCTCATCTGTGTCGATGTGCAAATTACACTAACCGTTTATGTCACACGCACTAAGTTCTTTTGTATTTTGTTGTTTGATATATTTACATGACATGTAGATTTGATATTTAATTTTCTATTTATTTTCTGAAAAATTTTCAGAGGGATTTTAATTCCTCCAAATAACATTTAGAGTTACAGTTCCGTAAATGTAACCTATTGTGTTCGGATGAAGAAATTCCTATACTCAAATCTGCAAAGAATTAAACAAAATGCCACAAAAAAATTAGAAACGAATGTGATGTGAGTGACAACACTAATTTGCATATCATTGTTTTGTGACTGTTTTGAGTAAAAACAGCAAGGGAAATTACTCTATTCAAATAATTTTTAGTTGATGTGGACTTGACTTTTAACTCATCCTGTCCCCCTCCCATCCCAAATAAGAGTAGAATCTAATCAAGAACTTGAAAATCAAAAGCAGCAATTAAATAAGATTTGATAAATACAGGTCTGAATGGGATTTCACAAGAAAAAAAAGCTGGGTAGGGACGAGAAGGAATAAAAAAAAATAACCAAGATAATCCGAGTTTTGAACCAGGGTCCTCGCACACGACAAAACGATGGCCAACACGTTTGGCCACAGACCATTCCCTGCATTGAGGTGTGCTTTTAAGATATATGAAACAAAGTCCGCTCGCCGCTGTGGGCTAATCATGTTTCGGCAATTCAACTGCAATTTCAATCATTTCGCGATGGATATTGCCATGTTATTTTGTGGTTCCTGACTTTGTTACGTAATGAAATTTCATAATTTTTTTTTCAGTCGTGACGAAGAATGTCTATGCTTTATATTGATTATAATATCAATTTGTCGCAAGTGTGATTTCTAAGTGAAAATATGCTTTGTTTATTCAAATATATTTCTTGAAAAAAAAATCATTTTTTCTAAGCTAAATATCGGTTACCAAAATACGTTAAATGTGCACTTTATTTCACTGTTCAGTAAATTCAAACTTTTATCTATATAACAAGACCAATCTTGTGAGGAATAAACAATTCTAAGAGCAAAAAACGCTGATTGGAAAGATCGTCTTCAATGGGCTGCTGTCAGCTCAGCTGCTCACGCTCATTGTGTGACGTCACTCAGCTGGAGCTCGCAAGAGGACCGATGGAAGGCAGAAATATGGCATGAAAATAAATCATTTTTGAGAGCTGATTTCTGCAAACTCTAATGACTATTTTGAAAAGTGAAGTTATATATCTGATTAGTAATACTTCCCCTTTACAATGATGACCACAAAAAGGCATTATAAAATACTTTGGATTCTTCGGGTGTCTCCTTTAAAGTAACATGCCGAGCTCTGCTGCAAACTGTCGATGGAGCAATTGTGGACGGAGCAATTATTTTGTCCCTACATGCGGAGAAAATGTCGGTGGAGCATTTGTCCTTACAAGCGGAGCAAATGTCGGTGGAGCAACTGTCCCTACATGCGGAGCAAATATTGGCGGAGCAATTGTCGCCGGAGCATGTGTCGTTCGGGTAGCATTTGTCGCTAAATGTGGAGCAATTTTCGTTGGAGCAACTGTCGGCGGAGTAACTGTCGGCGGAGCAACTGTCGGCGGAGCAACTGTCGGAAAAGAAAATGTCGGCGGAGCAAAAGTCGGCGGAGCAAATTTCGGCGGAGCAATAGTCGGCGGAGCAAATATCGGCGGAGAAAATGCCGGCGGAGCAAATGTCAGCGGAGCAAATGTCGAGGAGCAAATGTCGCGTAGCAAATGTCGCATTTTGGGGAGCATTTGTCATCGGAACAATCGTCGCCGGAGCATGTGTCATGGATTCCTATGAGAGCCTGGCATATCCCTCATGTAGTTTCATTATAAAGCTGAAAACATGATATTCCTGAACAACCTAGAACGTACTGAAAATTGGAAATTAAAATAATTAATTTCAACAAATAAAATTCACAGATCAATACACATAGGTATACAAATGAAAATTTGATTTATAAACAGTAGCTTCATCATCTTATAATGTCTAATGATATAACTTCTGAAAGTTTCCATGGCGAAGAAGAATAGTGAAGTAGGTTTCACGGTACAGTGTGTATCTTTCTTGGGCAAGTGTTGGTCCTGAAAAGGACCACCCAATCTCGATGTTTCGACAAGTGGGTTCTTGTCGTCCTCAGGAGAATGAGAAAAGTTGGTTGGTTGGTGTTGGAGTTAGTTGGCGCTCTTCAATCTAGTGGATTATCTGCGCCAGGTCGTTTTCCGAGTTACAGTTGCTTAATTCCCGCTTCATTGTCCTCGGCGTTAGACTAGTCTGACCTGTCATATAGCGAGGTGCAATGATGATTAGTTACCTCCACCATGAAATTGTGCGTTTTTGTACTTCATAGTATGCAAACTAATATAAGAAGCTAGCTCAATTTTAGTAGTTTAGGAATTATTACATCACTCATCATCAGAACAAAAGGAAGAGAGAGAGTGAAAGAGATGGAGAAAGATCAATATTCGAATCTCACATTCGAATCTTTTTCACATAATTCAGGATGACTGTATAATCTGCATTTCTTCCCAATAAAGTTGCTAGATATGATATTGGCTTGTTTAATTTCAGGCTTCTTTGCATAATTCTTCTTCCTCTTTCATATGTCTTATATTGTAGTAAAAATGTTCTATTGTCTCAGGAACTTGACAATGGGAACACATACCATTTTCATGTTGATTACATTTATACAGATAATAATTCAATTTACATTTTCCAAGTTTTAACCGGTGTATCATAGTCTCTTCAAACCGAATGAGACCTTGGTAACTAGTTGTATCTGCAACGTTGGGTTGGATGCTAAATAAATGTCTTCCTTTGGTTGAGGATAACCATTGAGCCTGCAGAATTTCTTTATAAATCAAAGACATGTGGTTTTTCCATTCCTCTTTGATATATGGGATGTTTAATTCAACTTGTTCTTTTGATGCTCCTTTTTTTGCCAAAAGGTCCACCACTTTGATCCCGTGAATACCACAATGGGATGGTATCCATTCAAAATTGACATAAATATATGATTGTAAAAATTTTATTTTATACAAGATATAAACAATAATTTGTTTTGTATTCAATTGCTTTCGAGTGCTTGAAGAGCAGACAACGAATCTGTAAAAAAATACCACGGACATACCTCTGTTATCTCCTAGCCAATCAAGTGCCATTACCATTGCTGTTAATTCGGCTCTCATTATACTTACAGAATTTAATCAATATAATTATTTAATATCCAATTCTGGTATATAAAAAGCAGTGCCGGTTCTCTTGTCTTCTTGTTTTGATCAATCAGTGTAGACCTTTAACCTTTCCATCTTGTATGTATCCTTTCTGAGACACAGTTTTTCATATCTTGTACTTAGTTACGTTGTTTATTGATAATCTTAAGGATATAGTAAGATATATTGGGTATTTCATGTGACCAAATAGGTTCTCGTAATATTCTTTGGCTTAGTTGTTCAATTTGGATCTCTTCATTTGGCTTTCATGCTCTAAGTAGAAAGGGTCCACGACCTGATTTCCAAGTAAATGGATCAATATACCAGGAAGTTTTGATAATTTATAAAGTAGGATGTTGAGCATCTCTATTTGTAAAAAGATAAGACATGTATTTGTCAACAGACGGTTCTCTTCTTAGTTGTAAAGGTCTTTCACCACATTCTTCCTGCAGTGCTTCAAGGACAGGGTTATATACTACATCAGTTATTATTTTCAGTGACTGATATTGGATTGAATTAATTTTTGTTTTAGCGAAATGCTAGCCGAGTCGTATAACTCACATCCGTAGTTTAGTATGGATCTAATAATACCTTTGTATATTATATAAAGAATCGTTTTATTATTTCCCCAACTTGTTCCTGCTATACACCGCAACAATTTTATTCTTTCTGAACATTTGAGTTTTATATAATCGATGTGCTTTTTCCAGGTGAGTTTCACATCAAACCAAATGCCCAGAAACTTATATTCTTTGTATTGTGGTATAGAGTTATCTTTAACCTTGATATTTACCTCTATATGCTGCCTATTGGTAAAAATCATAGCAGCAGACTTTTGAGGAGAAATAATCATATTCCAGGTTGAGCACCACTGTTCATTTTTGTTTACAGCTTTCTGCATTTTCTTTTGTAAAAAGTCAGGATTTCTGCCTGTGCACCATATGGCAATATCATCGGCGCACATAGAGATTTTTTTTCAGATTTTTTAAAATCAGTTTTAGATCATTCAACATTGCATTGAACAAAATAAGACTAATAACACTACCTTGAGGCGTTCCATTTTCCACAACAAACTTTGGATAACTGACCATTAATTTTTACCTTGCGATATCGATCTTGTAAAAAATAATTAATCCACTGTAACATTTTTCATTTACTATTCCCTTTCTCCATAAAAGGTCATATGCCTTTTCAAGGTAAATGAAAAAATCTAGGGCATACTCCTTGTTAGCTAATTCTCTCTGTATGTCCGTTTCTAATCTTAAGGAGCTGATCTAAAGAACTTCTGTTTTTTTCTAAATCCTGCCTGGGTTGGTGTTAGGATACTGCATCGCTCCACGAACCATACAAGTCTATTTGGAGAAAGTTGATGTCAAGGAAATAGGTCGATATGAAGACGGGTTCGTTGGATCTTTACCTGGTTTAAGTACGGGGATCTGGGTAGAATTATGACAATCTGAGGGTAGAATTGAGGAATTCCAAATATTGTTTACTAAAACTAATATGAACTGAAGAGCTATTTTTGGTAGGTGTTGTAGCATAATTGATTTGATATCATCTGTTCCTGCTGCAGAATTCTTCATTTCTTTAACAACGCTAGTTAATTTCATAATATGTGAAGTAATCATCAAGAGGTGATTCAGGGGAGCAGCTTTCTTCGATCGTATTTTGCATTAAATTTTCAAATGAATTTCTTCTAATAATCTCGCCATTGTCTAATCGATTGTCTGTCGTTTTAAAAACCTTAGCAACTAACTCTGCCATTTCTTGAGCATTAGCTACTGGTGTATTGTTTTCTGTTAATAAATTGGGAGATATAAGTTTTGAGACTGAATCAGTTTGTAGTACTTTTACCATCTCCCATACTTTGCCTAAGTTTGATGTTCTCCTCAAAGACTGACAGTAATTTAACCAGTATTCCTTTTGTGTCGGTCTTTTTAATTTTTGAGCATGTGTTTACTTTTTTCTATACAATTCCAAGTCCTCCTTTCGAAAATGTCTATTTAATCGATTTCTATAATTATTTCTTTCTTTAATTGCTGGGTTTTTGGCTTTTCGATTTCTGCCTGCTTTGCGAAGGGTTTCTTCTGCCACTTTGTCAATAATCTGCAAAATCAAATTGTATTTATCTTGAATATTCAGATCGTGTGAAAATTGCAATATCTTTATTTTACTTAAGTGATGTTTCAGTCTTTCCCGATATATTTCCCAGTTTACATGCTTGAAGGACCAATTCTGTCCATGAAGATTGATATTATCATCTACATATTCTATTTCGCGCAGTGGGCACTTGATGACATTGTGATCACTCCCGAAATTTCCTAGCACGTTCCATTTTAGTTTGCTGGCAATTCCCGTCGAAGCAATTGTTAAGTCTAGGCAAGACCTTGTCCCTGTATGGATGTCCATTCTTGTAGGTGTTCCATCATTTAATACTACTAAATAATGTTTTGTTATAAAGTTTTCAACTAATGTCCCATTACTATCTCGCTTTATGCTACCCCACAGAGGGTTGTGTGAATTGAAATCACCAGTCCTGTAATTATGTTTTTTGAACAATTTTCAATCAAATTTCTAAATCGCGCAATTCTATCTTTTGACAAGGATTATACTAATTGATTAATGAAATGACCTTGTCATAAGTAAAAATGTCGATTCTTTGATATTCTTTGATTTGAGGGAAATTCACTTCTTTGAACGAAACTGTTTTATGCAAATATATCGCGATTCCTCCTCTTCCTCATTGGCCTCTATTTTTTAGTACTGGGACGAAATCTGGAATTGCTAATATATCAAAATCAGCGAACCATGTTTCTTGTAAACATGTCAAGGCAGGGATGGAGTTAAATTCTACATTTTCTATTAGCTCTTGTAAAAGTCTGGACCGTGAGCACTGATTCTTTGGGCATTCCATTGCAAAATATTTGGTTACACTTCGTAATTCCGAAGGTTCTTTATTCCGAAGGTTCGTAATTCCGAAACACGTAAATTGCCTATACCTCGATGTTCGTTAATCCGAAAACGAAATATCAAGATACAGAAAAGTTCCCATATATGACATAATATAGGGGAAGGCGGGGTAAGTTGTTACAGTTTTTCCTTTATGCATGCTAGAAATGATATGATTAAAAATCTTGTCGAATTAAGTACCTTGCCCTGAAATTTAATTCTTCCGGAATATTTTCCACCTATATATAACTTTCTATCCCCACACTGAAAGTCATCGTGACCTTTGAAAAAAACGATGTCAAATGGCTCAACTTGCCCCATATATGGGGTAAGTTTGAGCCACCTTCTTGGGTAAGTTGAGCCACAAAAACTATGTACAAAATGTATGAGGGGAGAACCAGCATATCAATCTTTTGTTTAAAGTCTTTTCACTTGCTAATTCTCTATAAATACTAACATCCTTTAAAAGGAAAAGAGCAGCCATGTAAATTAACTCCTTTCAGCCAGCATTTCAATCGATTTTTATGGTTTGTTTGTTTTCTAAGATACATTACCATAGGAATTACCATGGCTCAACTTGCCCCATGCTGTTTGGCTCAACTTACCCCAGTCCGAACTTAGTGCGATAATTTTGTATCCACACATTTATTATGCATCCATCATATAAAAGACTATGACAAGAATGAAGATCCATACCTGGACTAATAATGTTGTTATCATGTCCTCATTATATTTAAAGACATGTGTGTTTATAAAGCACTTATCTATTTCACACTCTTTTTTACTTTTTTGGCTGAAATTCATATTTTTCCCTCTAAAAAACTACTTTTTGTTTCAAAGTGGAAAACAATGTGGTGGGGTTAGGGGTTATGCTATGGGTCATCAATACATGACACCACCACAATGTCTGACTCATTCATTATTGGCCTGGGGCTGGTGGCTCAACTTGCCCCTATGCTCAACTTACCCCGCTCAACCTTCCCCTAATGATATATCTCGTTAGTAATGATGAATTGCATATATTACTTCGTTCATACATCGCGATTTTTTGCACTTTAGTGCTACTTTTTGTGAAAATTAGTTTCCCCTATTCATATTGTACATACTAGAGTATACAAGGGCCTTTGGCGGCCATTTTGAATATTAGGAAAATAAATATTTTGTCAAAAGTTATTTTTTCAGAGAGTATTCCACTCCTGCCACACAATTTCATGCATTTCATAGCCAATGTGTGGACAATTTTAGGATTTTCATGGGTAATTTGCATATTTTGGCGGCCATATTGGATTTTGCCAATTTGCAGAAAATGCTCAAGGTTACACGAGTGGGATAATTCAAATTCGGAATCAGTACCCCCGAATTGACAAGAAACCATCAAAAAATAGTGTATATATATATATATATATATATATATATATATATTTAAAAAAACAAGGTTAGGCCTCTTCTATCCTGGACTGACTTTGGATGGAATCATTAAGGCATGTAGACGGGTGAATATCCGACCAAAGTACCCTTACCTGGAACAAATTGCAACAAATGATTTTTCAGTGGCTTTTTGGACTATTTGACCTCAGGGGAGTGTTTCATCAATATTTTCATCCGACAAGTTGTTAGATCTGACATCTTTCCTTGATTCTGATTGGCTGAGAGTCACTGTTCCTATGGTAACTGTCGGATAAACTGGTACTTGTCGGATAAATTGTCTGACAAGTCCTTTCATGAAACACCCACAGGAATAACTAAAATTCTACCAAATCAGTATTCGGGTCCGCATGGCGTCCAAGATGGCCGCCATTCACTGAAAATTGATACAACTGACTCACTGTCCACCCTAGAATCCTATTTCGATTCATATTCCATGGTCTAGGGGGTAAAAAGGTGAATTATAAGCCTTTAGTGTACCTGGCAAATCCAAGATGGCGCCCAAAATGGCTGCCGTATGCTAAAATCCATAATTTATCTAAATGGCTTAAATTTGTTTTTTGTTCAATGGTTTTTAGGTTAAAGTAGTACTTTGGAACAAGTAAAAAGGACATCCAGTGGTCTGGTGTGTCAAGAAATCCAAGGTGGTGTCAAAAATACAAGATGGCTCCAAAAAATTGAGTTTCAAATGGCTGTTAATACTTAAAATGGGCATAGCTCATATCATATCCACCTGGGAGATATGATTTTGGTTTCTAAACCATGGTTTCAATGGTCAAATAAGACATTGGGACAAGTGACAAGGACAGTCAGTGGTCCAGTATGTTCAAAATTACAAGGTGGCTTCCAAAAAGGGGATCTAAAATGGTTGTTGCTACTTACAAAGAAACGACATAGTTTGCTCAATATCCAGATACGTATATGATTTTCGTATCTATACCATGGTTAAATGGGTCGAATGATACATTGGTGCAAGTAACAAAGGAGGGGGGGGGGGTCAGTGGTCTGGTATATCCAAAAATTAATTCTGAAATAACCTACTGAAGCGGACATAACTCATTTCATATCGGCCTGGGAGATGTAATTTTTGGTGTCTAAACCACTGGTTTCAAGGGTCAATTAATATATTAGGGCAAGTTTACAAGGACAGTCAGTGGTTTGGTATTTCAAAAAAATCTATGTTGGCTTCCAAAGATTGATTCTTAATTGACTGCTGCTACTTAAAGCGGACATAGTTTATTTCATATCGGCCTGTGAGAGGTTTGATTTCGGTGTCTAAAATATGGTTTCAAGGGTCAAATGATATATTAAGACAAGTGACAATGACGGTCAGTGGTCTAGTATGACAAACATTCCAAGATGGCTTCCAAAAAAGGAGTAAAAAAATGTCTGTCACTTATGAAGGACATATGCCCTCTTTACACAGGATTTTCTTAACCCCGGACTATCGCTAACCCCGTACTATCCTTAACCCCGTACTATTTTTTTTCCTTTTCACACATGCCAAATTGTTATTGCTAACCCCGGATAAGGAATGCTTGCTTTTTACACACGAAACTCGCTAACCCCGGACTAGTGGTTTTTGTCGATCATTCGTAGTACAAGTGCTTCACTCGTACACTTTTTACACACGCTACAATTTCCTTAACCCCGGGCCAAATTGCCATTTAGCCCCACCTATAGTACGGGGTTAAGCTTAGCCCATGAACGAAATAAGGTTCGTTGTTCCAAAGGTTCGTTAATCCGAAAACAAAATAAGGTTCGTTAATCCGAAAACGAAATAAGGTTCGTTAATCCGAAAACAAAAAAAAGGTTTGTTAATCCGAAAAATGAAAGCAGAGGCAGAGGCAAGGGGAGGGGGGCGGGGGACACTGTTGCCGTTCAATTATTGTTATGAGGATGGGAAGGCAAGGGCGGCCAAACGAATTTTCGTTTGGGGGTTAAAGCCAAAAAAGGAAAATCATACGTCAAAATTGACACTTTGGTGATATTTTCCCCTTAAGATTATCATCTGCTTGAAGTCATTGTGTGTTTGATAGTGATTAAGTAGAGAAAAACCTTTTTGAAATGATTTCTGATATGGCAAAACGTATATTTAGGCTTAATTTTTCGGGAGAGAGTGTAATGAGCGAGCGGCTTGGTAAAACAAAGTCAAAGGTGAAGTTGTAAAACGTTTTTGGGGGTCAATTATTCTTAAAAATGGCATATTGCGAGGTGTTGCGAGCGTGAATCACAAGCTAAAACTTTAGGGTATTTCAATAAAGAATGAAAATAAGTTTTTAAAAATCCGAGCAGATTTCTGCTGTCTTTAAAAAGATGTGAATCTAACTAAACAAATAACACGAGCGCAAAACGCAGCTTAAACATACTGACCAGAAAAGGAACCTGTTAAAGAAAGCATTTAGTGACCTCTTTAGGATGCATATTTCACCAATCGAATGAGAGTGCGAAGCGCAAGCTGAAAATTTGCAATATTCCAGCCTGAAAACTTAACTTGTATACTTTAAAAATAGCATTTTATTTCGAAAAACATGAAAAACGGCATATTTATTTTTGAAAAAGGAACTTTCCCATTTTGGAAAATATTCATTTCCCTGTTTTTTATTTCATTTTTGGGGTGCAAGTGCCCCCTGCCTCCCTCCCGGCGGATCCAACTTTCGTCAAATAGGGGGGGGGGGGCAAATATTTTTTTCAGCCACATTTTCCTCGATCGGCAGCTTAAAGTTGATTTTTTTTTATTGTTTCTTTGAAAGGGTAGTCCTAACAGTCAATAATTAGCTTTATACTTATGAAATAAGGTATTAAAATATGTAATAACATAATAAACCATTTTTAAATAATGCGAGCGCGAGCTATATATATATTTTAATATATGATGGGCAATATGTTTGTGATCTTCAAAACGAGATGCCTATGTAACTAAATTTAGATAATAACTGCGAGCAAGATCGCAAACAGAAATTTTAAATATATAAGCTCTGACCTGATCTAAAGGGGACATTTAAAGAAATTTTTTGCAGTTAGCCATGAAGACGATGCGTGTTTCAACCAGTGTCGGCGGAATTTTTTTCCTGGGGGGGGGGTGCAAAGCCAAAAACGGGGCCAATAGGGGCAATTTGATGCAAACGTATATTTTCAAAATGAGATTATCATCTGTGTAAAGAGGTTGTGTGTTTTGTAGTAATTGAATTGAGCAAAAAAATAAGTGATCACTGATTGATAAATTATATATTTACGTTTCATTTCTGCGAGCGTAGCGAGCAAGCGGTTTGGGGGGAAGAAATCAAATCTGAAGATGTAAAATTCGCCTTTTTTGTCAATTACTGTTAAAAGGGCATCCTTGTGAGATGTTGCGAGCGAATCACGTGCTCAAACTTTTGGAAATTTCACGTAGGCCTAGGATGATAATAATGATATAGATATTATTTACCCAGGGAAGCCACTTCAGTTCTGAAAACTGTTCTCCCAGCTATTATTTTTTTTACAAGAATGCTTAGAATGTCCAGTTTTCAGGTTGGAAAATCAGAAAATTTGGCTCACGTTTCTCGCTCGCATCGAGTATTGTTTATTGAGGAACTCATTCTATTCCGGGTTACCAAAAAATATAAAAATGTCCAGTTTTCAGGTGGAATATCACAAATTCTAAGCTTGTGGTTCGCGCTCTCATTATTTTGTTCGTGAGATATATATTCTATTAGGTAAAAAGTTTTATGCAACGGGCCCCAGGTCAGTATATAAACAAATTACAGCTTTATTTCGCAAAATAGGATAAAAATACAAAGAAACATCAAATAATGTGATTAGATAATAAAATACATTGCGTGGCTTTCCATGAAGGTTATCAGAAACCTGTAAGGCTGGATCGCCAAAACATAGTAAAAGGACAACAATATTAATAAAAAAGAAAAACCAGAATATCATATCATTGTAGTAAATACAATGAAGGAAAAGGGACAGAGAAAAAAAAAAGAATACAAAAAGACACGAATCAAAGGGGGGGGGGGTAGATAGGGTACAAATAATGCATTGATATCAACTGCGAAAATTAATAATCATTCACTAGAAAATTTTTGTACTGCTTTCTAAAGGAAGATATAAATTGTGAATTAGATATTATTTGGGGAATCTCATTCCATTGTTTGGGACCTACATAACTTAATGATTTAGGTTCGTGACAAGACTTGACAGACCATAGATGAAATTTATTGGAAGAACGGGTATTATGGCTATGAATTTGATTATTATATTGAAAAAGATCTGAAAAAGGAGTGGGTAACAACCTCTTCTTGTACTTATACATAAATATAGCGATTTCTTGCTTATTGATATCATATATATTAAGTAAAGACAATTTCTTAAATAAAGGTGCGGATGGTGCTAGGTAATGGGAATTAGTAATTATTCTTAAACATTTCTTTTGAATTTTGAATATTGAGTCCAATTCATATGAGGTTACATTGGTAGACCAGACAATATTGCAATATTTTAAATAAGGGAAAATTATGGAATGGTATAGAGTTATCAGATTTTTATGAAGCAAACTATGCTTAAGTTTATAAATTAAACCAGTATTCCTACTTATCTTATGTAATACATTTATCATATGGTACTTAAAACTCAAAAGATTATCCAATGTGACACCTAAAAAGTTAATGGAATTACTTAATTCGATACGTTTATTGTCGATATAAATGTGAATACGATCGTTGTCAATTGAATTATTATTATTAGATTTGTCAGTATGGGTTCGTGTTAAAGACTTATTTTTTTGAAAATAGATGCATCTAGTTTTATTAATATTCAGGGACAACTTATTTGCTTTTAACCAGTCGGAAACATTTTGGAGTTCATTGTTCAGGATGTGGATGGTATTATTTAAATCTTTAGAAGAATAAAAAATACTTGTGTCATCAGCAAATTGATAAAAGGTTAAGAAATTAGATGATTTACACAAGGTCGTTTATATATAAAAGAAATAACAAGGGGCCTAAAATTGATCCTTGCGGTACCCCAACGGAAACATTTAATAAAGAAGATAAGACACCGTGGACAAATGTATGTTGAACCCTATTTAAAAGATAATCCCTAAACCAGTCTAATGCGATCCCTCGAATTCCATATTGATTAAGTTTAAATAAAAGTTAATTCTTTAAAAAGATACACATCTTTCTCACGACTAAAAAAACTGCTCAGAATGTTTAAGTTCACGTCTTGTTACATGAAATGTCTACTAGTTTGAGCTTGCGATTCGCGCTTTCAACATCTCACAAGGATCATTATTATAGTATTATTTTTATTTTTATTACCAGCAGAAACTGTAATTAGAAATGGCATCCCCTCCAATACAAATCCTATTATCTAAAGGTTACTCGCACGCGAGCAACACACTTGATCCCCTGCATCTTTAAACCATTTGCCTAGGCAGCAATTGCTCAGATAAAAACGACAGTAGCCTATGCTTGATCAGGGCTCCTATTCTTAATGAAATACATGCTTTTGGCCACAACACATGCATGAATCATCGATCGTCATTGCATAACATCGTGTAATCTTGTAATGACATTACCGTTTTTGTTACCAAAATGAATAATTTTTCATTTTCGGAAATACGAACCTTATTTAATTTTCGGATTAACGAACCTTATTTCGTTTTCGGATTAACGAACCTTCGGAATTACGAACCTTATTTCGTTTTCGGATTAACGAACCATATTTCGTTTTCGGATTAACGAACCTTCGGAATTACGAACCCAATTTTGTTTTTGGATTAACGAACCTTCGGAATTACGAACCTTATTTCGTTTTCGGATTAACGAACCTTCGTAATTACGAACAAGGGCGCCGGAAGCGAGGGGGGGCAGGGGGGGCACTTGCCCCCCCAATAAGATTTTTGGGGGGCAAAACGAGATTTGCCCCCCATGTGCCCCCCTAAAGAAAAAAATGATAAATTATTCAAGGACAAAAGTATATGATGAAAGCTTGTTTCTGCCTAAAAATTGTCATGTCCATTGTCAAAAAATGAAAAAATTTCGCCCCTGACGGGGCAATCACATAATCATAGTAAGCCTCACGTCTTTTGACGAACATGTCCCTCTAAGAAACATACCTTTGAGAAGCCCCTTTTCCATCTTATTACAGTGTGATAACGTTTAACCTTTTAATGAATACATTTCAGACTAAAACCGAATGGCAAATTGAAAGTGGTTCACCAATGCAATGCTTCTTGTGTCGGCTAACAAACGCGCAGTCGCCCAGAAACGCTATAGTTACTCGAGCAACATATGGAATCTGAAAATGACTGTAAAACAGAAAAGGTTAAAGAGTTAAAGAGGCTTGAGTAGTTGGATTATTGGATAAATGAGAAGATGCTAGCTTGAGTCGGTGAATGGAGTGCAGAGCAGGAGTACTTATCTATCAAATACTCAATCCTCTTCTATCTTTTCTGGTTTACTGTCTTTTTCAGGACTACGCGCATTTAAACAAAAAATTACTCGACTGTCAACTGTTCACTTCCTCCCCTATCAATTTCACTTCTTCCTCTATCCACTTTTTCGAAAACTCCACATGGTGTACCGACAACCATATCCGCTATTGGAATGTAATTGTTTTCTTCTAATAATGTTACATAATGTACATTATGAACTGCGGTAGTTTGTTAAAGGTATGGTCCGGGCTGAAAGTATTTATAGCTTAATAAATAGAGTAGAATTCACTGAGCAAAATGTTGAAAATTTCATAAAAATCGGATAACAAATAACAAATTTATTAAATTTAAACTTTTAGCAATATTTTGTGAAAACAGTCGTCATGAATATTCATTAGGTGGGCTGATGATGTCACATCTCCACTTGTTCTTTTGTATTTTATTATATGAAAATAGGTTTATTCAATTTTTTTCCTCCAAGAACTAGAAAAATTGGATTGACATCCGATTTAGTGCATTAGATATTTATTGCTGCAACTTATTTCATTATAAGGGAGACATATTATTCACACAAGTATGAAATAATGAAAAAAATATAATTTTATGTAATAACATAAGAAAACAGAAAGTGGAGATGTGACATCATCAGCCCACCTAATGAATATTCATGATGACTGTTTTCACAAAATATTGCTAAATTTTAAACGTCAATAACTGTATTATTTGTTATCCAATTTTGATGAAATTTTCGGCATTTTGCTCAGTGAATTCTACTCTATGTATTAAGACATAAATATTTTCAGCCCGGACCATCCCCTTAATCAGTTCATGATTATTTACAAATGAATATTTCCTGGAATTTGATAATCATCATTTCCTAGTTATGGTCACATTTTCCCCAGAAAATATGTAAAGAAAAAAGAAGACTTTGAAGGGGTCATCTAAAAGTGCTTCCCAGCCATACAAAACATGCAAAAGGAAACACATAAATCGAGTAATGAATGTTTTAAACTTTAATGATTTTCAGAAAAGTTCGAAATTGTTAGAGAATTAAGCTTGACATATTTCTTTTTCCTTCAGTTACAAAATATGAAATGCATTGCCCATGCATGGATAATCAGGGACTATCTCCAATGCTGATGTCAGAAGTGATTTGCATAGAATGGGTATTTAAGTGCTTATCGACGTCTGCCACGTCAGAACAGTATGACATTTTGAACTTGAAAAGACATTCATTAGAATTTATTTTGTTTCTGTTGTTGCGCTTCTTCTGCTTAATACACTATTTGTTCTGACAGGAATTACTTGAAACTTATGATTGTGCTCTCTCGCGTTGTCCGTGTATGTAAATGTACATATAAATATTACTGAAAGGATATTGCATGAAAAATGTAATTTCTGGTATTTTGAGTCAATATAGGAAATTTAATTGATCAAACACATTCCGAAGCGATCGTTTTGCGCGTAGATTTCATAGGTTCTCATGAGTATAGTATTTCGTAGTGAATTTTAGTCTTTTGTAGTGAATTCTATGTTTGAATTTTAAGAAATTTATTTTTGAATGCTCTTAGAACGCAACTTTTATACTCCATTTTAACACAAAGTCCTTACCGTGGGGGGGGGGGGGGTCCCATACCCCCTCCCGCTCGATCGCTTCGGTATCTCACGCTGTCAAAAATATTGTGCCCCCTTCAGGATGCCCCCCCCCCAAAAAAAAAAAAAACTGAAAGTGTTCCGGCGCGCCTGCTTGTAAACGTGTTAACTTCAGTTTAACTTATCCTAGGTTTGTATAATTTGGTGTGTATAATACTACCAAAGATCCCAAGAAACCTATCGATTTTCAAGTCAAAAGGCCAAGGTCACAGTGACGTGTTTTCATCTTTCCCTTCTGAAGTCCTTGTAAAAGCGATAACTTTAGTTTAACTTAACCTATGCTCATATAATTTGGTATTTATGATACTACCATGGATCCCAGGCATCCTATCGATTTTGAGGTCAAAAAGTCAAAGGTCAAGGTCAAGTGACATGCTTTTATCTTACCCTTCTGAAGTCGACCTTATAAACGCGAAAACTTTAGTTTGACTTAATCTAGGCTCAATATATCGTTCCTTTAACACTCAGATTAAGGAACACAAGGCACATGGTAGGAGAGACGAGAGGGACAAGTCTGCAATAATCGATCATGCTCATATGCATGATCACCAGATCCTTTTGGATGAGAGTAGACTGTTCACCCGTGTCCCCTACTGGCATCAGCGGAGAGTCAGAGAAGCATTGGAGATTGAGGAACATAACACTGTTCCTCAAGACAGCGGCCTCCAAATCAGCAATATCTGGCTTACCGTTCTAGACAAAGAGGCTAATTTGCCTAATTAGCCTACCCGGACGTTCCACACACGTGCGAGCACTGCAGTGCACGAGCGGAAGTGGTGGCTTTTGTAATTCACGCTAATCCTAGCAGGAATGATAACCGACGGCATTTCCGGTCGTCGCTGGTTTTGCGTGCCCAATTTTGTGTGTTGTCGCCCACATCCGCATATGTGGATGTCATGTGACTTACCTAGCCAATCAGAGACATGTACCCTGTGAGATACCGTGCATACGGCACTTCGACAGAGTACATATGCCTGCTTTTACAAACTTTCTAACTTACAGGGTTTGGATTTGTTCTATTGGTTCTGGTAATCTCCAAAACAGTGGAGGGATCACTTAAGAGAGAGCTGTCTATCTTGTAATGACAGTGCCCCCCCCCATCTTGGATTTTCTTGTGTAGAACAATTAATAAAAAAGTTTTCTTCAGATCATCAGTTGGGCAAAAAAATTACAACAAGCTATATTCCAATATCATATCAATAGAACAAAAGAAAGAGATGGTTCTACAGAAGTTGAGAGTGAAATAGAGTGGCGAAAAGTGGAGAGAAAAAAGAGAAAAGCAAGTACAAGAACTATAAATGAAGATGACAAAAGAGTTAGGAAATTAAGTTTCGAAAACAAAGAAGTGTCGTGTTAAAATTTTTAAAAAAAAGTAAGGAACAGAATATCAGAAATGAGAAAAAAAATCTATGATAGTAAAAATAAGAAATGTTGGTAAGAAATCATGCATAAACAAAATAAGTCCAGCAGAACTCGAAGTACAGAGAGGTGAGTAAAATTACGAAAGAAAAGGGAAGCCTGAAATTTACTTGTAATGATGAAACACAGATGAAAAAGATTTTAGACATGACTGAACTAATTCGCATCCCTGTCAAGGTTGCACAATATCTGCCCATAACTCAAATCCGCGGTGTTATTCATAATGGCGCTGTCACACCTTGGCGTTTTAGACAGCGTATGCCCAACGTATGAGGAATTTGGCGAATACGCTGGCGTACGTCGAAAACGTTACGGGTAAGTTTTGCATACGTTAAGAGTACGCTAAAACATGCTGGGATACGTCGTCATACGGCGAGTTCGTCGAAAAATTTTGTGCAAGCACAAAATTTTTCGACGTATGCCAGCGTATGGCTCATACGTCCCGCATACGCGGGCCATAAGTTGTAGGCAAGTTACGCGATCGTTGATACACGTTGACACACGTTACTCGTAAGTTACTCATAAGTCGATGTACGTCGAGATAATGTCCAGCGTACCCTAAAACTTACTTCTAACCTATGAGTAACGTGCTTTGAACGTATGTGTAACTTAACTCCAACGTATATTGACGTATGAAGACGTATGAAGACGTGCTTCGGACGACCACAAAACTTACTGAACGTGTTTATAACTACCGTACAGCTACCGTAAAATGGCGTATTGAAAACGTTTATAGGAATTGGTATATAAAGGTGGGGTTCACAGGAGGAACCCATCAGAACTCATGAAGACTTCATGGTGAACAGATCCCATGCCATTCGAGAATGAAAACGAAATAAGGTTCGTAATTCCGAAGGTTCGTCAATCCGAAAACGAAATAAGGTTCGTAATTCCGAAGGTTCGTCAATCCGAAAACGAAATAAGGTTCGTAAATTACAAGGATTGCAAATGGATAAGATGAAAACGCATCAATGTGAACTTGACCTTTTCACCTGAAAATCAAAAGGATTCCTGGGATTCATGCTAGTTACATACACACCAAATTATATGGGCCGAGGTTACATTAAACTAAAGTTATCGCGTTTACATGGAGTTCCGAAGGGAAAGATGAAAAAAAATCACTGTCATGACCTTGAGCTTTGATTTTTTAACCTTAAAATCAAAAGGCTTTTCGGGATCTATGGTAGTATTATACACACTAATTTACATGAGCCTATTTTAAGTTAAACTCGAGTTATCGCGTTTACAAGGACTTCAGAAGGGAGAGATGAAAAGATGTCATTGTGAGCTTGACCTTTTGACCTCAAAATCTATAGGCTTCTTGGGATCAATGGTAGTATCATACACACCAAATTACATGAACCTAGGATAAGTTAAACTGAAGTTATCACGTTTACAAGGATTGCAGATAGGTTAGATGAAAACACACCAATGTGAACTTGACCTTTTGACCTGAAAATCAAAGGGATTTCTGAGATCTATGCTAGGATCATACACACTAATTTATATGAGCCTAGTTTAAGTTAAACTTGAGTTATCACGCTTACAAGGACTTCAGAAGGGAAAGATGTCATTGTGAGCTATACCTTTTGACCTCAATTTTTTTTTCAAATCTGCTATCGCAAGGTAAAAAATGCTATATATATTAAAATAAATGTTGATATCCACTTGGGTTAAAAGATACAGGCATATACATCATGTAACACATTATTATCATGAAGAGGTTAATGGGTCAATCAGTTGCAACATTCAAAGGTTTTTCAAGAATTGTAGATTTGGGTAATTGAGCTAATTTGTTGATATCCGAACCTCCGAAAATTGTGTCTCGTTACATAAAAAGCATTCTACAAAACACGATACGATAATCGATAATGAAAAGAAACAAGAGTGAGGCTAGGGGGAGCATAATATGCCCGCCTGTAAAGTGGCAAATGGAGCTATTGGTCGAGCAAGAAAAGGGAAAGATTGCGACTTGACCTTTAAACTTTTGACCAAAAATCAACAGGCTTCCTGGGATTGATGCTGGTATCAAACAAAACAAATTATATAAGCCAAGGTTAAGTTAAACTAAAGTTATATCGTTTTCAATGACTTCAGAAGCAAGGGCGCCGGAAGCGGGGGGGCAGGGGGGGGCACTTGCCCCCCAAATAAAATTTGGGGGGGGGGGGCAAAACGAGATTTTGCCCCCCCAACATGCCCCCCTGAAAGATGAAAAATTATTTAAGGACAAAAGTAAATGAAGGCACTTTTCTGCCTGAAAATTGTCATTTCCATTGTCAAAAATGAAAAAATTTTGCCCCTGACGGGGCAAATACATTATCATAGTAAGCCTCGCGTCTTTTGACGAACAGTTCCTCTGTGAAACATAGCTTTGATAAGCCCCCTTTCCATCTTATTACAGTGTGATAACGTCTAACCTTTTAAATGAATACATTTCAGACTAAAAGCGAATGGCAAATTGATAGTGGTCCATCAATGATTAGGTTTATAATTCTATGATGCTGGCTGTGTCGTTAACGCGCGGTCGCCCAGAAACGCTCAGACCGGACCCGATATCACTAACGCGCGTGAACACTAGTTACTCGAGCAAGATATGGAATCTATGTCATAGCTGTCAAGCCCAGAAACCATAACATCTCGAGAAACTTGTTTCAATTATTTCATTTTCAACTAAATATAAATTGAGATAATACAGTGATAACAAGAGGGCGGTGTTGGCTCAGTCGGTAACGCGTCTGCCCGTCGAAGTCGAACCAAAGATCGTAGGTTCGAGTCCACCCTGGGCGGATGACTGAAGTCAGTGCGTTGTGTGTAAACGTCTCTCCCATGTTTCATAGATGCAGGCTATGTTACAATGGAAAACACTCCGTCCCTCGGATAGGACGTTAAATGGAGGTCCCGTGTAGAGGAGAGTCACCACCCTTGCACGTTAAGAACCCACTGCACTATTCGTATAGGGGGAAACCCCGGTGTCGAGGTCCACCTGCACCCCCCTCCATCAGTTATATCAGGAGAAGAGACCTGTGGATCAAAGTGATTCAGTTCGCTTTTCGCCTCCCAGGCACAGGTGACGCCAAACAAATAATAATAACAATTCAGCGCCCTAAAGAAAATACCAAGGTCATTCCAACTGAATATAGATATGTTATCAGAAAATTACACTCAGAATAATCATGTGTAGAGGATTATAATTTATTATTTGTAACAAGTGGAATGCCTCTAGCCGTCTCACCTGCATCACGCGGTTCAATATAGCAGCAGTGCTGACTTTGAATACTACTCTAACTCGCACAAGATGTTCAGTGATACATGGTTACTCTTATGTCCACTTTTTATGAACTAGACCAATAAACTTACAGAGATATGATGGTTATTCAACAAAAAACCCCAACATGGCCAAAGTTCATTGACCTTACATGACCTTTGACCTTGATCATGTGACCTGAAACTCGCACAGGATGTTCAGTGATACTTGATTACTCTTATGTACAAGTTTCATGAATCAGATCCATAAACTTTCAAAGTTTTTATGGTAATTCAACTGATACACCCACTTCGGCAAAGTTCATTGACCTTTGACCTTGGTCATGTGACCTGAAACGCGCACAGGATGTTCAGTGATATTTGATTACTCATATGTCCAAGTTTAATGAACTAGACTAATAAACTTTCAAAGTTATGATGGTAATTCAACAGATACCCCCGATTTGACCAAAGTTCATTGACCCTAAATGACCTTTGACCTTAATCATGAGACCTGAAACTTGCACAAAATATTCAGTGATGCTTGATTACTATTATGTCCAAGTTTCATGAATCAGATCCATAAACTTTCAAAGTTATGATGGGAATTCAACAGATATCCCCAATTCGGCCATAGTTCATTGACCCTAAATGACCTTTGACCTTGGTCATGTGACGTGAAACTCATGCAGGATGTTCAGTGATACTTGATTAACCTTATGTCCAAGTTTCATCAACTAGGTCCATATATTTTCTAAGTTATGATGACATTTCAAAAACTTAACCTCAGGTTAAGATTTCGATGTTGATTCCTCCAACATGGTCTAAGTTCATTGACCCTAAATGACCTTTGACCTTGGTCATGTGACATGAAACTCTAATAGGATGTTCAGTAATACTTGATTAACCTTATGGCCAAGTTTCATGAACTAGGTCCATATACTTTCTAAGTTATGATATCATTTCAAAAACTTAACCTCAGGTTAAGATTTGATGTTGACGCCGCCGCCGCCGCCGCCGCCGCCGCCGCCGCCGCCGCCGTCGCCGCCGCCGTCGGAAAAGCGGCGCCTATAGTCTCACTTTGCTTCGCAGGTGAGACAAAAATGGTGAATCCCACTCGAAAGCAACTTAGAGATAATGTTTAGACATGAAAAAAATAAAATCATCTGTGAAAGTGTCTTCTTGACCGGACTCATATTATCCGAGATATGAATAAAAATGTAAAGAATGTAAAAGAAAAAAAAGCGTTACAGTACTGCTCTACTATATAAAAAAAACTTAAGATATTTTCACAGCCCCGTATTTTCCTCTGTTCCTTTTCATTGGCATGATTGGAAAGCGTTTTGTCTGATACTATTTCAGCTCATGTATAGCACTTATATATATATGTATTTTAGATTCCAAAACTTCTTCCCATTACCTGTTACTAATCAGATCGAGATGGCAGCTATGTTCTCTGGTTCATCCCAGCTTTTGTTATTCATGGACGTTTGAAAAAATAAAAAAAAAACCCGGGAGTGGGTGGGGCTAAATTTTCGAAGAAACGTAAGAGCGAGGGGATTTGTGATGGGGGAGCTTTTGCATTTCTAGAATAAAATTGAAGGATTTCGTGCACGCTTTTGGTGAATTTTGCCCTCTCGATCGGCGGCCCCGGCTCGTACGGTCATGTTTGTCATCTTAAAGTCTTTAAAAGGCCTATATAACATTGGCTTGAAACAATTTCGTTTGCAATAAGGCTCGTAATTTGCTGGAACTGCGACCCTGGTCATGAAGAAACACCAGGCTGGGTCAGAAGGGAGGAAACAGAAGGAGCAAAAAGAACTCCAAGACTGTTTAATTCTCAAGAAATTCATTTTTGAATGCACTTAGAAACGCAACTTTTATACTAAATTTTTACACAAAATCCTTACCGTGGGGGGGGGGGGGGTGGGGGTCCCATAGCCTCTCCCGCTCGATCGCTTCGGTATCTCACGCTGTCAAAAATATTGAAATATTGTGCCCCCTTCGGGATTTTGCCCCCCCAAAACTGAAAGTGTTCCGGCGCGCCTGTTCAGAAGGACTCCCTCCAATCAGTTATATCGCGACGAGAGACATGCGGGTCATAATGATTTAGTTTGCTTTTCGCCTCCCGGGCACATGTGACGCCAAACAAATGATTATAATAATAATAGTAAGCTGAGAACATGTCACTCTGACCTTGACCTTCTGACCTATAAAACCAAAGGCTTCCATGGATTCATGCTAGTATCATACACACCAAATTAAATGAGAATAGATTAAGTTAAACTGAAGTTGTCGCGTTTACAAGGACTTCAGAAGGGTAATATAAAGCATGTAACTTCGACCTTCACATTTAGCCCTCAAAATCAGGAGAATTCCTGGGATCTTTGCTAGTATCATACAGTTTATATGAGCCAAGGTTAAGTTAAACTAAAGTTATCGTGCTAACAAGCCAGGACTAACGAAGGGAAAGATGAAAAATTCACTGTGACCTTGACATTTGACCTCTAATTCAATAGGCTTCTTTGGATCCATGCAAGTATCCTACACACCAAATTATATAAGTCCTGGTTAGGTCAAACTAAAGTTATCGCGTAACGGACGGACAGACACCGAGCGTAATACCATAATACGTATAGGACAGCTGTATAAAAACATATCTGGTTGCATGATGTTTATTTCATGAGGTATTATTCGGTGAAGCTCAAGAATCAAATAGTAAGGGGGGTATTAATCCTATGCTCATTTTTCCTTGATTCCTAAATCAAAATAAAAACGGGAAAAATAGCCGAAAGATTTATGAAATTTCTTGGTTCATATGGTTACAATTGACTATTAAATGACGGTTGATATAAATGAAAATTCAGTAAAAACAATTTCTCTTTATATGAGGCATCAAAGCCCCATGATATAACTTGACGGCAATAGAATGAGGGGTATTAAAAATCTGAACTTATAATTTATATTGCTTGCTTGTAATACTGTTTTACATGTAAAAACATCCTAAAAGATATGACCTTTGTAGTTGATGCCATCGACGATGATGTTGAGTAGAAGTCATCATGATAGCTACCTTCGAGTGTCAGGTTCTTCAGATCATTCATCTTACATATGAACTGAGCGAAATCACGTGATGCAGAGGGGCGTTCACTGAGATCCTCATCGTGACAAAGAGTCTCAATCTGATATTACAGTAACATAAAAATGAAGCCAAAATTACTTGACGTTTCTTATACAGCAATGTACACTGACATCATATGTGATTTGTTTTATTCACAATCCCGGTTATGATAGTATTCATGGTAGACAATTCGATATCATGTAGAAGATCACTCAATTTAAATGTTTCTCATTGCATTTGCATGTTTCCGAAAATGTCACTTATAATACTGTGGAAAAATACATCCTGCCAAAGAAAATCCGGATAAAACAACATTTTTTTAAAATCTGCTATAAATGGTTAATTTCACCCTGCATCACAAGGTAAAAATGTTATATATCTTTAAATAAATTTTGATAACAACCTGGGTTAAAATATACAGGCCTACACATCATGTGAAAGATAATTATCATGATTATAATGCAGAAGATTAATGGGTCAATCACTTGCAACATTCAAAGGATCTTCATATTTTTAGATTGGGGTAATTGAGTTGATTTATTGATATCTGAACCTCCGAAAATTGTAAGTGTTTCATTACATAAAAAGCATTCCACAAAGCATGATACGTCTCGATAATCAAAAGAAAAAATATATATTTCCGATTCCATGTTTTTTCATGATATATTATTCGGTAGTGTTCAAGCGGTTATTATTCCCATGGTAATTTCTCTCAGATTCCTAAATCAAAAATGAAAAGGGACATAACGGCCAAAAGATTTATGAGATTGCTTGGTTCATGGTTACCATTGACAATTGATGTAATAACAATTCAGTCAAGACAATTTCTCTTTATATGAGGCATCACAGCCACATTATATAACTTGACGTCATTAGAATGAGGAGTATTGAAAAAAATCTAAACTTATACGGTTTGCTTGTATTACTGTTTTACATGTAAAAACATCCTAATAGATATGACCTTTGTAGTTGATGCCATCGACGATGATGTTGAGTTGAAGTCATCATGATACCGACCGTAGAGTGCGAGGTTCTTTAGATGATTCATCGTACGGATGAACTGAGCGAAATCACGTGATGCAGAGGGGCGTTCACTGAGATTCTCACACCGGTCATGAAGAGTCTCAATCTGATATTACAGTAACATAAAAATGAAGCCAAAATTACTTGACGTTTCTTATACAGCAATGTACACTGACATCATATGTGATTTGTTTTATTCACAATCCCGGTTATGATAGTATTCATGGTAGACAATTCGATATCATGTAGAAGATCACTCAATTTAAATGTTGATCATTGCATTTGCATGTTCCAAAAATGTCACTTATCATACTTTGGAAAAATACATCCTGACAAAGAAAATCCGTTAAAACAAAATCTTTTTAAAATCTGCTATAAATGGTTAATTTTACTCTGCATCACAAGGTAAAAATGTTATAAATCTTAAAGTAAATTTTGATAACATCTTGGGATATAATTATCGTGATTATAATGCAAGAAGTTAATGAGTCAATCAGTTGCAACATTCAAAGAGTTTAAAAAGCAATTTAGATTTGGGTAATCGAGTTGATTTATTGCTATCCGAATCTCCGAAAATTGTGTTTCATTATAAAAAAATTATTCCATAAGACACGATATAATTTGATAATTTAAAGAAGAAAACATGTTTCTGATTGCATAATGTTTATTTGATGATGTATCATTCGGTAGAGCTCAAGAATCAAATAAGGGGATATTAATCCTATGCTCATTTTTCCTTGATTCCTAAATCAAGATGAACTGAGGAAAAATAGCCGAAAGATTTATGAAATCTCTTAGTTCATATGGTTACAATTGACTATTAATTGACAGTTGATATAAATGACAATTCAGTAAAGACAATTTCTCTATATATGAGGCATCAAAGCCTCATGAGATATCTGGACGGCAATAGAATGAGGGCTATTAAACATCTGAATTTATATGGTTCGCTTGTATTACTGTTTTACATGTAAAAAAATCCTAATAGAAATTACCTTTGTAGTTGATGCCATCGACGATAAGGTTGAGTAGAAGTCATCATGATAGCTACCTTCGAGTGTCAGTTTCTTCAGATGATTCATCTTACATATGCACTGAGCGAAATCACGTGATGCAGAGGGGCGTTCACTGAGATCTTCATCGTGACAAAGAGTCTCAATCTTATATCACAGTAACGTAAAAATGAAGCCAAAATTATTTGACGTTTCCTATACAACAATGTACACTGACATCATATTGGATTGGTTTTATCCAAAATTAATAAAATAATCCGGTTATGATCAAATTTAATGGTATGCAAATTGACATAATGTCGAAAATAGCTCAGTTTAAATGTTTCTCATTGCATTTGCATGTTTCCGAAAAGTCAAGGCCCATATTTATAAAAAAAATCATCCTGCTAAAGAAAATACGATAAAACAAAATCTTTTTAAAATCTGCTATAAATGGTTAATTTTACTCTGCATCACAAGGTAAAAATCTTAAAGTAAATTTTGATAACATCTTGGGATATAATTATCGTGATTATAATGCAAGAAGTTAATGAGTCAGTCAGTTGCAACATTCAAAGGGTTTAAAAAGCAATTTAGATTTGGGTAATCGAGTTGATTTATTGCTATCCGAATCTCCGAAAATTGTGTTTCATTATATAAAAAGTATTCCATAAAACACGATACGATTTGATAATTAAAAGAAGAAAACATTTTTCTGATTGGATAATGTTTATTTGATGATATATCATTCGGTAGAGCTCAAGAATCAAATAATAAGGGGATATGAATCCTATGCTCATTTTTCCTTGATTCCTAAATCAAAATGAAATGAGGAAAAATAGCCGAAAGATTAATGAAATTTCTTGGTTCATATGTTTACAATCTACTATTAATTGACATTTGATATAAATGACAATTCAGTAAAGACAATTTATCTTTAAATGAGGCATCAAAGCCTCATGAGATAACTTGACGGTAATAGAATGAGTGGTATTAAAAATCCGAACTTATGTGGTTCGCTTGTATTACTGTTTTACATGTAAAAAAATCCTAATAGATATTACCTTTGTAGTTGATACAATCGACGATGATGTTGAGTAGAAGTCACCATAATAGCTACCACTGAGTGTCAGTTCCTTCAGATGATTCATCTTACATATGAACTGAGCGAAATCACGTGATGCAGAGGGGCGTCCACTGAGATTTTCACTGTGTCGAAGAGTCTCAATCTGATATCACAGTAACGTAAAAATGAAGCCAAAATTACTTGACGTTTATTATACAACTTTATGCACTGACATCAAATATGATTTGTTTTATTCACAAATTAATAAACGAATCTGGTTATGATGTATTTATGCAAATTGACATATTGTAGAAAATAGCTCAGTTTAAATGTTTCTCATTGCATTTGCATGTTTCCGAAAATGTCACTTAGAATACAGTGGAAAAATACATCCTGCCAAAGAAAATCCGGATAAAAAATATCTTTTTAAAATCTGCTATAAATGGTTAATTTCACCCTGCATCACAAGAAAAAATGTTATATATCTTTAAATAAATTTTGATAACCTGGGTTAAAATATACAAGCCTACACGTCATGTGAAAGATAATTATCATGATTATAATGCAGAAGATTAATGGGTCAATCACTTGCAACATTCAAAGGATCTTCATATTTTTAGATTGGGGTAATTGAGTTGATTTATTGATATCTGAACCTCCGAAAATTGTAAGTGTTTCATTACATAAAAAGCATTCCACAAAGCATGATACGATTCGATAATCAAAAGAAAAAATATATATTTCCGATTCCATGTTTTTTCATGATATATTATTCGGTAGTGTTCAAGCGGTTATTATTCCCATGGTACTTTCTATCAGATTCCTAAATCAAAAATGAAAAGGGACATAACGGCCAAAAGATTTATGAGATTGCTTGGTTCATGGTTACCATTGACAATTGATGTAATAACAATTCAGTCAAGACAATTTCTTTTTATATGAGGCATCACAGCCACATTAGATAACTTGACGTCATTAGAATGAGGAGTATTGAAAAAAATCTAAACTTATACGGTTTGCTTGTATTACTGTTTTACATGTAAAAACATCCTAATAGATATGACCTTTGTAGTTGATGCCATCGACGATGATGTTGAGTAGAAGTCATCATGATACCGACCGTAGAGTGCGAGGTTCTTTAGATGATTCATCTTACATATGAACTGAGCGAAATCACGTGATGCAGAGGGGCGTTCACTGAGATTCTCACACCGGTCATGAAAAGTCTCAATCTGATATCACAGTAACGTAAAAATGAAGCCAAAATTACTTGACGTTTCTTATACAGCAATGTACACTGACATCATATGTGATTTGTTTTATTTACAATCCCGGTTATGATAGTATTCATGGTAGACAATTCGATATAGAAGATCACTCAATTTAAATGTTGATCATTGCATTTGCATGTTCCAAAAATGTCACTTACATGTATCATACTTTGGAAAAAATACATCCTGACAAAGAAAATCCGATAAAACTAAATCTTTTTAAAATCTGCTTTAAATGGTTAATTTTACTCTGCATCACAAGGTAAAAATCTTAAAGTAAATTTTGATAACATCTTGGGATATAATTATCGTGATTATAATGCAAGAAGTTAATGATTCAGTCAGTTGCAACATTCAAAGAGTTTAAAAAGCAATTTAGATTTGGGTAATCGAGTTGATTTATTGCTATCCGAATCTCCGAAAATTGTGTTTCATTATATAAAAAGTTTTCCATAAAAAACGATATGATTTGATAATTAAAAGAAGAAAACATGTTTCTGATTGCATAATGTTTAGTTGAAGATGTATCATTCGATAGAGCTCAAGAATGAAATAATAAGGGGATATTAATCATATGCTCATTTTTCCTTGATTCCTAAATCAAAATGAACTGAGGAAAAATAGCAGAAAGATTTATGAAATTTCTTAGTTCATATGGTTACAATTGACTATTAATTGACAGTTGATATAAATGACAATTCAGTAAAGACAATTTCTCTATATATGAGGCATCAAAGCCTCATTTGATAACTTGACATCAATAGAATGAGGGGTATTGAAAAGTCTGAACTTATATGGTTTGCTTGTATTACTCCTTTATATGTAAAATAGATATTACCTTTGTAGTAGATGCCATTGACGATGATGTTGAGTAGAAGTCATCATGATAGCTACCTTCGAGTGTCAGGTTCTTCAGATCATTCATCTTACATATGAACTGAGCGAAATCACGTGATGCAGAGGGGCGTTCACTGAGATTCTTACACCGGTCATGAAGAGTCTCAATCTGATATTACAGTAACATAAAAATGAAGCCAAAATTACTTGACGTTTCTTATACAACAATGTACACGGACATCATATGTGATTTGTTTTATTCACAATCCCGGTTATCATGGTTATGATAGTATTCATGGTAAACAATTCGATATCATGTAGAAGATCACTCAATTTAAATGTTGATCATTGCATTTGCATGTTCCAAAAATGTCACTTATCATACTTTGGAAAAAATACATCCTGACAAAGAAAATCCGATAAAACTAAATCTTTTTAAAATCTGTTATAAATGGTTAATTTTACTCTGCATCACAAGGTAAAAATCTTAAAGTAAATTTTGATAACATCTTGGGATATAATTATCGTGATTATAATGCAAGAAGTTAATGAGTCAGTCAGTTGCAACATTCAAAGGGTTTAAAAAGCAATTTAGATTTGGGTAATCGAGTTGATTTATTGCTATCCGAATCTCCGAAAATTGTGTTTCATTATATAAAAAGTATTCCATAAAACACAATACGATTTGATAATTAAAAGAAGAAAACATTTTTCTGATTGGATAAGGTTTATTTGATGATGTATCATTCGGTAGAGCTCAAGAATCAAATAATAAGGGGATATTAATCCTATGCTCATTTTTCCTTGATTCCTTAATCAAAATGAAATGAGGAAAAATAGCCGAAAGATTAATGAAATTTCTTGGTTCATATGTTTACAATCTACTATTAATTGACAGTTGATATAAATGACAATTCAGTAAAGACAATTTATCTTTAAATGAGGCATCAAAGCCTCATGAGATAACTTGACGGTAATAGAATGAGGGGTATTAAAAATCCGAACTTATGTGGTTCGCTTGTATTACTGTTTTAAATGTAAAAAAATCCTAATAGATATTACCTTTGTAGTTGATACAATCGACGATGATGTTGAGTAGAAGTCACCATGATAGCTACCACTGAGTGTCAGGTTCTTCAGATGATTCATCTTGCATATGAACTGAGCGAAATCACGTGATGCAGAGGGGCGTTCACTGAGATTTTTACTGTGTCGAAGAGTCTCAATCTGATATCACAGTAACGTAAAAATGAAGCCAAAATTACTTGACGTTTCCTTTACAATGTACACTGACATCATATGGGATTGGTTTTATCCAAAATTAATAAAATAATCCGGTTCTGATTATGCAAATTGACATCATGTAGAAAATAGCTCAGTTTAAATGTTTCTCATTGCATTTGCATTCTTCCGAAAAGTCAAGCCCCATAATTTGGAAAAAAATCATCCTGCTAAAGAAAATCCGGATAAAACAACAACTTTTTAATTACATAAAAAGCATTCCACAAAGCATGATACGATTCGATAATCAAAAAAAAAAATATATATTTCCGATTCCATGTTTTTCATGATATATTATTCGGTAGTGTTCAAGCGGTTATTTTTCCCATGGTACTTTCTCTCAGATTCCTAAATCAAAAATGAAAAGGGACATAACGGCCAAAATATTTATGAGATTGCTTGGTTCATGGTTACCATTGACAATTGATGTAATAACAATTCAGTCAAGACAATTTCTTTTTATATGAGGCATCACAGCCACATTAGATAACTTGACGTCATTAGAATGAGGA
Source organism: Lytechinus variegatus (assembly GCF_018143015.1). Classification (NCBI taxonomy): domain Eukaryota; kingdom Metazoa; phylum Echinodermata; class Echinoidea; order Temnopleuroida; family Toxopneustidae; genus Lytechinus; species Lytechinus variegatus. The sequence continues at coordinate 65,904,431 of NC_054743.1, read as the reverse complement.
GTATTGAAAAAAATCTAAACTTATGCGGTTTACTTGTATTACTGTTTTACATGTAAAAACATCCTAATAGATATGACCTTTGTAGTTGATGCCATCGACGATGATGTTGAGTAGAAGTCATCATGATACCGACCGTAGAGTGCGAGGTTCTTTAGATGATTCATCTTACATATGAACTGAGCGAAATCACGTGATGCAGAGGGGCGTTCATTGAGATTCTCACACCGGTCATGAAAAGTCTCAATCTGATATCACAGTAACGTAAAAATGAAGCCAAAATTACTTGACGTTTCTTATACAGCAATGTACACTGACATCATATGTGATTTGTTTTATTCACAATCCCGGTTATGATAGTATTCATGGTAGACAATTCGATATCATGTAGAAGATCACTCAATTTAAATGTTGATCATTGCATTTGCATGTTCCAAAATGTCACTTATCATACTTTGAAAAAATACATCCTGACAAAGAAAATACGATAAAACAAAATCTTTTTAAAATCTGCTATAAATGGTTAATTTTACTCTGCATCACAAGGTAAAAATCTTAAAGTAAATTTTGATAACATCTTGGGATATAATTATCGTGATTATAATGCAAGAAGTTAATGAGTCAGTCAGTTGCAACATTCAAAGGGTTTAAAAAGCAATTTAGATTTGGGTAATCGAGTTGATTTATTGCTATCCGAATCTCCGAAAAATGAAGCCAAAATTACTTGACGTTTCCTATACAACAATGTACACTGACATCATATTTGATTGGTTTTATCCAAAATTAATAAAATAATCCGGTTATGATGATATTTAATGGTATGCAAATTGACATAATGTAGAAAATAGCCCAGTTTTAATGTTTCTCATTGTATTTGCATGTTTCCGAAAAGTCAAGCCCCATATCTTGGGAAAAAAAATCATCCTGTTAAGGAAAATCCGGATAAAACAACATATTTATTAAATCTGCTATTAATGGTTAATTTCACGCTGCATCACAATGTATAATTGTTATATATACTAAATTTTGATAACAACTTGGGTTAAAATCTGCACCCTATTCGTCATGTGAAACATAATTATCATGATTATAATGCAAGAGATTAATGGGTCAATCAATTTCAACATTCAAAGGGTTTTCAAGAATTATAAATTTGGATAATTGAGTTCATTTATTGATATCCGAACCTCCGAAAATTTTAAATGTTTCATTACGCAAAAAGCATTCTACAAAATACAATGCGATTCGATAATCAAAAGAAGAAAAATATTTCTGATTCCATGTTTATTTCACGACACATCATTCGGTAAACTTCAAGAATCAAAGCGGTTATTAATCCCACACACCAAGAAATTCGGGTTCAATTTTCCACCGCTTGGAGCGCAAAGGCTTGTCGCTAAACGGGTACCCCTAGAGGTGTACAACAGACACGGACTCTCACATAAGAGCTAACTCGCACCTCGATGTAAGGGGTGTACGCACGTATCGTACACCCCATTTCTTAGTGTGCATTACCCTAAATTCCTTAATCAAAAATGAAAAGGGACATAACGGCCGAAAGATTCATGAAACTGCTTGGTTCATGGTTTACCATTGACTATTAATTGACAATTTATATAATAACAATTCTTGACGTCAAAAGAATGAGGGGTATCAAAAAATCTGAAGTTACAGTACATGGTCTATTTTTCATGTAAAAACATTCTAATAGATGTGACATTTGCAGTTGATTGATTTTATTTGTCAAGAATATCGCAGGTGATTACAATGAATTTGAGGAATACCTTGTCAGAATAGCCCATGAAAGCCAACAGGCTTATTTCGAATAGGGTGCTATTGTCAGTATAAAGCATTAATTTATTGTAACAACAAAAGGTATACACTACGACAAGTACTGGAATATGGTACAAAGAAATACATATACATCAGTCAAATAATTAGCAAATCACCTGAAGCAAAAAAAATCTACGTAATATATGAAGAAATATTATATTTTATCATACCCTTCATTATCTACAATACTAAACACCAACCGTACAAAATGGTGATTTGAAATGGCGATACTGTTCTCGAGTAGATTCCAGTTTTAGGTTCTTCTTTAATGCACTCTTAAAGTGAGGAAAAATTTTAACAGCTTTTATTTTTATTAGGAAGAGCATTCCAAAATTGGACGGCATTAAAATAAAAAGTGTTCCCCATATTACCTTCACGATTTGGTAATACAAGATTAAAATTGATACTTCGAGTATCGTACTTATGGATATTTGATACACGGGTGAAATGATTTGCTATGTATTGATTAATGTATCCGAATAGAATATCTCATGTACGTGGTGTAATACTAATTATTAAGATCTTTGTTCTACATGAAGTAATCCTGCCTTTTCAAGTTCATTACATCCGACACGTGCTCTTGGTCCTAAAACATTTAACAATCTTACAATCTTATTTTGAATTATTCTAAGCTTTTTCTTCTCCGTCGCAGCCAGACTACCGTACCAAGCCGCATTAGCATAGTCGAATACACATTGTTTTAAACCTTGTGTTAAAACAAAGCATAAAATACGCCTAGACTTCATATTCAAACAGGTTTGATATTTATACAAAATTTTTAAGCGTGAATTTGCTCTATTGGTGATTGAGTCTACCAAACCTGTCCATGATAGGTCACTTGTTTAATCAATTCTCAAATATTTTACTGAATCTGTTCAATTACATGATTATTATGGAACCTTGAAGTCGTGTGTATATCTTAACTTTCGTTTCGAACAAATTGAAATGATTTCCATTTTCCCAACATGTAAACTAAGCTTGTCAGACATCTATTCGTTGCAATTTGCCAAATCTGCACTAAGTTGAAGACACTATCATCAGCATATAAAATCAATTTAGATTCGTTAATACAAGTACATATATTACAATGTAAGACGTAAAAAGAATGGAGCCTAAAGGAAACTTGATGACGATAAGGTAAGTATGATCTAAACCATGTCACACATTCAGAGTCTAAACCAATCGCTTTTAATGTCTTTAAAAGTTTGTTCTGATTTACAGTATCAAAGGCTTTTTGTAAGTCTAGGAGAACCATTCCAACCATGCGCCCAAGTGAAATGCCATTCCTGATAAAATCTGTTAAATGTATAAAATAAGATTCAGTGGAATATCCGTTACAAAAGCCGGATTGAAATTTACATATTAGCTTACCTTCTTGAAAGTATTTCTCCACTTGAGCATGAACAGATTTTCCGAAATTTGCGACACCAAACACTCAAAAAATATTTTGATACTTTTTGTAAAATTTACTTAATAAAATTAAGGCAAGACGGTTGCCTTAATTTCATTAAGTTTTGTTTAAAATGTGGCATTTTGAGTTTCAAATACTGTCTGAATGCTTGTTTCTACAACTCAGAATAACTGGCTCCAGTAACTTAATTCTCTTGATGAATATAACTTTTCTCAAAATTTGAGTTTTTACAATGTAAAAGAAATTTGTTTAAGGAACTCAATTTTCATGAATGAAAGATAATGGCATCAATTTTCAAGTTATAATATTTATTAATTGTTAAGCATACTTAAATTTGAATCATTTTTTTGCCGAATTTACTTAATAACCTTTAAGCAAGATAAATGACTTGATTTTTTTAAGTTATCAACAGCGAAAAAGCTGTTTACATGCAACTTAACAGAAATAAATAAAACAAATTATATATTTCCCAATTTTAAGTCACAGCAATTTGTTAATATATGTTCAATCTACTTTAAAATTTAACTCATTTTAAAAGTAATATTTTTTATAAGTTATTGTTACTCAGAAAATTTGGTTTCATACACTATTCAATTGTCTGAAGTTTCACATTTTTTAAGTGTTCACAGTGCAAATCTTTTTTGTTCCATGTACTTAATTTTATAAATTTGAAAGTATTTGAAACCTTAATAACATGAGTATATTTACTGTCGTGTTTATGCCCCGTTTGTAGCAATTAAAGTATTTGCTTTAGTTGTGAATACTTTATGTTAAAAGTAGAATTTACATTAATAGACAAGTGTATTGTTATCATCACTCGATAAATGCAAGTTTGATATCTGTCATAAGTAAAATCCGATAAAGAATTTTGAGTAAATGTTTCACATTCTTTTAATAAAGTTCATGGTTAAAGCAGTGTTTTAAGTTGCATGTACTCAATGGTTGTAACTTCAGATGACAAAGTATTCTTCTTGGTATGTACACACAGCTAAAATTAATCAATAACAAAGTAAATGAAATTTAACCACAGAACTGTACTTTATTAAGTAGAATAAGCAAAGCATAAACATGTAGCATCAAAAGATAACTAGATTAAATTGTGAAAAATTGGTGAAAACAACACAAATTGTAATATTTCCTTGTACCTACACCCAAATTTTTACTACACTTCTTCTTACCACATCTTTCCTGCATAGGTCTAATTTTTTTGTTCCCCAATATGCCATGATTTTTTCAACATTTCGTGTTGGTACAGGTAACTGGAATTTACATGTCTGTGAGAGCTAGAAAATGGCCTAAAAGATCTAAAAATTCTGAAATGCTCAATACTATAACACAAATAAATGTATTATATTTGTACAGTTAAAGATTAAAAAATGATGCTTCGTGAAGAGTAAAAAAAAATGCATTATTAGGTCTTATTAGTGACAGGCAGAATTTGTGTGTTTTTTTTAAGTACAATGATAATGATAATAATCATCTGTTTACTTGACCAACAAATGATCAATGGGGAAAATTTGAAAAGCCTTCCCATTAGCTGCCAAAAATGCCAAAGAATGTCAAAAAAGTCATGCTCCCCGTAAAGGTGCAAAATAGAGAGTTCTTTCAATTTATCACAGAAGTAGAAAAAATAATTTGATACATACACAAAGAAAATGCTGCTCCAAAACCAAACTGTGGTTCCAATTTCAGACTTTCAATTATTTTGTTTTGACAGTTTTATCCGGGAGTTTTATTCCACCTAAATATTGACATTAGGTTTCACCATTATATCATCTGCTGCCAGAAAAAAACAGAAGTGGCTTGCAAACATAAGAACATAGATGAACTCAATAAAAATACTAAAACTGTACTGGGTTTCCCCTAACTAACTGCAGACACACTTTTGGTTTGATATGGGCAATAATTTTCAAATTTCTACACCAATTTTTAAATCCTTTGAAAAGAACAGCTCTAAATGGACAAATGACGGGCAAAGTTTCATTACCAATAAGTAGTTTTTGTTTTATCACAGTTTTTGCAAAGGTTTACCATAATTGGAATCAATCACTTTTGCAAAAAAAAACACAACTGTGTAATTAAAAATCTATTCGGCCTGGATTTTACTGCTTGCAAGACTTTGCTAAACTACAGAATAAAATCTTATTATTTAGATACATTTTAAGGAAGAGTTGCTGTTTCAAGTGGTGTAATTTTTTTTTTACCCTTTTCAGACTGGAAGTGTGCCATACGCCCCGAACAACAACTACAAATCTAGTTCTTCATAGCTAACACAATTCCAAACTCACTTGAATATCAATGTTAAAACTGTTTTAAAACCTTAACTGATTACATTACAAAGTATGCCAAAAAGAAGTCTACAAGCACTGCCACCTTAACACACTCCTTCAAGCAGGTTCACTGCTGATGTTTAATTTAAAAACTGTAGGACACCTGTGAAATAACATAGAATCATTGCCAGTACTCCAGAGTGTAACAAATTGTAATAGCATTAGCAACAGTCTACCTGCTTCAAGAAAAGTTTCTAAAATAAAATGTGCTGGCCATATTTTGTGTGTTATCTATTTTTTTTCTGGGACGCCTAGTATTTGAAACTATTTTAAAGAAAATTAAAGGGAAATTCCAGCCGCAAAATAATTTTCTTTCGAGAGAAGCGGAAAAATCAGACAACAAAACAAAATAAATGTTGAGGCAAATCTCACAACTAAAATGAAACTTATGAATTTTAATGACATGAAAATCTGGGGAAACCAATGAAAATCACTACACAAATTTGCAAGTTGATGACATCATGGGTACACTTCTCATGATTTACTCCATAAATATTAATACTATCAAATTTAATTTTTTGTTCAAAAATATGATTACCTCAAAACTTTACCCAAGATATCTTTATAGTAAACATTTTTTTTTTGCATCTTTTCATTAATACAGAATAGTTTTCTGTAAAAATCTGTTTGTCTGATTTTTCTGCCTCTCTTGAAAGCAAGTTATTTGAGGGCTGGACTTTCCCTTTAAACTACCATTTGCACGCTCATGATCTGATTAAATGCAAAATAGTATTGCATACACAGCTTAATTCCACATACATTAAATTATGTAAAATGCTAATGAAAAGCACCAACCCATAGCAAGCATTAATTTCATGATGGGAAACATATTTTTTTTAGATTGGGAAGAACAAGCATCATGACCACATAACCCATATGGAACTTGCGATTCTGTTCTTGTAATCTTGCGTGTCCATCTTGATTGTTCATCCCATCAGCAAGGGAAAGGGGAATGTTCGAGTGAATACAAAAATCCAAAACACATTATTACAGATACTGTATATCATTATACCTTCTGATTTTTTCTCATAAGTAGTGAAATAAACTTTCGTAGTCTGTGTATAAAGTAAAAAAATGCCAAACTTGAGATCGTACCACAGTAGTTTGTCGTCTTAAGGCATCAGAGCAAATACATGTAGATACTATGATCAGACATCGTACAGTTTCAATTTTAGTCCTTGGACTTTAGGCGAAGGCTGCTTACCATCGTCAAGACCCATGAAGATTTTTTGTACTGATTCTGAGAAATATTTCAACTTCTTCGGATAGCTAAGGTTGAGGGCGTAGGTGAGTCCAAAGGGGATTACTATACCTTGGGTCACAGACAGTATCTCATCGATGTGGAGCGTTGTGGCCCAGTGGATAAGTCTTCTGACTTTGAAACAGAAGGTCGTGGGTTCGAATCCCAGCCATGGCGTAATTTCCTTCAGCAAGAAATTTATCCACATTGTGCTGCACTCGACCCAGGTGAGGTGAATGGGTAACCGGCAGGATAAATTCCTTGAATGCACGAGCGCTGAAAGGCAGCTCGAGCTAAAGCCGGGGTAATAATAATAACAACGCGCCTCGGAATAGAATATTTCTAGATAGATGGCGCTATACAAATGCCTATTATTATTATTATTATCGATCACAACATTGCCTTCAACCTCAATGTGCACACAAGTGTCAGGATTCCCTACCACTGCCAATGTGAGATCCTTTTCTTCATCCTATGATACATATTTTAAAAGAGATAAATAAGGTAAGAGAAGTGCATTCAAACAATGATGGTATGATATACTTAGAAAAGACAACATGAACCATCGATGCTTAATGGGTATACTTTTTAAATGTAAATTAACTTCCTCCACAAATCATATGTGCAAAACACGGTTGGCATATTCATTTGTATTATTGCTGTGTAGGTCATACCAAACATTAAATTCCATGCACAGTTTTGTGAAAATCTGGTGTAGGGTCTAAAGGCAATCAAGCATTTATCCCTCAAAACAAGAGAAAATAAACTAAACATTGTCAACCTTATCTCACCACACAAGTCACAAGGGTTACCCTCGGGACAAGGTTAGTCCTTGTACACATTGGATAACTAGACCCTGGCCTAAGTGTCTTTGCCTAAAATGAGGTCCAATCTGCCAATATGAGACTCTGAACTTAGCCTGGCTGTGAATGTGATCCCCGGCTGTGATCGGTAAAAAAATAGTAAGCAGCCTCCCCACAACGAACCGGCTTCGACACTTGTCCAGGACCAAGGCACCGCAATGACGAGGGCTTCGCCGGCCGCGGGCTTTTGTGTGCATGGCTGAGTATAACGTTAGTTCGGAATGTGGCCAATGCGATGCCTCATCAAATGACGAGAGTCAGATCCACTGTAACAATTCTACTTATTGTCCATGACTTCATGAAAAGAAAATCATTTAAAAACTTATGAACTAATAATTCTTACCTTTCGTAATGACATGAAAACGACGACCCACCAATCACCACTGCCTCCAGTCAAATTTCGTGGTAGGTATTAGCGATGAGTGCGCGTGCGCAGTTCAGGAATTTTTAAGTTGAACTTGAAATTATTCAGTAACGCGCATAACAATGTATGTCTAACACTCGTAACACGTCGTGAATACAATTAATTAGATCTAATTTCTCAAATTTTATTGCTAAAATTACGAGACGAGGTGTTGGTGCAACTTGAATAAATTTGTTACAGTCGTCATATTAGACGTGCTACGACTTAATCGTTTCAAGATGCCGTAGGTAATACCATCCGGGCCTGGTGAGGATTTCGAGCTCCTACTCTGTAGTGTAATTTTGACATCCTTTGGCCTGATGGGTCTACGGTCGAAAAGAAATTCAATCTCACTAGCTATTTTTTTCACCCTATCTAAATCGCGTTCATCAATGGAGGGTGGCTCTGTGCCATATTTTGATGAAAAGTGCTCATTTGCGGTGTCAAGGGAGAAGGAAGGGGTCTTGGTTCCTGAGTAAAGAGTGCCGTCGACTGCGTGCTTGCTAAAGCTCCAAAAATTATTTCTGAAGCGTGATTCCTCATGTTTAGTAGATCGTTCTCTCATCTTTGAATAGTGACTCTTGCGTAGGTAGTTATAAGTGTGAAGCGCATCGTAGAACTGCGATCGGTCATTGGTGGTTAAATTTTCACCGAAGGCCTTCTTCCGGAGAGAGTTTTTTAATTTCTTCATTTGATCGAGAGATTTACTTGGCTGTCTCCGAAACCCTTGTAGGTTGGTCGAGTCTTTCACAGAATTGAAGAGTGGATTAGATCTCAAGAAGTCTTGCATGATGACACCAAGACAGTCACCCGCTTCGTTGGGAAGTATTGCACCACTTGCAAGATCATGGTGAAGGGAGTGTATCGTAGCTTGTAGGTCCTCGTTCACCTCATTCCATTGTTCATATGTTAATTGCGGACATTCAAATCTTGTAGATAACGTGGATCGGGCCATCCCTTATGGAACAAACACAGTGTTACCACAGTGTGTTCACATAGTTGACTATGTGTAAACTATGTGGTCACAGTGTTGTCACAGTGTGAGATTTCAGCCCAGGGATTTCAGATCACATAGTTAATCACATAATTGCCCACATAGTTGGGTAACAAACACAGTGTTACCACAGTGTGTTCACATAGTTGACTATGTGTAAACTATGTGGTCACAGTGTGAGACTTCAGATCACATAGTTAATCACATATTGCCCACATAGTTGGGTAACAAACACAGTGTTACCACAGTGTGTTCACATAGTTGACTATGTGTAAGCTATGTGGTCACAGTGTTAGACTTCAGATCACATAGTTAATCACATAATTGCCCACATAGTTGGGTAACAAACACAGTGTTACCACAGTGTGTTCACATAGTTGACTATGTGTAAACTATGTGGACACAGTGTTAGACTTCAGGGGAGCGTTTCATCAACATTTCTGTCCGACAAGTTGTCAGGTCTGATAACTTTCTTTCATTTTGACTGGCTGACAAGCACTGTTACTATGGTAACTGTCGGATAAAACAGGACATGTCAGATAAAACATCCGACAAGTCCTTTCATGAAACACCCCCCAGATCACAAGTTAATCATAATTGCTCACATAGTTTGGCAAAAAAAACCCAGTGTTGCCATGCACAGTGTGTTCACATAGTTGACTATGTGTGAACTATGTGGTCACAGTGTGAGACTCAGATCACATAGTTCATCACATACATGTAATTGCCCACATAGTTGGGTAACAAACACAGTGTTACCACAGTGTGTTCACATAGTTGACTATGTGTAAACTATGTGGACACAGTGTTAGACTTCAGATCACATAGTTAATCACATAATTGCTCACATACTTTGGGTAACAAACACAGTGTTACCACAGTGTGCTCACATAGTTGACTATGTGTAAACTATGTGGTCACAGTGTTTTGTTAATCACATAATTGCCCACATAGTTGGGTAACAAACACAGTGTTACCACAATAAGTTCTTCAATCGTACCCGAAAAAAATTTAACAAACAAAAAAAGGGTCTTCAAGCTCGTCAGGGGGGGAGGGAGCAGGGATGAGTACTGAACTTGAAAAATTGTTTGATGCACTATTCCCAATACAATCTCCATTTAGTTTATAATTTACACTGAAATTTTGCCGGTAATTTGATATTTGATGATTTTTTTCTTTTAAGATCATCATCGCAATGGATAAACTATCAGTAAAGGCTAACGTTAGAGTTATAGATCTATACTAGATATCCGGAACTCTTCGGTAAATCTCGGCCTCGGAAATCTATTTTCGGCGAGGCATGCTAGCGAGCTAGTGCTAGTGTAGTACACGTGCGTTTCAAATTCACTCGCGAAAGCTCACCGACGCCCGTTACACTTACAGTTTATCGTTTCATCCAATATTTACGCCCGTTAGATCTTAATGCACTTTGTCTTAATCTTCTTGAATTGATAAGGATATCAACCATGTGGGTTTTAGTACACTGGGTGGAAACAAGGAACTGTTACTTCTAGCGATTTTGTAGCAAAAAGATGTTGGTCAACTTGGTGGACCCGAACTTGAGTTGAGGGCCTGGTGGAGTCCGGAACCCCGCAGAGAAACGGCCGAAACATTGGCTGGGATGTGGAAGGCCAAGGTGTTAGTGGCCAGTGGTAAATATACATTATTATATCCTGATTTGTACCTAATATGTAATTATTTATGCTCTCCCTTTTTCCAGGGGTAATTGTCGAAGAACCGTATGTATATAGATCTATATAGGCTATGTGCTGCTCGACTAGCCTGGAGGTGTCTGAAACTGAAAGTCATGATTTTAACTCAGGCCTGGCCTGGGTTTTATGAATTTAGCTCTACACAGTCCTCTACGTAGTTGTAGGGTTACTCCCCACTGACGCCTGGGATCACGAGCTATATTCACCCACGTACTGGTACAAAACCTGAAACTTTCGCCCCCGAGATTTCTACTTTCCCTCTAAATCTAGCCCTAAAACATGATGTAGGCCTACCTGTCATGGGGTTCAACTTATTTTCCAAGTGAAGTAGATTACCGGGTGTAACATTTCTGCGATATTGATTTCATTTTTAAAGAAGAATTCATAAAAAAACGAATCGCGCGATTTGCGTGCTGTCGCCAAGCGAAAGACAAAGAAATCAAGATGGCGACATAAACACGGCCGTAAGCTCTTTCCATCTTTTCTACTAGCCAGGAGGCTTCTAAAGAGTAAAAAATCATTTACTAATACTAGGCCTATACTAACGTAGTCTTGAGGAAGCAATGATGATGATTTTTTTTAGATATGTCATATACTTCTTCATCATTGACGTCTTGACACTCTCTCCATAGTGTCTTAAGCGAAGGACCAAAACAAAGATGGATTTCCCTAGAAAATCCATCTTTTTAAACCAAAATCACAAGAATTCTATTAATTCTATTCATTCTTACACCTTCCTACGCCTAATGCGTAGGAAGGTGTTAAATATTATATAAAAATATAAAATTTAGAGATAGAAATTAGAGATAAAAATTCTTATTCAACAAATATTAAAATTTATTTCGTGATCATAACAAAATTTAATATTTGTTAAATAAGAATTTTAATCTCTAAATTGTTCGTTAAGACGGGATTGCTTTCCGGAAGTACGTCATACATTAGCGGTTCAAGGATCAACGCTATTGTATTTCCGTTGTTTATGGTCAGTTCCCCCATGTCTGCGCGGTCTCCCAAGTCTGCGCACCCGCGTATCTGCGCGATTCTAGTTAAAGATATGCAACGAGCACGAACTTTACAAATGCAATACATAGGCAGGTATTCATTACAAAATCCGACTCAAAATGGTGGAAAAATAATGAATTCAAGGCATTTCATGTGACAGCCTCAAAAATGCAGCCTTTGTCATCAAAATCCCCGAAACGTGTGCAAAGTGAATGAGTGCGCAGACATGGGGTACCATTGATATTTTCAATCTGAAAATGACTGCCTGCAGTTTTTTCAAGAAAATCCTATATTTTCTTTTATTTTTTAATGAGAAATTTGGTACACTTACTCTTAGTAATATAAGGAACAATATCAACTCAAAGATTTTGTGTAATAAAAAAAATCATGTTAAATCTGAACTCAAATTGTTAGGTGCGCAGACTTTGGGCCCACCATCATACATGTGGAACGGGGGTCTACGCGGCTTCAGTTAGGTAAGAAATCTTCATTTTTTTATATTTTTATATAATGATATTTAAAACCTTCCTACGCATTAGGCGTAGGAAGGTGTAAGAATGAATAGAATTCTTGTGATTTTGGTTTAAAAAGATGGATTTTCTAGGGAAATCCATCTTTGTTTTGGTCCTTTGCTTAAGACACTATGGAGAGAGTGTCAAGACGTCAATGATGAAGAAGTATATGACATATCTAAAAAAATCATCATCATTGCGTCCTCAAGACTAATACTAACGTATCTAGCCAGGCGGCTTCTAGTTCTAGAGAGTAAAAATCAGTTACTAACGTAAGGTTACTCTCATCCGAAGCCAGGTCTTCCTTCTCATTGACCCACACGACGGAAGCCAAAACCTGAAACTTTCACCCCCGAGATTTCTACTTTCCTTAATAGAAAAGATCTAGCCCTAAATCATGTACATTGGAAAAAAACTTCATTTCCGACATTTCTACGCTCTTGTTAATTTTTAACAAGAATTCATAAAAAAAATGAGAGAAATATTGTGAAAAGACGGAAGAGACTTGCCCGATGTTTACGCCGCCATCTTACTTCCTATTGTTCTTCGCCAACGTTACCCGACGCACGCGTCTATGAGAAGGAAGACCTGGCTTCGTATGAGAGTAACCTTACGTTAGTAAATGATTTTTACTCTCTAGAAGCCGCCTGGCTACTCTCACCCACGTTACGCGACTCAAGCGTCCGTATCGTGGGTGAAGAACAATAGAAAACAAGATGGCGGTGTAAACATCGGGCAAGTCTCTTCTTTTCATGATATTTTTGTCATTTTTTTAATGAATTCTTGTCTAAAAATAAAATCCATAGCATAGAAATGTCGGAAATGAAGTTGTATCTCAGGTACATGATTTAGGGCTAGATCTTTTAGAGAGAAAGTAGAAATCTCGGGGGCAAAAGTTTCAGGTTTTGGCTGCCTACATGTACATGTATACAATAGAAGCCCTGGCTTCGTATGAGAGTAATTATTTTTTTCTCTCCAGAAGCCTCCTGGCTAGACTGGATTAGCATTACATCGGCTAATTAACAAATTTGGGGGCAAATTTAATGATGTGAAAGATTCTTACTAGTTTTTAAATAATAATTATCTTATTTAGATCTACTGAAAAATATGTCTACAACTCAAAATAGTTTGTGTACAGAATTCAGATAAAATTATTTACGTCTATAACTTAAAAACTGGTGTCTGAATTCTGATTTGATAACTTGTCTGTACTCTGTAGTAATAAATCTAATAATGCTAAAACCCCATTTTTACAATGCATTTCATAAATGGCTCTTTGAAATTACTGTGATTATTTATGTCTGTCCTTAATGTGCCTGTCCCTTACAGAAAAAAAGCTGATGTACTAAAGAGAGGAGTTCCTAAACACCGCAACCAGAGTAGATGAGGCTATAGATGAGTCTGATGCCACAGATGAGGACATGGAGGATGAGGCTTCAACCTCAAAAAAAGATGTGAGAAAGAGGGTACGTTGAAACTTTACATTCAACTTAAATTTTTAAGACGTGCATGGATCAGGAAATTTTGAAGCATACTAGCCAGGAAATTTAGTCCAAAGTGATAAGTGTTTACCTGAAGCAGGCCAGACTTTATTCTGTGATTTGCAAAAAAAAGCGGGGGGGGGGGGCTAAATTCAATTTTAATTTTAAAAATTCTAAACATATTCCATATCTGTTCATATTTTATTTCCATTTTTGGTTGCAGGTTGGGAAAGCTGACAGATCTGCTATGGCAGAGCTTCTAAAGAAGAAAAAGACTGAAGACCAGCGGAACCATGAAGGTCAGTTTAAAATTTTATTATTTATGGCAAGATTCTGTGGTCAATTAAATGAAAAATCATGACCAGAAAACAAAATTCTCATATGTCCAGAAAGAGTATATTCTCCAGAGCATTGCATTTATGCTTTTGGTGCAAATATAATTTTACATCACAACAAAGAATACTTCTAATTATCGAAGGTTAAACATATACATGTACCACATAAAAATGTTATCTGAAATTATGATGGAGTAGATGCTCTTTCAGGACATACATCTATATGAGATGAGAGTTATGTTTTCCGGACAGGCGCGTACGCAAGGGGGGGGGGGTTAGGGTTTTTTTTTTTTTTTTTGCTTGTCTCCCCAGAGGTCGGTCTGGTCAAGGAGTTATCGGGCAAGCAACTGATAACTCCTTGGTCTGGTTACGGACAGTTCCCTACCCAATAATGTATATGACAGCAATAATAAACAGAATCTCATGTTTCCGACGAAAAACACAGAAAAAATTTCCGCTCGCTTCGCTCGTTCCATTTTATTATATCTTTTATTTCCGCTTGTCGCCGACATGATCACGGTATCGCCATTAACAAGGCCATACATGATTATCATGATGTAGACTTATGAATACAAGTGAACCAAGACAAAGACATACGTTTTCTTACAAAATATGTTTTACCAATATGAAAACCAAAATGACGGAAAACGCTAAAATGTCGGTTAGCTCACTCCGCTCGCTCGTAATAATTTATGAAATTCCATAAGTATCTAGTCTCCTGTTCAAGGCCGTATTATGAGTGTTACGAATAGAAGGACATGTAGCATCGACTAATACTTGATTTACTAACAAACTATTGACAAGAAATGTATGTTTTGACGGGAAAACGCGAAAATTTCGGCTCGCTCGCTCGTAATCATTTATGAAATTTCTCAAGTTTCTAGTCTCTTGATCAAGGCCATATCATGAGACTTACGAGCAGAAGGACATGTATCATCAACTAATATGTAATCATTACCAACAAGCTATTGAGAAGAATTGTATGTTTTGACGGAAAAACGCAAACATTTCGGCTCGCTCGCTCGTAATTATTCATGACATTTCTCAAGTTTCTAGTGTTCTGATCAAGGCCATATCATGAGTGCTACGATCCGAAGGACATGTAGCATCGACTATGACACCAACAAACTATTGACAAAAAGGTTATGTTTTCAACGCAAAAACGAGAACATTTCTGCTCGCTCGCGGGTCATGACCGCACTGTTACATACCCCATCCCCACTTAAATGTTATTGTCTTATTTGCAGCGCTGAAAAAAAAAATCATCACCTCCCCCCCCCCCCCCGCCCATCACTTTTTAGAGACTGGGCGGGAGATTTAAAAAAAAATATCAGCTCGAACCCCCCCCCCCCCTTTCAAAAATCCTGCGTACGCGCCTGTTTCCGGACATGCTTTTTCATTAAATTGGTGATTTTTTAAATGTTCAAGTTTTTTCTGACTTTATTGGTATATCATTGTAGGATATTGGCACTCTAAACGGATGAATTTCCATTGCTAGCCCTGGCATATCACCATTCACAAATAACACTGTCTCACACACAGTTTTG
Source organism: Lytechinus variegatus (assembly GCF_018143015.1). NCBI lineage: Eukaryota > Metazoa > Echinodermata > Echinoidea > Temnopleuroida > Toxopneustidae > Lytechinus > Lytechinus variegatus. Next base: position 65,888,771 of record NC_054743.1, on the reverse strand, counting down.
CGTTATGGTTAATTCTAGTAGAAGGGGCTATGAAATGATGTTTCTGATGATATATCCACCGGAAAAATAAAAATCACTTTCAATTTTTGAAAAAAATGGCATTTTGGGCAATTCATATCGTCTGTGATGTCATAAAATCATATTTAAAAAAAATCTCTGTTCTTTAATGATATTTATCAAACCTTCACTGATATATTTCTCAATTTTTTTGCTTCTTATAGTACTACCAATTATTCATCAGGGTGAACTTCCCCTTTGATTACTTTTACATTTTCTTGTGTATTTTGCCAAGAATTATTGTCTCTGCGTGAATCTACAAATGAATTCAGAATATCACAATTACTGTACATAGGAAGATGCTCTGTAATTTCTCATATTACCAAGCTTGTCAATAATTTCAAGGCGGAGGGTTAGGGTGAATCTCCCTGAAAGAGAAACTACATGTACTACATGGACATTAACTGGACATACGTGCCTGTCTGATAGATACATACATTGGAATACTATTTGGATTTGTCAAAGGTCTCGGTAAGCAAACTTTCTGGGTCTTGCAACTTTCATGCACAACTAACACAAATTTGATTTTCCCGCCAAATTTCGGCGCGTGGTCATTATGACCGACACGTCGTCATTGATGATGGATTCCGATCACATTGGTCAAAATAGTGGGGGAGATAATTGGTCTGTCGTTAATAACAAAACAGTAAGAAGAAAAAAGAGAAAAGTGAGAGAAGGCAGTAGCCAGAACATAGAGAATGTATCACCATGTCGAGGAGACTCGTCCTCGGATGGAAATGACCAATCAGTTTTTCAAACTCCAACTGCCTCCTCCAACCATAATAATATGACGGTATTAATTATGCCCATTGCCAAAGAAAGGTCACTGAGAAATGTTAATATGCGGACAGTTGCGAATGCAATCCATAATTGTTCTGGATCAGCACCTGCTAACATGAACTTCTTTAGGTCAGGCATTCTTATCAAGTGTGTAAATACTAGACAGTATAAGTTACTTCATGACATTGAGGATATTGGTAACATACCGGTTAAAGCCATTGATAGAACAATCACGCTAAAAGGTGTTATCTCTGACATCCCCACGGAAATGTCAGAGGAAGAATTACTCGCTGAGTTGAAATCACAACATGTAGTAAATGTAAAGAGAATTATGAGAAAGGGAAATAATAGGCCTAATGGTGCAAACAACAAAGAAACAAATTACCCTACTCGCAGCTTAATCATTTCCTTCGAAAAGGTGAAAACTCTACCAAAAGAGATTGCCTTGTGCTACCAGAAAAAAGAAGTAAAACAATACATCCCCCGACTTATCCGTTGCTTCCAATGTCAACGATTTGGACATACAATAGCTAATTGTCGCCAAAAACTTAGATGCGTTCGGTGTGGAGGTGAACATCCATTTGAGGAATGCAATCGCAAGGAAGAGCGAAACTGCGTTAATTGTGGAGGTAACCACTCAGCCGCCTTTAGAGGATGTGAAGAAGCAATTAAGGCAAAAGAAATCTTAAAGATTAAGGTTGTCAATAAAATGAACTATGCACAGGCGCTCAAAAAATACAATGGGATGCAAAATGACAAAAATCTTGCTAATAATGATAGCGCGCCCTCCTATGCACAGGCTGTCAAGCCTAACTCCAAAAATGCTCAAAAAGACATTGGAAGCAAGGAAAGTCGACCGAATGAGATAACAATCGAGGCTGAAATTCATGATTCAACTTCAATTCATGAATCAGCACAAGTGGATCTCCCTGGCCCAACCCTAGTAGAAAATAAAGTGAAACAGGTTGAAACTAATAGATATATGCCAACCCCCCTGGCAAAAGAAAATTTCTTGATGTCAGCATCCAATGAAGATCTAATTACTTTCTTTGTAAAATTGTTTATGATTTTCTTCAAAGAACACTCAGAAGCCGAAGTTGTAACTCTCATTGAGTCTTCTGTTGAAAAACTTGTGGCTACCAATTCATCAAGAGCGAGCTAATTAATTCATTCATGACTGCACTTTTAGTCCTACAATGGAATGCACAAAGTATGATTGGACACGGTGATGAGTTAATAAAGTATTTAGAATGTAATAAGAATACACCTTTCCACCTCATCTGCATTCAAGAAACGTGGTTTTCAGAGGAACATATACTCCACATCCCGAATTATAGCTGCTTCACTAGAAATAGAGATAAGCAGCGAGGTGGTGGATGTGCATTATATGTTCACGACTCTGTTCACTACGATTATCCTACAATACATGCAGATATAGAAATGCAATTGATAAATTTATATATGCATAATTTTACTTTATCCGTTGTCAATTATTATAATCCTTGTAAGAGAATAGACGAAAACATTCTGAATACTTTATTGCGCCATGTTAAGGACACTACGAAATTGTTATTATTAGGGGACTTTAACTCCCACAATACACTTTGGGGAAGCGATACAACAGATAATAATGGGCTCTTGATAGAAGACTTCCTTATGCATCATGATTTGATGGTTCTTAATGATGGTTCAGGTACAAGATTGAATTCTGTAACAGGAAAAACCTCATGTTTAGATCTATCTATCATCTCCACTTCCTTAGCTATGAACTGTCATTGGTACACCCTTCCTAATAAATTTGGAAGTGATCACTTTCCAGTTATAACAGAAATATATACCGGTAAACAGATCTCGAAACAAGACGAAGACAGAGAGACTAAATACAAATGGTCCCTGAAAGGCATGAACTGGAATAATTTTAGTAATATATGTGAGAAAAACTATAAACAATATTATATGAATAATACTATTGATGTTAATATTCTTTATGAAAGATTTATGGACATTTTAGCAATGTCTCTAAATGAATCGGCACCCATTAAGAAAAGGGCGCATCGCAATCCAGTCCCATGGTGGACAAAGAAATGTTCCTTAAAAATCAAAGAAAGGAATAAAGCGAAAAATAAATTAAGAAAATGTCTATCAACTGAGAACCTGATTAGTTATAAGCAAAAGAAAGCTGAAGCTCAAAAAGAAATTCGACTTGCCAAACGTCAGTATTGGCAGTTATACTGCTCTAAATTGAGTCGCTTCACTCCACTTGGTCAAATTTGGCGTTTTGTTAAAAGACTGAAAGGTGTCCCTAATCCAACAAGGCGTAACATGCCTGTATTGTTCTTAGAGAATGGAGAAACGCTTCTCAGTGATACAGACAAAGCCAACGCTTTTGCTCGATCTTTTGTACAAGTTGGAGAAACTACCAATGCTGACAGTTCGGATAAAGAGATCAATAGGCAGTTTGAAAATCTTCCTTTCGAGAACACAGGTAACATGCCTCTAGCAATTAACGAACAATTTCAGATGATAGAGTTAGAAAGTATCCTACAAAGTAAGAAACCCTCAACTCCAGGAGAAGATGGAATAGGTTATCAAGTGTACGAGCACCTGCCGGAGTCCCTTAAACATATGATGTTATATGTTATAAATAGGATCTGGGAAACCGGTACAATACCAGTGCCATGCAAGCACTCCATACTTATTCCCATGTTAAAGCATGACAAAAACCCATCCAAAACAGATTCTTATCGACCAATTGCACTCACGTCTTGTTTCATCAAAATTATGGAAAGTATGGTAAAAAAACGACTTCAAATGTACCTTGAAAAACACGTTTTACTATCTCCTATACAGAATGGATTCCGCAAAGGTCGAGGAACAATTGATAACATTGTTCATCTTGAGAATGAAATTCAAAAGAATTTGAAAACTGGTGTTAAAACATTAGCAATCTTTATAGACATAAAGAAAGCATTTGACTCCCTATGGACAAAGGGACTCCTAGTCAAATTAAGTAAATTAGGTCTTACAGGAAACATTCTACTTTTCTTAAAAAATCTATTGACACATCGCACTATTCAAGTTCGAGTAGGGGATCATCTTTCTAACATTATGGAAACCAATAATGGAATTCCTCAAGGCAGTAGCCTAAGTCCTGAATTATTTAATATTATGGTGCACGATATTCCAATTTCACCAACCATCCACAATCTCCTTTATGCCGATGATTGTGTAATATGGAAATCTGCCAATGATATAAGAGAGGGTACCAAAGAAATCCAGGAATATCTAAATATACTTTATGATTGGTTTCTCTCTTGGGGAATGATAATTTCTTGTGAAAAGACGGTTCCCGTACTTTTTTCTCATTCCCCTCGATATGATCCATGTCTCGAGATATATTTGGGGGACAACCTCCTAACGCCAAGGAAGGAGTACAAATATCTTGGTACTATTTTCGACTCTAGGCTAACATGGAGACCCCACATACATGAAGTAGTTCAAAGATGTAAAAAGAGAATTAACATTTTGAAATGCTTATCTTATGCCAATTTCTGTGGTAATGTTGGAGAACTACTCCATGTATACCGGGCAATTATTCGGTCACTCATGGATTATTCATGTGAGGCTTATGACTCTGCAACCACAAATGTTAAAAATATTCTGAACTCCTGCCAATATCAGGCACTCGCCATACGCGCGGGAGCAAAAAGGGGCACTTCCCTTCGAACTCTTCAAGTAGAACTTGGAGAAATGCCCCTAGATATACGACGTGAAATGCTGAGCGTAAGACTCAAGAAACGCATAGATAGTATACTAAATCATCCATTGAAACAAGATCTTCAAGACTGTTGGCAGTTTCAGTTTTACTCTGACAAGAACACGAGGAAGCCGTTCGGGGAAAGAATATCGAAATTACCCCAACCTCTCCAATATGAAATTGAATTTATGTACTCGTATACTTTTATACCTTATTGGCATTACCGGTCACCAATAATATCCACGGAGATATCCGATTATATATCGAAAAGTGACAATTTAACATTCCAGAAACAAACAAGTCTTGAATTAATACACAAGAAGTGGTATAACTTCTTACAAATCTTCACTGATGGTTCGAAGTCTCCTGAAACAGGAAAAGCAGCAGCAGCATTTCACGTACCCTATTACAAATATATACATTCAATGAGACTCCAAGATAATACATCGTCTTATAGATCAGAGCTTGCAGCGATTATACTAGCATTAAATTGGTTGAACCAATTACCTGGCCTTTATACAGGAGCGGTCGTATTTTGTGATTCACTCAGCGCGCTAGAGGCAATCAAAACTAAAAAAGAAACTAACTTTGTGAATGAAATTTTGTTAATGTATACACAATTGTATAATAAAGGAATAACAGTGTATTTTGAATGGATCCCAGGTCATTGTGATATCAGGAACAATGAGGTGGTGGATATCGCAGCCAAACAAGGTTTACGGCACAGCCAAATTGATGTAAATAACAAAATTAGTAAGCATGAATCAAACTGCATTCTTAAAACGTACTTCACACAAATATGGCAAAAAAATGGGATGAAACACTATCACCTTTGAAGGACATTCAAAAATCAGTTTCGAAAACTTTCAAATGTGTTCTAAACCAGAGATATAGCACATCTATTTTACATTGTCTCCGAATGAACAATATTGATCTTAACGAGAATAGACGGCTTGTCAACAACCATGAAACAGGTCTATGCTCATTCTGTGCTGTGCCGGAAACAACTCTCCACTATCTCACAAAATGTCCAGAATACTCACAAGAAAGGGAAAGGCTCTTACTTGAAATAAATGAAAGCGAATTGGATATAAAGAGACTTCTCAATTCAGCAGAGTACTCGCATCAAAAAGCTTTGGTATCCTTCGTAAGAAGGACCCAAAGATTCACATAGTATATTCGAGTCATTATTGTTAATTGAAATAATTGAACGTTGTATTAGTTCCATTCATATATGAATATTGATATGTTTGTTGAGTCTTATAAACCCATGTTGGGGGAAAAAAATATATATATGATTATATACGTGTTAGATATGAATGCATTACATATATGTCTTCCGTATGATCTTATTAATTTGTAAATATTTGATATATTGAACAAACTATGAGATGTGAAAATTAACCCAATGCACGATAACTGCACAAGACTCAGAACGTTTGTTTTGTCTCGAACCTAACCATTTGTATTAACATAGAGCTATTTTGAAACTCGGTTGAAGGAGATAATTTCGTCAACAGACATCACACAGCCTTGACTGGTATTGGGGGGGCCTAAGGCTACGCATGCGCATCATGCAGTAGCTGAGAAACCTGATCAATGTACCGATCCGGGCTTGGCCAGAAAATACATCTGAAGTGGTTAAGTGATTTGTGATGACAGTCTGTTGTGAATCTCCAAAATTGCGCGAATAATGCAGCGCCGTACCTGACTTTTACTGAATTGATTTAAGTACAGAAAAATTTATAAATGAAATTACCGCAAATTATGCTGGCGCAAATATTCACTACTGAATGACACGCGACGTATAAGCTAAAACAACAACAACAACAACAACAACAGAATAGCACAGTCTCTCCAAATGGTAGTCTACCGTGAAAATAAGTATTTGATGTGGAAACAAAAACAAACGAATAGAAAACGGAGGAAAAGGAAACCGACTATGATTTGAATCTACGTAACCATAGAAAACATTTTAATTGTTTAAGTAAGTGATTGATCTTCACAAATGTCTTGTCATTTTACATTTTACAACGATGCTGCCTGTCACCGGTACAATTTCTTCCAGAGCGGCAGACCAAAGAAATTAGAAATTCACAGAGTCAAAGGCTTAGACAATCAACCAGTTTAAGAACTTAATTTCCTATAAGTTACTTCCTTGTCATTTCATAAGATATTTTCAATCAAGTAGGACTATAGAAATAAGATTACCGAGCCTGAAATCTTGATTTTCTTGCTTTAACTTATCTGCCCCTAATATTATAATCCTGTTTCATGGGTATGCATGGTTTTTGTTATGTTTGTGACTCTTAGATACTCCACTGCAGCTGAGTAACCAACAGTCACAAACAGACGGAACTTGACTTGGCTTTAATTAATATTTATAAATGATGTAGAGTCTTTGATAAAAGTTTGAGACTTTGAGCCAGTTTTTGTGTCCTTTCATTTTCTTATATTCAGCACACACAACAAGCAAATTTCCCTGCACTTCCACGGGCCAAGTACGTGCACGCATGGGCCAGAAGCTGAAAGATGTCTGTGCATCTCGAAGACGTGCAGAAAAGCAGGTTTAAGTGTGATACTTTTTTTTGTTTGGAAATAAGCCTTAATATTGCCTCATACAAGTCATTAAAAAACCCATTTTATTCTGATCATGGGTATATATTACACGAAAATGTCTTTCATGTATTATGACATGTCTGCTAATACAGCCAACTCAGGTTTATATAGTGTGTGCTTTCAAAATTTATCATGACATTCCAACTCCTGCTTTATCACCTTGTGCTATTCATCAAACTCAGATTGATATATTTTTATATTTATACTATGACAAATCATTTTCTTGCCATGTGCCTTCTGTTTGATACTGTTTCCAAGTTCCAACTAATACTTATATGCAGCTATATTGACGCTAGTATATGCACTTCATGCAAGAGATTTGTGGACATTTTTTGGCTCTTGTTCATATTTTTCTGATATTTGTCTATAGGTGTGAAAAGGCAAAATATATGCAAAGTGTTCTTATTTTTGAAAAATAAATGTTGGTTACTTGTTCCTGTTTCGAAATTTCACAACTCTCTGTGATGGTAGGGATTTGCTTTACTACATGTATAGGCGTTGCTTTTCCGACTACGGCGGCGTCGTCGTCAACATTGAAATCTTAACCAAGGTTAAGTTTTTGAAATGTCGTCATAACTTAGGAAGTATATGGACCTAGTTCATGAAACTTGGACATAAGTGTAACGAAGTATCACTGACCATCTTGCATGAGTGTCCAGGTTGCATGATCAAGGTCATTTAGGGTCTAAGTTTTTTTATGTCATAACTTTAAAAATATAAGGGCCTATTTTATGAAACTTGTACAAAAGTTAAATTGCTGATAATCTTACATTAGTGTCAGCCTGTCAGGTCACATGATCAAAGTCAAAGGTCACAGCACTGAAATCTGAACTGTTAATTTTTTTAAGTGTCATCATCATGATCCTATTTCATGAACTTGAACATAAGGGTAATCAAGTACCACTGACAATGAGTTTCAGGTCACATTGTCAAGGCCAATGGTCATTTATGGTCAATAAAATTTGACCATGTTTGGTTATCAAAATTGAAATCTTAACCAAAGTTTTTGAGATGTCATCTTAACTTTGGAATTTTATCGACCTAGTTCAGGAAAATTGGACATGAGTATTTAAGTTTCACTTATCATCTTGCATGAGTTTTAGGTCACATGATTAAGGTCAAAGGTCACTTAGGGTCAATGAACTGTGACCATGCTCGAGATATTTTTTTAAATGTCATAACTTTGAAAGTTTATGGATCTGGTTCATGAAACTTGGATATAAGGGTAATCAAGTATCATTGATAGTCTTGCACTAGTTTTTAGTCAAATGATTAAGGTCAAATGTCATTTAGCGTCAAAGAAGTTTGACTATGTTGGGAGTGATTTTAGAAATGTCTTCATAACTTTGAAAGTAAACTTGAACATCAGGGTAATCAAGTATCACTGTTTTTTATTCAAAGTCAGCATTGTTGCTATATTGAATTGCGTGACGCAGGCGAGACTGTCAGAGGCGTTCCACTTGTTTTTTTTTCAAGTAACCTTTTTTTTAAGGTTAAACAGGTTATTTTAGTTCTGTGTTTTCATCACTTGTAACCTTGCAAGTCTTGTTTTGTATGAAGATACTTGCATTTGAATGAAAGAACAACCTCAAAGATAAATTTGTCAGAATATAGACTCATAAATGTTAGATACCTTAAAGGGGTACTCCAGGCTGAAAATAATCATATCAAAATAAATATAGTAAAATCCACCGAGCAAAACGCTGAAAATCTGATAGCAAATAGCGAAGTTATAGAATTTCAAGCTTAGCAATATTTTGTGAAAATAGTCATATGCAAGTCATCATGAATGTGCAATAGGTTGACTAATGATGTCATGTCCCCACCTTCCTTTTTCTTATTTTATTTAATAAAATCATGATCATTTCATATTTTCCTACATGTGGACACGACATGTCTCCCTTGTAACAAAATAAGTTGGCACAATGATTTTCTTACAAACTAAATCAGTTGTCAATCCAATTTTTTATTATATTTGGTGACAAAATTTGACTAAATATAATTTTTTGAAATAAAATACAAAAGATTACGTGGGGATATCATCAGCTTGCTCATTGCATATTCATGAAGACATGCATAGCACTGTTTTGCCCTAGTAATGCAAAAGTTAAAAATGTAATGACTTTGTCATCCTTGTCAGATTTTGATGAAATTTTCAGTATTTTATTTGTCTCATTTTACTTTATTTGTTAAAATTGTATTATTTCAGCCTGGAGTACCCCGTTAATATGTTTACATTTAAGAAATATTTCATACCAGGCTTGTTTTCCCAAACAATTTCATTCCACAACGTATGTTTACTTGTGAAAATCGAGGAGAAAATTCATGTTTGTATTCACAGTGCTTGTATTTATGACCCAGTTATTTTCATGTTGCTTTTATTATATTACTGTTTATTAAACTGAACGAAATGATTTTTTCATTTTTTATTTCTAATTATATTTTCTTGTGGATTGCTCTCCCTACTCTTCAGATTGGGACCAAAGCACAATGTCTACCATGATTCAACCACCCAAGTACCTACAGCCAGTGACAACAGACAAATTCTCAAATCAATTATGTTGTGATCAGGAGGATGGAAGTTTTTAGTGTTGATTTTTTTTTTACAACTGGGTATGCAAAATGATGAAAGATATATTCTAAAATTTGATTTGAATTGGTGACACTATTATTAGCTTCCACTCCTATTGAGATCAGCACTAATTGGCAATGATGGTATACTTTTGTGGTCAAGATTGCGGGACACTGTGCTTCGTTCCAGTTGGCCTGTGTTGCAGTGGTCTACATGGTATGTGCTGCATGGGTATGTAGTGGACTGTATGTGGTAAATGAGCTAGTGGCACATACATACCACAGTGTAGTGGACTGTGTGGTAGACATCACAGTAAGATGAGCACCATAGTGTGGGGGACTATGACTATGTGGTGTATGTCATAGTGTGGGGGACTATGTGGTGTATGTCATAGTGTGGGGGACTATGTGGTGTATGTCATAGTGTGGTGGACTATGTGGTGTATGTCATAGTGTGGTGGACTCTGTGGTATATGTCATAGTGTGGTTGACTCTGTGGTATATGTCATAGTGTGGTGGACTATGTGGTATATGTCATAGTGTGGTGGACTATGTGGTATATGTCATAGTGTGGTGGACTATGTGGTGCATGTCATAGTGTGGTGGACTATGTGGTTGATGTCATAGTGTGGTGGACTATGTGGTGTATGTCATAGTGTGGTGGACTATGTGGTTGATGTCATAGTGTGGTGGACTATGTGGTGTATGTCATAGTGTGGTGGACTATGTGGTGAATGCCACAGTGTAAAGGACTATGTGGTTATAAACGTGTGGTACACAGTGTGTTTAATATGTGTTTCGGACTGTGTGGCGACTGTGTGGCAACACTGTGTTACACAGTGTTGTAAACACAGTGTTACCACACGTCCCAAAATCATATATTAAACACATGTGGTACACGCTGTGAACACACTGTGGTACACACTGTGGTACACACTGCGTTACACACTGTGGTACACACTGTGGTAACACTGTGTTTGTTCCATAAGGGATAATGCACAGTATGTACAGCAAAGGACCAAAAAATGGCGTCTCTGTCCGAAGTAATACTCGGCGACAGTTTCATTCCAATAGTGTGGTTATAGACCAACAAATGAGGTTTAAAATTGTGCAGAAGTAGGCTCAAAACTTGATTAAATAATATGGTGCAAGTAAAAGATGGCGTTCGAAGGCGGAAAATAATGAAAATAATGCACAATTGGCAGAGGCTTTTTACTGACCTTCCTTTTCCGTCTTCGAGCGCCCTCTATTGACCTGTATCATGGTCAGCAGTGTGTCCAGGTCACCTTAGTCAGTGGGTCATCACAGAATTTAATAGGTTTCTCAACTGCTCTGAGTCTTGGTGCTGTTATCTTTGACACGTCCTCAGGTATGTGTCATGTCGATAGTTCAAGCCTGCATTATGTAATTGTTGGAGAGACGCAGCTTGTACCTAAAAGGGATGATAATGAATTCATCTTTGAAGGCTTAGTCGTCGAGGCTGATACCGAATTAGCCCGAACTGGTATCCCTTTCTTAGAGGTGAATGATATCTCTGTTCGTCCTTCTTGGCGTTCGGTCACGATTGCTATAAATGGGTCCTCTTACACCTATGGCCCAGCGGCGGCCCCTGCGCATTTCGATACAGCGCTCTCAGTTGTCTCGTCAGTCGTTCCTCCCATGATCGCTCGTACTCGGCCAGGTCTCCCTTTCAGCTTGAGATTGGGACCCCCTCATGGACGCCCCCCGGACAACATCTATAACCGCTACCCATCATTGATTCTCTAGACTTTTGGGACCATATTATTCCCATGTACCATGATGGATGAACTATGGACTCTTAGCCTTTACCCAGGATGCTTCTGTTTTTGCGAATACTGGACGGCTTAATTTGTATCTCATAAATTTTGATGTCATCATGGACACTTTTTTTTTTGGTCGAAATTTCATCTCATTGATATTAGTGTATACTTGATGGCATTATGTATTTGTTTAAATGTTTTATACCCTTGTTTGTATGGACTACTTTTTTGGGGAGTAGAATAACCCTGCTAATTAAACGCCGTTATATGAATATGGTTTTCTTATTCATGTATTATTGTATATTTAGTATTTCGTGTTGTGATGTACTACTTAAACTGATTTGATTGCTCCATGTAATTATGAGACATGTGTCTGATCTCGTATGTAGTGTGATTTTTAACAGGTGTTTGCTATTCATGGGTATGAGTGTGTTTTGATAAATGTCTGTTTTTCCTTTGTTTTTGCTGAAATTTTTGGTGCATATGATTGTTTCATTTATTTGAATTTTACATGTATATAGCATGACAATGACATTGTTGTATGAAACATGTATTTTGCATTGATCAGTTATTGTCGTACCCCCCCCCCCCCCAAAGTTTATTGCCCTTAATTTTTTTGTATGGTGAGGATTGCTATTTTTACAGCTATATGATGCTCGCTATTTATGCATTGTTTATTGTAAATTGCTTGGGACTATAGTTTTAAATATTTTTCTTTTGGCTGATGGTTTATTGAGAGTGGTCATTTTGCATATTACTCTATCAGTTAATAACTATTTTTATGTAATTTATCAGCTGTCCAAGTTAGATAGACTTTTGTCTTATTACTTATCTGTGTATTTTTTTTCATGTTGCAGGTAGGGAGTTATGTACATATGTGTGTATGTTTTGGTGATTTATACTTATTTATCATTTTATATACATGTCAAACGTTGCAGTCCATTCATGATTTTATGGATGATTTTATTTGACTTGTATATATGTTACGGCATTTGGTAAGTTTTGGACTTATTACTATAATTATGTTTAGAGATTAATAGAAAGCAGTTTGCATGCCACTTGCACAGTTTTTATTCCAAGGATTTGAATAAAGAAAATGCTTACTTTCTTGATTTTAGTTCATGGTATCGAGACACTTATATTTTGCCTTGTGCGTTTTAGAAACAACTTTGGCTGATTTATATGGGTAATGTTTTGCATTGGTGGAAATTGATTTTTATCATAGTTGCTGTATTTACATAGCTTCTTCATTGTTTAAAGAAGTAGGCTTTTATTTTAATAGTTCCCTATTATGTTAAAGAGAAAGAAAAAAGGTTGTCATTGTAAGCTGTTATCTGTCTATGACATGTGTATTTTGATGGGATAATTATACTAGTAGGTGGAGAAAGTAATTATGGTGTTATTTCTCAATTGAGTTGTATGTAGTGTATGTTGGTGAACTTGTATGTACATTGTAGTTGATGATAGTTACAGTTAATTTGTATTAGTGGTAAGACAATGATTAGTTATAGTGATACATGTACTTTGAATTATCAATAAGACAGTCATTATTTATGTAAGTGAACTGGTATGTACACTATGTACAGTTAGTAATAGTGTTACAGGCACTTTGAGTAATTGATAAGACATTGATTATTAGCAGAGTCAAAATATTTACTGTTGAGCATTTTTCTTTTAAATTTAGTGGAATTTGTATGAAGGTCAGTTTGCATCACTGTTACTGTTATTGTTTAAATAGTTGTATTGCTTTATATTTTAACAGTTGAGTTGTGTTTTTCATGGCTTAAATGTGATTATATGGTTTAAACGTGATTTTGCAGTTAACAAGCTACTTGGATGTCAGATGAGTAATTGCAGTAATTTAGAAAGTTAATAGCAGAGAAAGTTAAAGAAGTTAGTAGAGGCAAAGAAAAAGTGGTTACGCCATTGTGGATTGCTGCCCTCTGTCGGGCTATGTTGTATATGTTACACATGCGAATCGTTGTCATCAGCCCTTATCCGGCCAGCTCTGTGTAGAGGTACATTGTCATTAAAATATGAACCATAAAGATTATTGTGATTGACGCTTTATCATTTAATGGTGCATATTATTTGCTATGTGAAACAAAAAAAATCATCGTTAAACGTAGTGCAGGGTATTTAGGCATAAATAGTAAAAATAGAAATTTATCTTCAAGACAATTCTCCATTGTCATTAAAATATGAACCATAAAGATTATTGTGATTGACGCTTTATCATTTAATGGTGCATATTATTTGTTATGTGAAACAAAAAAAATCATCGTTAAACGTACATGTAGTGCAGGGTATTTAGGCATAAATAATAAAAATAGAAATTTATCTTCCTCAAGACAATTCTCCATAAAGGGCAGATAGTCGCAGTGGTGATTACTATTATTATTGGTTATAATATGTAATTATTTTTTACACTGATGATAACATAAACTTTGATTGACATCACTTCTTATTTGTTATATGACGAAGAAATCATCGTTCTACGTACCCTTGTATTAGTGGCATTAAGAGCAAGCATCGAGTAAAACACATCATGCATATGTCCATCCGCTGGGCAGACAGGCATACTGATCGTCACAGATCTCAGGGTGTTTGAAGAGCACATAAATTCAGCCAGGTCCTCTGAAGCATTCCGTCCACATGGCTTTTCAATTTCCAGATTTTCCTAGTATGCACAGTATTTATGAGAAAACTTAGTTATATATGTAGAGACAATCAAAGATAAATTTCATTTGATAGTTCAATATCATATATCGTTCTAATTTATCTCATTGTATCGCGTGTCCTTCATGAATATTTTACCAAAATCAATGCGAATGAAATATATTAAAAAACTATCAGTGGCTATAAGGACAAAATAATAACAATGATAATAGTAAAAATAATCTAAACATCCCAAAGTCCTCGAATGATTATTATTTGAAATATTTTCTTTTCCCAGTTCTTCTGATAAAGTGGTAAAATAGGAGATCAAAGATGAAAATTTTGAAACCTAATGCAGCAACGAACCTATTTGTTTGAAATTTTATTTTTCTAGTAACTCTTGGGTAAGGGACTTTTGTAAGGGACACACGGTGCAAAATTGTAATTTGAATGATGATTCCTGTTGAAAAAAATTCTAAGGACGATTTTTTAGCATGTGTGAAACCAAACTAGAATCACGAACGATAATCACAACCACAAATTCAAATTCTACTCCGGAGGTGAATTCCAGTTAAGTTCACTCAAATTACTTTACGAATTTTACGTCTTAACGGGTCTTGAGGGGCGGACTGTTACACCCACAAATGTAATAATCGTCCACAAATGTAATAACGGCCACAAATGTAATAATTTCGCCCACAAATGTAATAATGCACTTTACCCACAAATGTAATAATTTTTGATCGCCCACAAATGTAATAATGACTTTACCCACAAATGTAATAAATTTGAAGGGATTTTTGACGAATCCGTTCTAAACTAAAATCCTATAGGAATGCATTCATATAGCACAAAAGTGCAAAGTCTTTCTTGGAGATAAGTCCAAAGTCTTTTTTCCAAACCCGGTTGTTTCAAAAATTAGTATATAAGTCCAAAGTCTTTTTTCCAGACCGAGTCTTTTTTATTGTTATAAGAGTCCAAAGTCTTTTTTCCAGACCCTGTTGATTCAAAAATTATTGTATAAGTCCAAAGTCTTTTTTTACAGACCCAGTTGATTAAAAAATTATAATATCAGTCCAAAGTCTTCCAGACCCAGTTGTTTAAAAAATTATTATATAAGTTCAAAGTCTTTTTTCCAGACCTGTTTATTTCAAAAATTACAATATGGGTCCAAACTAACATACGATAATGATATTCTAGTGGAATAAAAATGAGAATCGAGCATAGTCTTTTCTCCAGACCCAATTATTTAAAACTGGTGGAATCAGGCAAAAAGTAACCCAACCCTCTTATTACTGTTTAATAACATGGAAATATAGCATAGTCTTTCATCCATACCCAGATCTTTCAAATAACACATGATGAATAATAATAATAAAATAGTAATAATAAAAAAAGAAAACAAAACAAAGACCCACGATCCTATTTATACTGAGTAACATGGAAATATAGCGTGGTCTTTCCTCCAGACCCATTTATAAAAATCATAAAATCACAACAACAACCAACAACAAAACAAAGACCCTGTAATCTTATCAACATTGAATAGCATGGAAATATGGTGTAGTCTTTCTCCAGACCCAATTATTTCAAAATAACAAAATTATTTTAAAAAAGAACAACAGAATCTAAAACCCAACTATCCTTCAAACTAATAACCTTCAATAAATAAAAGTTTAGAGAGTTTTCTTTATTCCAGACCTTGTCATTTTCAAATATAAGATAAATGAAATCTTCATAACTAAGACTCAATCTTATTCTCGTGCCTGTTCAACATGAATAAGATGATTGTGGGAGTATTTCATCAACATTTATGTCCGACCTTGATGTTGATTGGCTAAGATGCAGTGCTTCCATGGTTAGTGTTGGATAAAATGGGACTTGTCGGATTAAACGTCAGACAACTCCTTTCATGAAATGCTCCCCGGGCTCTAAGTTTTGATGGTTTTTATTAATTATAAATTTCTTTGCCTGGAAGAAAAAGTGAATGTTTAAATACATTATATATTACAGGATCTTAGGCTGGAAGAGGGTTTTAATTTTAAATGTTTGTTTTGTTGTTCTGTTTTTTTTTTAATAAGCTGGTCTGGTCAAATTAAGTATGCGTTATCACAAGGGTTTTATAGTTTGGAAGATGTTGGGGTCTAAGTTTTAAGATTAATGTTTCGCTTAATTTGTATTTTTAAGAGAACTGGGTGAGGGGTAAAGACATTACTCTAAGCCCAAGCATTTATACTGGGTTTAATTTTGAAGATTGGTCTTAGCTGTGATTTTTTTCAATATTTGTTTATCTTTTAAATAACCGGGTCTTGAAGAAAGACTAAGCATAATACTCGTCTTATTCCACAAGAATAAGAATATGACAAAGTCTTATGTTTTTAAGATTGTTTAAATCATTTTTAAATGACTGGGTCTGGAATAAAGACAACGCTCTAAACATGTGCTTTTCTACATGCATGGTCTTAATTTGGAGGATTGTTGGTTCTTAGATTCGTTGTTGGGGGTTGGGTTTTATTGATTTTTTTTATTCTTGAAATAATTGTGTCTGGAGGAAAGACGATCTTCGACAATTGGTCTAGGACGTGAGACCAGACGTCGCACGTCGCACGTCTATCCAGGCACCTGTTTCGATTTAAAATCCGCCTTAATCTGCTTTTTTACCCTAATTTTGAGCTTTAAACTGCTGTTTTCTTTATTCGAGGAGATCTATATACTTGGATTTAGAGATATATGTAGGAGTTTTGTCTCACCGGGCAAAAGGAATGAGGTAAGGCATTTTTTCTTGAAGGCTATACATATACTACTAACACAACGCACTCTCCTTTATTTTGTATTTCCCGCCTTATTGGTTCCCACCAATAATGGCCCAAGCTTCGGTATCAGCGCCGGAGATAATCGAAGACCACGGACCCGATTTGGATGATGACGATTTTATGACTGTCTCTTACTCTCGTCCCAAAAAACGACCTGGGAAAAGGCCGAGACTTGCCAGTAATCTGGGAGCAGATAATATGAAAAATACGGATAAATCGTCATCATACGAATCGGACCGCGGTAACTCATCGCCATACCAGAATAGAAATTTCGATCTGATTATTACCACTATTGAAAAACATAAGAGCTTCAAGGATGTAAGTCCAGCCATTTTAGCTAATGCAATCAAGGCAGTTGCCATTAATCCTGTAGAACGTATTTTACCAATACAACAGGGTAAGGCGATTCTTGTTAAATGCAAGAACATCAAACAATTGAGGGCTATTCTACAATTAAATAACATAGGGAATCTCCATGTAAAAGTAGTACAGAAAACAACTGGCCTAAAAGGAGTTATTTCTAATGTACCACTTGAAATGACGGAAAAAGAGATTGTAGATGAGCTCAAATTGCAGGGTGTAACATCGGCTAAAAGAATGAGTAAGACTGTTAAAAATGATAACCCAGACAATGGAAATAATTCACGTGTAACCATACCCCTCCGTTCGATTCTACTGACTTTCAATAGAGCATCCCTACCAGATAAAATTACGATGTACTTTCAAATCTTTATGGTAAAACAGTACATTCCTCGGGTAACGAGGTGCTTTAAATGCCAGCGTTACGGACATGGAATTTCACAATGCCGCTCAAAGGTTAGATGTGTCCGTTGCGGAGAAAATCACACCTTTGAAGAATGTAAACGAAAAGAAGACCGAACGTGTGTAAATTGCGGAGGCAAACACTCAGCAGCGTATAACGGATGTATTGCTGCCAAAAATGCTAAGAAAATTCAACAACTGAAAATTCAAAACAACTTAACCTACGCCCAAGCTACAAAATATTTTGTAGAGAATGATCAAGCGAAAGAGAACAATGTAAATAGACCCATCCCTGTAATAGACAACTATCCCTCAATCCCCCCTACCAATACCGCAACTCCTATGACTAAAACGAAAACCCCTCAAAATGAAATAAGAAACCCCGATCAAAACCGTCCATGTGATCCCCTTCCTAGTATCCAAACCCAGAGCAACCAGTCATCACAGCTACCAGGTTCTTCTCGGGAAATACCGAGAGAAGAACGAAATAGTGACGAATCGAGAACCGAAAATAACTTTGTAAATGCAAATAATGAACAGATTATAGAGCTCATCTCTCATCTCATTTTCCTTTTTACGGACAGATACTCTAAAAAAGACGTAATAAACATTGTTGAAGCTACTGCCCAAAGGCTTTTAAACATCAAAGCAAATACAAACAATGAACATGATGAAGGGCAGTAAACTTATGACAATACTATCAGCACTCACCATTTTACAATGGAATGCGCAGGGCATGTGCTCTCATGGTAAAGAATTAGTAAAATTTATTTCTTCAAAAAATAGCAAAGTTTACCATATAATTTGTGTACAGGAGACGTGGTTTACGGATGATAATATTTTTTACATTCCTGAATACACATGTTTCCCCAGGAATAGAATCAACAAGGGTGGACAAAGTCGGGGTGGATGTGCAATTTATGTGCACCATTCTATAAACTTTTATTACCCTCGATATGATGACGAGCTTGAACTTCAATCGGTGGATATACATATCTTGCAATCTAGAGTATCTGTAGTAAATTATTATAACCCATGTAAAAAAATAGATGTCCATATTATCAATAAATTAACTGAATTCGTAAAAACGAATAACATGAATAATATCATTTACGTAGGGGATTTCAACGCTCATAACACTTTATGGGGTAGTGAGAAAAACGACGCTAACGGTCGGGCTGTTGAACATTTCATTGCTTCAAATAATTTTGTCATACTTAATAATGCAACAGGTACTAGACTGGACCCAGTGACTGGAAAGATGTCGTGTTTAGATTTAAGTATTACATCCCCAGATATATCAAATAAATGTTCATGGGAAGTACTCGACACCTCACTCGGGAGTGATCACTTTCCAATAGCTATAAAGATGCTCATGGAAAAGACTACGATATGTCCTGAAAAGACTACGATATGTCCTGAAAAGACTACGATATGTCCTGAAGTTGACAACCACACTTCAGAAAATTTCTGGTCCTTCAAAAACATGGACTGGGTAAAATTCTCCAAAAGATGTGAAGAAATTTTCAAGGACATGACTTGGTCTAATTTACAAGAGGACTATGCTCTCTTCAAACAATGTGTTTTAAATGTTATCAATGAAACAATACCTAAAAGAGGCAAGAAACATCACAAGCCTATCCCCTGGTGGACAAAGGAATGTTCAAAAGCAATTAAGGATAGAAATAGAGCTAATAACAAATTAAAAAGACACATCTCAATAGAAAACCTGAATACATTCAAAAAGAAAAAAGCCCAAGCCCAAAAGACGCTCCGTCAAGCAGAACGTACTTACTGGCACAACTTTTGCATCAAATTAAATCGCTTCGTGCCAGAATCGGTAGTATGGTCAATTATAAAACAGATGAATGGAATTCAGATTAAAAGAGGAAATAAAATACCGATTATAATAGAAAAAGAAAAAGAATTTATTACAGAACAAGAAAAGGCGGAAGCCTTTGGTGATTTTTTCCAATCAATAAGTAAAAATAAAACCAGTCTTAGTTTGAATCTAAACATAACTCAAATACATGGAAATATTCTCGATGAGCCATACAAATTCTTCGAATTGGAAAAGGCTCTAAACTCCTGCAAAAATTCTGCTCCAGGAGAGGATAAAATCCCCTACGAAGTATATAAAAAACTTCCATTTTCAACAAAAGAAACCATGCTAAAAATAATAAACTCTATGTGGGACACTGGAAAGATACCCACTGAACTGAAACACTCTATTCTCATTCCTATCCCGAAACAAAACAAAGACTTAAGTTTTCTGTCTTCATACAGACCCATTGCACTTACTTCGTGTTTCATAAAAATATTTGAGCGTATGATTAAAGACAGACTTGACTGGTTCATAGAAAAATCAGATATATTGCCTATGCATATGGGTGGCTTCCGTAAAGGAAGAAGTACAACAGATAATATCATTAATCTAGAGAATGATATTCAAAAGAGCATCAATAATGGTGAATACACCCTTGCCTTCTTCTTAGATATTGAGAAAGCCTATGATAGGCTCAACATAGATGGACTTGTTTACAAACTATTAAAAAACAATATCAATGGAAAAATCATAATTTTTCTTCAAAACTATTTGAAAAATAGAACCTTCCAAGTGGCTGTGGGAAAAACAAAATCTGAAATATACACTCTGCACAACGGTCTACCGCAAGGGAGTGTCCTTAGTCCCATTTTATTCAACATCATGCTAAGTGATATTCCATCTGAAGAATCAATTTCAATTTCCACTTATGCGGACGATTGTGCAATATGGATATCAGGTAATAACCTTGACCAGATCACAGGAAAATTACAGAAATATATAAATAGACTAAGTGATTGGTTCACAAAATGGGGATTCCATCTATCTCAAAATAAATCAAACCCAGTACTCTTCACAAAAAAACATAAAATACAATACCCAAAATTAGAACTGAATGGCAAGGACCTTACTTTCCAAAGTTCTAAACGATTTCTGGGAGTGATTTTTGATCAGAAGCTTACGTGGCAACAGCATATTACTGATATAATAATTAGATGCAAAAGAAAATTGAATATCATCCGCAATCTGACAGGAACCACATGGGGAAGCTCAACAAAATCTCTTTTAATGGTCTATAGAGCGTATATACGATCTCTAATTGATTATGGCTGTGAAGCCTATGACAGCGCGGCACCTTCTATTAAAAAACAACTAGATTCCATTCAATATCAAGCCCTAAGAATATGTGCAGGTGCATTACCACTCACTTCTTTGGAAGCTCTCCAGGTGGAACTAGGAGAACTTCCACTCGACTTACGAAGACAAATGTTATCTGATAACTTTCGTCAGAAGATTGAAACGCATAAAAACCACCCTGTATTAAAAAGCATCGAACCATCTTGGCAGTTGGAACTTTCTAAACTACAAAAAATAAATAAACCATTTGGCTGTAGAACGGAAAACCAGGGCCCCCATATTGAAAAAAATATTAGTAATTTTCCACCGTGGTTCTTCATACCCCCTGTAGTATCCACCGAACTTAGTTACTGTTTAAATAAGAACGAAAACCCCTCATTTCTGTATCAAGAAAGTCTCAGACTAATTAATAAGAAATGGCCTCATCAACTACACATATATACAGATGGATCTAAAGCACCCAATACAGGTGCTTCTGCGGCTTCTTTCTTCGTACCCACATGGTCTTACCACCAATCAAAAAGACTAAGTGATAATACTTCAGTTTTCCGGGCTGAGTTGGCTGCAATAGTACTTGCTTTAGAGTGGTTAGAAAATATTAATGTTTATGTAGGAACAGTTATCTTAAGTGACTCACAGAGTGCGCTGTTAGCTATACAAAATATGAAAAACATATCATTTGTAACTGAAATACTAACTTTAACTACCAAACTACAATACCAGGGTAAAGAAATCTTTCTTGAATGGATACCAAGTCATTGTGGTATAAGTGGAAACGAAACAGCAGATTTTCATGCAAAAGCAGCCTTAACGAAGAAAATCGAAATTCAAAATAGTTTAGGTTCCGATGAAGCAAAAACATTGATAACAAAAAAATATACACAGGAATGGCAAAACAGGTGGAAGTATTCCATTCGTAATTTGAGACAGATACAACCACGAGTGAATCTTTCTTTATACGAATGCCACCTGAACAGATTTGCCGAAAGTTTACTACATAAACTTCGTTTCGGAATAATAGGTCTTAACTTTGATCTTTTCCGATTAAAAATACATCCCACTGGTTTTTGTGATTCCTGCAAAATATTGGAAACTATTGAACATTTTCTCGTGAAATGTCCACGTTATATCATTCAAAGAGCTATGCTACTCACTGAAACAAACTTGACGGAAGCTATAGAGATTCCGTCCCTGTTAAAAAGCACAGACATCGACAAACAAAAATCACTCATACGTTTCGTCCTCAGAACGAAACGAATATATAACAAACAGTAATACATATACCTTTTCCTCAGAGCAGTCTCAATAATACAGTTCGTTGAATTATGAGTAATAAATTAACAATCGTGAAACAATAAACATTATATAACCCCACTTAAAGAATGGCATGAATTATGGTATGTTCGATTTTCTCAAATTTACCTAAAATATAAAAAAAATAAATAAATAAATAAAAATAAAAAAATAATAATATATGTATATGTATGTATATATATATATATATGTATATATATGTGTGTGTGTGTATATATATATATATGTATTGAAGGAAGAATGTCTTATGAATGTAATTGCATGCTTTTCCGGTTAGTTTATTTTGAAATATATATTATAATGCTTTGGGAAACACTGCAATATACACAGAAAGCCCGGATGCTTTCCTCAATTAATTCTGTAAGTCGGATACTGGGGCCAATGTTTTTTATGTTGGTCAACGGTTGGAGAGTCTCCTTCTCGGCTGATGATTAGTCACAGGTGACTCGAGGAAAACGGCCGATGAAAGCACCATGTCGATCTAGTTCATCAGTTACCCAGCTATTCGAGGAGCAGTTAAAAAATTGAGCTCTTTGTTTTGTTTTGCCAATAATCATATGCCAAGCTTTATGCGGGTTATTCAAACTCATGAAAAAAAAAATACAAGAGAGAAGGGGAAAAAGTGGAGGAAGTATTGAGACAGAAGAAAACAGAAAAAAGAAAACTTTTCATGAACAAGTTGCACTGCTCTTGATTACCTTTAATCACATTATGTTTATTTTGCAATTACATCTTTATGTGGTCATGACTAACCAAACATGTATAGCCTTCAGATGATTGCCTTACGGTTTGCTTATCTTTAAATGATGAAAGTATGCATGTTGATATATAGATTATTATAATTTTTTTTTCCCAACTCACCCAAAGTCACATTCCATCCTACAAGGGCTTGTCTCCCAAAGTAGGTAGGATTTAAAGGCGTCTTGTCTCCGGGAAAGATCGAGACTTCACTGACGTTGATGTTCACATCAACGGGACAGACGTATCCCCATACTCCGGTACGGGTGTAGGATTGGAGCTGTGATTTTCCTAATTTCTTTTTCTGTCATCTCCATCCTGCTTGCATACTAGTAGGCCTATATAGCAAATTGTTAGCAATAGCCCTGGTTTTAATTTGTGAGACACACCTACTCGACTTTAAATCCTAGTATCCTATAAAAAAAAGAAAAAAAAGCATAGAAAAGAAAAAGAAAAAAGAAAGGAAAAAGAAATATTTGAATTTTACTTTTTTCCATTTTAAGAAACAAACGTTAATAATATGATATATACTATGGCGAAAATAGTCAAATTGACTGGTTGCCAAATAAAAATAAGAACCCCCCCCTCTACCGCCGTGTTATTCCACAGTAATCAGATAATTGGGTCTTCGTTTTGGAATATTTGTAAAAACTATTTCATTTTTTTTTCAAATAATAACCAAGTCTGGAGGAAGGATGTTTGCTTTACCCATGCATTATTGCAATGTTTTGTTTGGGTCTTAGTATTATTAAGAAAGGTGGGTGTGGGGTAAAGACATATTTCTTTACTAGGTGTAACTTTGGAAGATTGGTCTTAGATCTGAAGTTTTGTAAATTCATTTTTTAAATAGCCGGGTCTGGAGAAAAGTTTACGTTTTAAAACTCGCGTTATTTCACAAGAATAAGAATATGATAAGGTCTTATGTTAGAAGATTTTTTGCGCATTTATTTTAATGATTAGGTCTGGACCATAGACAACGCTCTAAACTTCTTTTTAAAACATTTCTTACGTTGAAGGATTGTTTGGTCTTAGGTTTTTATTTTTCATTATTACTATTAGCGTAATTTTGAAAAATAAAACTGGGTCGGGCTGAAAGACTACGCTACATGTATAGGTCCATGTTATCCAGCATTAATAAGATTATGGGGTCTTTATACTCTTTTGAAAATGTACATGTAATTCATAATTTTGAATAACTGGATTTGGAGGAAAGACTATGCTATATTTTCATGGAATTCAACATTACCAAGAGTGGAGGATCTTTTTTATTTTCAATCATTTCTTATTTTGAAATAATCTGGTATGGATGAATGTCTACACTTTATTTTCATGTTATTCAACATCAATAGATTGTGTGGTCTTTTTTAAAAGATTTGATGAATGTTTTAAATGACCCGGAGAAATGTCTTTGCGCTATATGAATGCATTAATATAGGGTTTAGTTTTTAGTTTTAAGTAACCGGGTCGAGAGAAAAGACTTTGCATTTTTGTGCTACATGAACGCTTACTATAGGGTTTAGTTTTTAGTTTTAAGTAACCAGGTCAAGATTACGCTTGATTCTGAATTTACTCTTAGCGCATATATTCACAATAATACACCAAATAAGTTGAAACAACTACAGACATTAATTCCACCAGTCTTCATTAACTGGGTCTGGAAAAAAGACTAAGCTCGATTCTCATTTTTATTCCACTGGAATATCATTATCGTATCTTAGTTTGTACTTAAATAAATATAATAATAATGAGACTTGTAAAGCGCCAAATCCACTCTGTAGAGTGCTCAAGGCGCATAAAGAGCTAAGAGTTAAAGGGGAAGTTCACCCTGAAGAAAACTTTGTTGTAAAAATAGCAGAAAAAATAGTAAAGAATATTGGTGAAGGTTTGAGGAAAATCCGTTAAAGAGTAAGAAAGTTATTAGAGTTCAAAATTTTGGATTTGTGACGTCATAAACGAGCAGCTGCCCCATGTGTTATGTAATATAAAATGTATGAATTTCAAATTTTGTATGGTTCCTGATGACTTAATTTTGTTTTCTTTTCATGATCGGGTGTGAAATGATTTGTCTATTGATATACAAAAGTTACAGTGAAAACCATTTTTCAATTTTCTGAGAAAATGACATTTCATTGATTTTTTACCATTCGCTATGTAGGAATGCTGCTCGCATATGACGTCACAAATCAGCAAATTGAAATTCTAATAACTTTTTAAAGATTTGATAAATTCTTCTCAAACCTTCGGCAATATTTTTTATTATTTTTTCTGCTATTTTTACAATAAACTTTTTGTCAGGGTGAACTTCCCCTTTAAATAGCAAAGTTTTTAGAAGATTTTTGAAAGTTTCGACAGAGGTACATTTTTTTATGTCTTCAGGAAGGCTATTCCACAAAGTGGGGCATGCAAAAGCAAATGATCTTTCCCCCAAGTTTTTGAAACTTTCGGAATGACAAGTAAGCCAGAGGTGGATGAGCGCAAAGATCTGCCTGGTCTGTAGTGATTGGTAAATGAAAGACTGTATTGTGGTGCTGATCCACGAATACTATGAAAGGCAAGTAACAAAATCTTAAAGATAATCCGGTTTTTTATAGGGAGCCAGTGCAGCGAATATAAGATAGGGGTGATATGTGAGCGTTTACTTGACAAAGTGACAATGCGAGCGGCTGCATTCTGGAGCTTCTGAAGCTTATGTAACTGAGCCTGCGGTAAATTAAACAAAAGGGCATTACAAAAATCAAGGCGGGAGGAAATCAAGGCATGTACAATCTTTTCGGTCGCGGACTTAGGTAAATATTTCCGGATAAATCCTAGATTGCGAAGATACCGAACTGATTTGCAGATATTTGAAATTTGGGAAGACATCGTCATGTGTGAATCAAAATTTACTCCAAGATTACGGCAAGTTTGAGACAAATGAATTGTGTGGCCAGAAAATGAAAAGGAATTGACATCAATTTTGTTGAGCTGCACTTTAGAGCCAAACAAAAGAAATTCACACTTATCTAAGTTTAGTTTCAAGGAATGAAATACCCGGTCTGAAAAAAGACTTTGGACATAACATATAATTTGTTTAACACCTGGGTCTGGAAAAAAGACTTTGGACCTATATTTCAATTTTTGAATTAACCGGGTCTGGAAAAATACTACGCTTGATTCTCAATTTACTCTTAGCGCATGTATTCACAATAATACACCAAATAAGTTGAAACAACTACAGACATTAAGTCCACCAGTCTTCATTTAATGGGTCTGGAGAAAAGACTAAGCTCGATTCTCAGTTTTATTCCACTGGAATATCGTTATTTTATCTTCGTTTAGACTTATATTGTCATTTCCAATTAACCGGCTCTGGAAAAAAGACTGCATTTTTGTGCTATATGAAGACATAAGGGTTTAAGTTATAAGTTTTAAGTAACCAGGTCTGGAGAAAAGACAACGTTGATTCTCGATTTACTCTTATCGCATATATTCACAATATAAGCCATATAAGTTGAAACAACAACAAAGACATTAATTCTACCGGTCTTAATTAACTTGGTCTGAAGAAAAGACTACGCTCGATTCTCATTTTTTATTCCCCTTGAATATCATTATCGTATCTTAGTTTGGACTTATGTTATAATTTTTGAAATAACCGGGTCTGGAAAAAGACTTTGGACTTATCTAATAATATTTTAAACAACCGGGTCTGGAAAAAAGACTTTGGACTTATATAATAGTTTTTGAAACAACTTGGTCTGGAAAAAGACTTTAGACTTATCTCCAACAAAGACTTTGCACTTTGTGCTATAGACCAATTTCACAACGTGAGAGGGCAGCAGACTGGTCGCCATGCTGCGGTGGGCGAATCAACTTTTATAGTACACAAGTCAATAGGGTATTTGGTACATTCGTTCGATTTTTTTTTTATTTTGGAACAATTGGGCAGATTTCTTGTAAGATTCACAATGAGCATTAATCGGAGAAGTGCCGGTCGCAGCTGTGCTGGGTTCAATTGCCACAACAATTGGAGACAGCTTCAGGATTGGAAGCAAAGTGAATGTGAAATTCACTCGCCTTGGACTCATGAAGCCTGTTTGTGTGTGAAGCCGTACTCCCTGCATAGGTTTCCAGGCCGTGATGAAGGAATGCGTCGCCAGTGGATAAAAAACATCAACAGAAAGGACTTAGATGGAAATATCAGTCCCTCTCTCTCACACACACTATCCCTCTCTCTCCCTCTCTCACACACTCTCTCACTAGCCCACCCCCTCTCTCTCTCTCACTACCCCCCCCCCCCCTTTCTCACTATTCCTCTCTCCCCTCTCACTATCCCCCTCCTCTCACACATACTCTCCCCTCTCTCATCCTCTCTCACTCTCTCTCGTTCACTCTCCTGCTACTCTAACACAATTTACTAGCAACAAGATGTGAGCTCCCTGATGAAAACCAACAGCGATTCTTGGTCATCATCAACTCACTTTTACTGACAAAACTAAGGGGAAAAAGTAGCCAAAGTGCAAAAATTCATCATACCTTCATCGGTCAGATATGGCCATTGTCTTACATCGTCTACCCAGGTGTCCATGCTTTATTTTATTATTTTATGATGAAGTTAATGACACAATATCAGAGCTTATCTGTAATCTTTCATTGAATTTGTACACAGAGCCAATCGCGGTCAGCGCACTTGCACACCGCAGCAATGGCGTCGCCGATAGAGGGCCAAATACATAAACAGGCCGTGAAATTGGTCTATATGAATCCATTACTATAGGATTTTAGTTTAGAACGGATTCGTCAAAAATCCCTTCAAATTTATTACATTTGTGACTCGGCATACCGAAATGAGAGACAAGTCGGAATTTTTCAAATCCAACTTTTTTAGTGATTATTATTCCCCGTTTCTTTACCTTTAATTTGATATATCACTCGACCCTTAGGAAAAAATATTAGTGGAGATATTAGCTTTAGAATGGAGGAAGAATTGGGCTCTTGAAAATAAAAATCAAGAGAAAAACGCCTTCGAAGTTTGACTTCCGTTTTGACCCTGCTCCATGAAAAAAATATATTTTGCCACCGCCGAGCTAACCGAAAGGCCCTAGTAACCGCGAGCCAAAAAAGGCGAAACGATTAACCAATGAGGAGGCTGCATTGAGAACAATAGTCAACTTGCTAGTCACGCGCGACTGCAAGACGAAACAACGTTCCACGTCAATCAATTATTGCCTACGTACACATCATTGGTTAAACCGGGGTTTTATAATAATCTTCGTGAAAGAAAGAATGCCGTGATCTCCCTTATTAATGAAATAAAAGGCGGGGTTAAAAAGTTGGACCTAAAACCATGGAGGAGGGATTGTGCCATCGGCTTGTTTGAATGTCGATGGCGTTTACTCTTACCCGGACTCGTGACATGTAGTCTATCAAGCGTGTCATTATGACCTGAACTTTAACCGCATGTTCCAAAAAAATATCCCTTGTAAAATGGTAAGATGGGCCTTCAAAATAATTCGAACCTCACCTTTACTTATGTGCTCATGTTTTATTAATATTTAAGTTAGATTGAAACAGTGTGAGTAAAAACGCGAATAATTTGTTCAATAAATGGGTTCAATATCGTACCCATCATGGGGGGAGGGTATACAGCATTGAAATGATTCAAAATTAGAACAAAATACAGAAAAGTATAATGAAAAAAGGTTGAAGTGATTCTAAAAGTGATGCAGAGAAAAAAAACCTTGACATAAACGTCTTAATTCTACAACAAAAAGAGCCAGGAGGTACCATGAGTAATTAAGTCCCATCATAATTTCCAACAGAGGATGGATTAGGGAAGATACGCTTTCACTTTTTAAACAAACAAGTGCACACCAAGTTACAAATAATGCGTAAAGGATTTCCATGTATCTGAATGCAGGATATAAGAGCAAAAATGTAGCCGCGGGGATCGGCGCCTGACCGCGCTCTCCATGTATAGCCAGACACAGCTCGGCCATGGCACCTCCAACATGAATGCTGATTCGGATCAAATCAAGCACAACCAATATTTTATTCTAACACAGTAACAGATAAAGAATGAGACCATGCAAAAGCCTTTGTAAGATTGAATGATTTATTTTGGAGGAGAGAGATCCCCTAAAAGAGAGAGAGAAAAACGTAATAATAATAAATAGATTTAAAATAAATAATAAAATCACCAAGTCTCATTTTAAACCTTAAAACTAGCCGCCATTTTAAATCTAATTGCAAGTATGATTCAAACATTAAAACAAGACAACCCGGTTGTGTTTATAGTTCTCTGTTTTCTTTGTCCGTTTTGTTAATTTTCCAATCGAACTTTTGACTCATTCCATTCTACCTCAGCTTGATTTCCCGCCGTTAATTGTTTGCTATTTTGTGCATCTTTGTCATTTATTTCCCTTTCTGACTAATCACGCTAGCATAATGGAATGATTTGTTCTTTCTCACATGTTCTTTCCTTCCTTTCCCGCTTTGTATGTTTTTCTTACTTTTTCATAGGCGGATCCAGCTTTTGGCGAAGGGGGGGGGGGCGTAATGCCGAGCGGCATACATATTTTTGTACTTCACCGGCGCCATAAAAGTACAAATTGAAAAAGGGGTAAAGTCTGACCCTGTCAAAATGTTCTTTTCTTTCCTTTATTTTTTTAAGCGGCGCCTTTTCGTTCTTTTATTTTTTCAAATATTAGGCCCCCCCCCTGGATCCTCCATTATTTTTTTTCACTTTCACTTTTCCGTTTCCATTTCTCCTTTCCCCTATCCTCGCTTTCTTTCCCTTTCCTCTTTTTGTTCCCTTTCTTAATTCCGCCCCCACCGTTTTTAATTATTCCTTCCCATCCCCCCTGTTTTCGCTTTTTCCTTCCCATCCCTCTCTTCCTCCCGTTTTCGCTAATTCCTATCATCCCTCTCTCTTTCTGCCGTTTTTGCTTATTCCTTCCCACCCCCCCCCCCCCCGTTTTCGCTTATTCCTTCCCATCCCTCTCTTCCTCCCCTGTTTTCGCTAATTCCTATCATCCCTCTCTCTTTCTGCCGTTTTTGCTTATTCCTCCCCCCTGTTTTCGCTTATTCCTTCCCATCCCTCTCTTCCTCCCCTGTTTTCGCTAATTCCTATCATCCCTCTCTCTTTCTGCCGTTTTTGCTTATTCCTTCCCCACCCCCTGTTTTCGCTTATTCCTTCCCATCCCTCTCTTCCTCCCCTGTTTTCGCTAATTCCTATCATCCCTCTCTCTTTCTGCCCTGTTTTTGATTATTCATTCCCATTCCTCGCTCCTTTTCGCTAATTCCAATTACTCTCCACCCCCTTTTTCGCTTATTCCTTGTCCCAGTGTACCGAAGCGAAGGCGAAACACGGAATTGCTTGTTGAATAACTCGGTTTGAACGAAGACGAATAATATTGTATGCATACGATGATAACTGTGCGAGAACTGATTAAAAAGCTACAATAATCCGTCTTTAAATGCAGTCTTGACTTTTGATATCGCACTGAACACGCCATTTCTGAGTTGATGATCGACACTTAGCACGTTTTGAAATAACAAAAGCCCGGACGTAGCCCGCGAGTAACATACAAAATCCAGACAACGGTCGATCCGACGGCCGGCCGCCCAGCGCCGGCGCGGTCTGTTTATACTGTAAAGGTGATTACGGCACCAACCAATCATGACCAATTGTACTTACGTATTCACAATTGATCGTTAGCCTTTGTGTTACGGGGTTCTGGCCGCCCAAACTACGGGTTGTGAGCTTGGGTTAATAATGATAATTACTTCTTGTTAAGAGCTTTTTCCAAAGTTACAAAGCGCTGATCTCCTGTGATCCTTCTACAGAAACAATTCACAGTTCTTGTGCTTGGCTTTCATTTCGCCATTACTAACCGTCAAACCGGCGAAATCTTAGTTAGCCTATAAACTCTTGGATAAAATAAGATAATTAAAAGGCACACATTAAAATCTCTTTAAAGCACGGGCGGGAATGAAAGGATAAGGGGATCCTTTGTTTTTATTTCTCTGTATTGCTTTTGATTTTATGTAGATTAAAAATTATAATCACAAGCCCTTTGAAGCACTTTACTTCAGGGGCGTTGGAGCGAATTTGAAGGGAGGGGGGGGGGGGCACTAGGAAAAAAGGCACCTCGTTAAAAGGGAACTAAATCTTTTTTTTTTTAAAAAAAAGAAAGGCATCTACAGTAGTGTGGTGAGCGAATTTTTTTTTTAATTGGCTGTAGTATCGACGCTGCGAGCGAGCAAATATCAACTTTTTTTCTAACGAAAATCCAATTTGTGTTAGATTTTTACATAGGCCTATTCAGAATAATGTCATATCTCTCTTTCCTTCTCTTATTCTTTCTTTTTTCTTGCTTGTGATTTTTGTTGTTGTTTTTTTTTTTTTTGGGGGGATAATCCCCCATCTGTACTCATCTACCCACTCACCTGACTCATGAAACTTATTAATGCACGTATGATTATTTTTTCCCTCAGAATATTGCTTTATTTCTTGTTTAAAAGGGGCACTCGTTATACACAGTGACAAAACTTGTCCTTCCCAGGTGAAAGAGGCACAGCGTGTTGGTAAGGGGCACTTTATTTGGGTGAAAGGGGCACTGATAAGAGAAAGGTCACCTATATCAGAAAGCAAAGGGGTCCCTTTAACGGAATAAAAACGGGCCCTTAATTCTCGGGTGTGAAATGGGCTGCACGTACAGAACACGTTTGTGATGGCATTTGGGGGTAGAAATTGGCATACGAAATTGCTTACACACACAAAAGAGAAGATCAAACTGGGAAAGAACGATAAACCGAAATATGAAGAGGATAAAACAAAGAAAGGGCAGAGAGAAGAAAAAAAAGAGGAGAAAATAATCGAAATACAAAAAAAAAGAGATCGAAAGGGGAAATGAACGGAAAACAGAAGAGGAATTAAAGAATAAGATTAAAGAAGAGAAAGGGGTTGAGGAAGAATAAGGGGGGGGGGAGATTTAGAAAGAAGAGACCGACTGATCTGAAAGAAAATTGCGAACGAAAAGGGGGAGCAGTAGAAAGGAAAAAATAAAACACAAGAAAGACGAAAGAAGGTAAGAGAATAACAGAGAGGGAAAGAGAGAATAGATCTGGGCAAAGTCGAATGGGACAACATGACAATGACTTTTAGGAAATGATAATTTCAATAGGTGTATTTTAAATGACTAATATTTTCAATCAATATCGTAAGTCCCGTATACCATTATCCAAAAATTAAAAATGCAGGCCTACTGCATGGTCCCATATTTCATTGGTCAAAGTCAGGGGCGGATCCAGGATTTACCAAAAAAGGATTTTTTTTAGATACTTCGTACCCGCCAAAAAACTGACAAGCAAAAAAAAAAAGAATAGAAGTCTTCGATTTCAAAAAGGGGTACATCCCGGGGTACATCTCGGCTTCAATGGCATTTTTACATTACAATTTTTTTTTCTTCTGGGGGGGGGGACGTGCCATCCCCTGGATCCGTGCCTCAGTTGTCGAAGTTCTGACATTTATTTCTTTCTCTATCGTTCATTCAAACATGATAAAAAAATTGAAGGCAAAAATAGTTGGAAATAATAAAGCCCACAAAGCTTTCATGATGAACTTTTTTTCTTTTGTTAATGATATACTGCAGATCAATTAACCCACATTCGCGAACATACAACACTTTTATGTATTTTAAACCCTTTATTTTGAAATTAGAGTTTTCTCATCGAAACATCCCGATCACTTGCAAATAATAAGAGAATCTTCATCACGTCCATGTTATGTTTTATGAAATTAATCCTCGCCAACAAACCGTGTTATATAAACACTTTGCGTTTACGCATGACCTTTTTCGCGAGACTAGCTATACACTCTAAATCAGGTAGGCCTATCAATCTATCGCTAACGCCCCCGCCTAGTACCAACTACCATTATTACAAAAATAGCCCTTTAGAAGTTGAATCCCGTTTGTTAACTTTCAGAAGCCCCCTTTTCAATTTCAGAATACCTATTGAAAGCGATGCTTTTGATCTTTCTTTTGAGGCTCATTGAACCGATCGATCGAGCGGACGGTCGGCGGACGCCGCCAGCTGTACTTGAGTTTAAATGAATAGCCAATCAACAATGGCGTTACGTTGCTAGGGGCGGAGCTTAGTATGAAGAGAAATTCGATGAAATCGAGCGTGCCAAGTATAAAAAAATTTCGAACTGACCGAAAAAAAACACTCGCAGAAAAACTGTTTTTTTATCACTTTCCCGTCATCAAATTCACTCATTTTTTTCACACAGTAATTATGAAACATGGACAAATCTAAAAATGAAAAAAAAAAAATCTTCAAAATTTTGACTTTTTTATTAGTTTGTCGAATTTCTAGGAATTTTCATTTGCGACTTCTCTCTCATTTCGGTATGCCGAGTCACATTTGTGGGTAAAGTCATTATTAAATTTGTGGGTGAAATTATTACATTTGTGGGTAAAGTGTTATGACATATTTTGTGGGCGTTATTACATTTGTGGGTGCAACACGGACCTTGCGTGACCTTTCAAGCACCGATTCTCGTGTGAAAAGGCCCATGGATATACCCCCTTGGCAAGAAAACATTTAACCGATTCACTCTATTATTATAAACCTTACATATTCTTTGAAAGCGCAGAGGTGACAATAGACGGGTCAATATATACGACCAAAAATCCGGGGGGGGGGGCACTCGACCAAAATAGCATTAGGGCTGTGCCGCGCAGGCGAGACAAAAAAACGGGGTCCTTGGAGCGGGCTTATTGAAAAAAAGAGGGTCCTCGGAACGGGCATCGGAACGACAAATGTTTGTGAAAACGGGAGTCTTACACGGGTCACCTGCTTGTGAGTGCGTATTAATCCCAATGGAACGGGCATACATGCATGCAGCTATAGCCCGGCGGCACGGGCGCCGGGTGCGCTAGCGCAGGGGCGATGGTAGGACAGCGCTTTGCGGCCGCTTTTCACCAAAATTGTGGCTCATTGTAGGAGATCGATACGACCGGAACGGCGTAACGGAAAATATGCGAAGCTCTGGAGAGGATTTCTTTCCTCTTTTTCCTCGATAAGAAGAAACGCTATGCTTTGGAGCGGCTTTCTTTGTTCTTTTTCTCAATAAGACAAAAATGCTATGCTTTGGAACGGAAAATTTAGTGTAAAAATGGGGGTCCCCTCCGCGGCACATACCCACTATGCATTATATACTGAGCCCCCCCCCCCGGCCAAAAATACCCTTACCCGGAAAAAATTGCAACAAATGATTTTTCAACTGTTTCTGGTATTATTTCACATCAGGAATAACATGCTAAAAATCTAGCAAAATCCGCATACGGGAAAGTAGTTATTTTCACTGATTTCTTTACTATAGACCCCCTGGGTAGTTTAAAATATATGCATCCAAACATTTTTTTCGATACTTTTAATGTACTCAATCACTCGCTCATCAATGGGATCTTTATTTAGAAACAAAATCCACTTAAACAAGACTTAACCCTAAATTATGCCCCCCCCTCAAGATCTCGGCCGCGGATTGCGCGGTCGCCACGAAAATTTGCATGATGGTAGAGAATGACGTAATATACGCAGCTGCATTGGTAAATTTCACTTAATTCATATTTTTTTTTATTTTATATGAATTATGCTAATTTATTCATGAAATCATACTTTTTGCTCTGGTTCAATAAAGCTTTTAGAATGCTATTTTTGGTGAAAATATTTTTTATAGCATTCCTAAAAATTATAAGTGAAAAAATTCTGGTACCAAGACCGATAACTTATATATTACTAAATAGGTTCATTATTGCGGATTGAAATAATCGCTAGAGGGTATTCATTTGTCTCGCAATCTACTATGGTCAACAAGGAAATTCGTGATCACTCTCGCAAAAAGTGTTCACTGGCTTTCCAGGAAATTCGTGATCACTCTCGCAAAAAGTGTTCACTAGCTTACAAGTTCGCGAGCTTTCGAGTGCCGCTGCAACTCTTTATCAAGTGACAAGGATTGTCCGATATCGTACTGTATTTATACTAATCTCCAAGACCGTACGCACAAGCGCGAGAAAAATAGGTGGGCACTGATCCGTTGTGTGATTGGTCAGGAGTTATGCAAAATATATGCAAATACGCCGTGGGTCGGCAATATGCAAATGAGACCAAAATTGGCGGGCTCGCTAGTTTCCCGTGGACGGGGGTTGACTGGCTGAGCGGTCCCTCGATCGGGGCCGGGAACGATCGGGTCGGCGTGCACTGCCAGGTAAGGGGGTATTGTGCTGTCGGATGGTTCGCATCCAGAAATCGGGGATGTCGATCCCGCTGTCTCTGTTGAAGTTGTTAGGACAAAGACGTATACTAATAGCCTCCTTAATCCTGCGTGTATACCAATGTCTTTCTTTGGCAATGCAATGTACACCCTCCCAATCTGGGTGGTGTTGCTTCTCCCAAGCATGTAACTTCTGCCACCGCGGATGTGTCGGTTCGCTGTAACCGAACATCGCGCTTGTGTTCAGAAATGCGTTCAACTATCGGTCGGGCTGTCTCTCCGATGTAAGACCCGTCACATCCCTGGCAAGGAATGTTGTATACTACGCCATCACGTCTCTGATCAGGGATAGGGTCTTTGGGGCGTACAAGCTGTTTGCGTAAGGTGGTGTCCGAGCGGAAAACCGTTCGGATACCGTGACCTTATATATTTATTGTTTTTTGTATTTCTTATGTATTTCTTTGGTTTTTTTTAATCTTTTTTATGGAAATCGTTCCAGACTTAATTCTGCTCATAAACAAAGCAAAATTAATTAAGTTTAATAAGTAAAAGTAGACATAATTACACATTTATGAATTTTGGCTAATTACACAATTTGCATTGGATTTGTACATGAAATCACGTTCATGATTAAGTTTGGGTCTGACATGCACTTACATAATGTTGCGTAATGTCGTAACCGCGTACCCGAGCGTCACAAATTTGGTCTCAAAGTTTGCGCGAGACTTGAAAGTAAAAAGTCAGTGAGCAACGAGGTCAAAAAATTTTGCGCAGTAGATATATCGCGAAAATTGTCGAGGGGAGGGGGGGGGGCATTATGGCCCCCCGGGAGAATTAGGGTTAACTCATCCAGTGGCCATGTATATTGTATTGTATTACCCGTTGTGAGAATTATGTTTTCTATTGGCAATTGTATGCTTCCCTCGGTTTTTTATCTTCCTATACCTTCTATACCTCTGACTACTCGATTTGTTTTTATTTATTTGATTCCCACTGCTCTCTCACATTCTCTCTTCAGATTCCTCCTTCTTTTATCTCTCCGGACTACCACACTCTTTCTTAATTCTATTAATTTTCTCCCGAATCTCTTTCTCGGTCATTGCTTTGTTTTCTCCTCTCTACTTTTCTATTGTAAAGTGCTCATTCTATTTAATTTAACATTTAATTGTAATACGTATTTGGAATTTGTTACAGGCCACCTATTGTGTAAACATTGTTACTAAATTTCAGAATTTCTGCTATCGTAATAATGTTTTGTATTTCAATCATTTTATATACATGTAGTACTATGTAAATCATTTTGTATATGCTTGCTTGAGATTACGATGATGAATAAATAAATACCATTATTAAGATGGCCGCCAGTAACTGAAACTGGATATTACTCACCCATTATCAACCCTAGAATCCTACTGCGGTTCATATTCCATGGTCCAGTGGGTAAACGTATTCATTGATACAAGTTAGAGTAAATATTAGCACTCCAGGGTACCAGGAAAATCCAAGATGGCGCCCAAATGGCTGCCGAAGGCTAAAAAACCCCACAATTCATCTATTACTTAAGTGGCTTTAATTTGGTCTAAATTCAATGGTTCTAATGGTGAAGAAGTACATCGGGACAAGTTACAAGGACATCTAGTGGTCTGGTGTGTCCAAAAATCCAAGATGACTTCCAAAAATGGCGTAAAAATGCTTGCTACTTAAAAACCCAACATATAAAGTTTTTCAATATTCGGGAATATGATTTTTGCGCCTATACCATGGTTAAATGGGTCAAATAATACATTGTGATAAGTAACAAGGACGTTGGGTGGTCAAGTATGTCCTAAAGTCCACGATGGCTTAAAATAACAGTATAATTAGCCGCTGGTATTTACAAATGGACATAGTTCATGT
Source organism: Lytechinus variegatus (assembly GCF_018143015.1). Classification (NCBI taxonomy): domain Eukaryota; kingdom Metazoa; phylum Echinodermata; class Echinoidea; order Temnopleuroida; family Toxopneustidae; genus Lytechinus; species Lytechinus variegatus. The sequence goes on along the minus strand of NC_054743.1, from coordinate 65,851,582 downwards.
AGTATCCGTCAAGGGCATGTGATTTTGATGTGTATACCATGGTTTTAAAAGTCAGAAAATTAGTAACAAGGACTGACAGTGGTCCAGTATGTCGAAAATCCAAGATGGCTTTCAAAAATCGGAATCTAAAATTGCTACTGCTACTTTAAAAATATACATAGTTCATTTAAAATCCACCAAGGAGATGTTATTTCGGTGTTCACACTATGGTTTCATGGTTAAGATAATAAGTTTGGACTGGTTACATTGATATGCAGTTATCCAGTTTGCCTACAAATTCAAGAGGGTTAACAAAAAAGGCATCTATAACGACTCATATCACTCCATCATGGCCAGAGTTCTATATACAATATCTATCTGAAAAAAATAATATTTGTGTCAAAACTGTGGTCTGAAGGGTCAAATAATACATTTGGACAAACAGCAAGGCTGGTTAGCATTATATTTTGTCAAAAAATCCATCCTGGATTCTAAAATTTCATCTAAATGGGTGCTGTTACCAACTCATGAAATATGATAACTTATTACCATGTATTTAAGTGTAGGCACCAAGATTATTTCTCACAGGTATAGTAGCTGTTTGAGCTTTGTCCATTTGGAAGTAACAGCAGTCACTTTGGAACACATTTTTGAAGCCAACTTGGATTTTAAGGCAAAAAGGATAACTGCATATCATAGTAACCAGTCCTAAAGTATTTTTTGACCATTGGAACCCTGGTGTAGACACCAAAATGATATCCCCAAGTAACAACCGTCAATTTACACCCATTTGTTTTTAAGGTCACCTAATTGGATTTCAAACATACAGACAGCTGAGTGGTCTTGTAACTTACACTAGTGTATTACTTGACCCTCAGTTTAAACCACGGCTTAGACACCAAACTTATATTCCATAGACAGATATTGATAAACTATGTCCTTCATAAGTAACATCAGACATTTTTTTACTCCTTTTTTGGAAGCCATCTTCGAATGTTTGTCATACTACACCACTGACCGTCATTGTCACTTGTCCTAATATATCATTTGACCCTTGAAACCATATTTTAGACACCGAAATCAAACCTCTCACAGGCCGATATGAAATAAACTATGTCCGCTTTAAGTAGCAGCAGTCAATTGAGAATCAATCTTTGGAAGCCAACATAGATAGAAATACCAGACCACTGACTGTCCTTGTAAACTTGCCCTAATATATCAACTGACCCTTGAAACCAGTGGTTTAGACACCAAAAATCACTTCTCCCAGGCCGATATGAAATGAGTTATGTCCGCTTCAAGTATCAGTAGGTTATTTCAGAATTAATTTTTGGATATACCAGACCACTGACACCCCGCCCCCTCCTTTGTTACTTGCACCAATGTATCATTCGACCCATTTAACCATGGTATAGATACGAAAATCATATACGTATCTGGATATTGAGCAAACTATGTCATTTCTTTGTAAGTAGCAACAACAATTTTAGATCCCATTTTTGGAAGCCACCTTGGATTTTGAACATACTGGACCACTGACTGTCCTTGTCACTTGTCCCAATGTCTTATTTGACCATTGAAACCATGGTTTAGAAACCAAAATCATATCTCCCAGGCGGATATGATATGAGTTATGCCCATTTTAAGTATTAACAGCCATTTGAAACTCAATTTTTGGGAGCCATCTTGTATTTTTGACACCACCTTGGATTTCTTGACACACCAGACCACTGGATGTCCTTGTAACTTGTTCCAAAGTACTACTTCACCCTAAAAACCATTGAACAAAAAACAAATTTAAGCCATTTAGACAAATTGTGGATTTTAGCATACGGCAGCCATTTTGGGCGCCATCTTGGATTTGCCAGGTACACTAAAGGCTTATAATTCACCTTTTTACCCCCTAGACCATGGAATATGAATCGAAATAGGATTCTAGGGTGGACGGTGAGTCAGTTGTATCAATTTTCAGTGAATGGCGGCCATCTTGGACGCCATGCGGACCCGAATACTGATTTGGTAGAATTTTAGTTATTCCTGGGGTGTTTCATGAAAGGACTTGTCAGACAATTTATCCGACAAGTACCAGTTTATTCGACAGTTACCATAGAAACAGTGCCTCTCAGCCAATCAGAATCAAGGAAAGATGTCAGATCTAACAACTTGTCGGATGAAAATATTAATGAAACATTCCCCTGAGGTCAAATAGTCCAAAAAGCCACTGAAAAATCATTTGTTGCAATTTGTTCCAGGTAAGGGTATTTTGGTCGGATATTCACCCGTCTACATGCCTTAATGATTCCATCCAAAGTCAGTCCAGGATAGAAGAGGCCTAACCTTTTTTTTTAAATATATATATATATATATATATATATATATATATATATATATATATATATATATAGGTGGTTTCTTGTCAATTCGAGGGTGCTGATTCCGAATCTGAATTATCCCACTCGTGTAACCTTGAGCATTTTCTGCAAATTGGCAAAATCCAATATGGCCGCCAAAATATGCAAATTACCCATGAAAATCCTAAAATTGTCCACACATTGGCTATGAAATGCATGGAATTGTGTGGCAGGAATGGAATACTCTCTGAACAAATAACTTTTGACAAAATATTTATTTTCCTAATATTCAAAATGGCCGCCAAAGGCCCTTGTATACTCTAGTATGTACAATATGAATAGGGAAAACTAATTTTCACAAAAAGTAGCACTAAAGTGCAACAAATCGCGATGTATGAACGAAGTAATATATGCAAATCATCATTACTAACGAGATATATCATTATATTATGTCATATATAGGAACTTTTCTGTATTTTGATATCTAAAATAGCCGCCACTGGCCCAAACAGTATAGCGTACAATGGCAATGGGGGCAAAAAATTTCACAAGAGTGATCACTGAAATGCATATTATTAAGATTAAACGAGTGGAATACTGACTAAAACATAATTGTTAACGAAATATGCCATGTATGTGATGAATGTTTTATTTTGATATTCAAAATGGCTGCCAAAGGCCCTAAAAGAATAAGCACAATGAGAAAGAGGAGCAAAGAAGTCACAAGAGTGAGCACTAAAATGCATATACATGTGATAAATTAATGGGATACTGTCTTAAAACGTATTTTCTAACGAAATATATTATTCAGGTTTCAAGTTTGTGTTAAATACTGTATTTTGACTTTCAAAATGGCCACCATAGACATTAACTGTATTATGTGCAATGCAAAGTGGGAAACCAATATTCACAGGAGTGAGCACCATAAAGGCACGTATAGTGATCTATGAGTAAAATATTGTCTGAAAGCAAAATTTCTATTATGATATATCATTTATTCTGCCAGTTAGGTGATAAATACTGTTACTGGAAAATCAAACTGGGCGCTACCGGCCATTACGGTATTATGCACAATGTGAATGGGAACAAATTATTTCAACAGAATTTGGCTTTGCTTGGCCAAATGGTGATGTTTGAGTAAAATAGTGTCTGAAAACATGATTTCTACCAAAATATATCATATCTTATGTAATTTAGGTGATAAATACTGTATTTCAACATTCAAAATAGCTGCCATCTGCCCTTTATTGTGAACATTATGGCCCGAATTCACAAAGGTGGTTTCGTTTGAAACCATGGTTTTTAGAAACCGTGGGTTTTAGAAACCATGGTTTTTGAAAAACCATGGTTTCTAACATTTGCGATTCACAAACGATGGTTTCTAAAACCCACGGTTTCAACAGTGGTCTCAAATGAAACCATGGTTTCAACAGTGGACTCAAATGAAACCATGGTTCAAACCATGGGTTTTACCTCAAAACCAGGGATTTCCCCTTTTTAGCGCGTACTGAGCATGCTCAGTTTCATTGAAAACTTACATTCTACAGCTAGCACTGGCATAAGTGGCAATACGGTCTGATTCTTCAATTACTACAACTTTTTTTCGTTGAAATATAAAAAATTGAAAAAAGGTGTAATTTTATGCGCTTCTAGCTACTAGTATCTAGCTAGTGCGCGTACGATGTATTACTATTAGCTGCTGTTTACTGTATTGGTGATCGACTCGGTCCCCGCGACCCCGCTCAACAACTGACTTAATTTTGTGATCATAATTTATTTTCTTCACTTTTGTCGCAGAAGATAGACTCTCTTGTATTCCCTTAACTCAATTTCTTCATAGAAAGAGTAAAACTCAGTGTAGATGCCCGATTTGTTGAGGTTTGTCAACTTTCTCTCTGATCGTGAGTAGCGAAAAACGGATTAAAGATTCGGTGCTTTTCATCGCAATATCAGTAGCTCGGCCCCCCTAGCTGCCGGGGCGCTCCAGACCCGAAGATATCCCCATTGTAAGCCGAGATTGGCTGAGTTTAGTTTACTCCAACGATGTTGTACATGTAGGACTAAGCCTGTTAATTCAGACATCGATCAAAGAAGAATGTCTATTGCTGCTCTCCTTCAGACAAAATTAGATGAAGCTTTACATCATAGGATCATCTGCCCTTCTACTTTTTTAAAATAAATATTTTGTAATGGTATATTTATTTTCCATGGTGTGTAGCTTGGTTTTAAGTGGTAATAGGCTTCAATTTGACTTGTAGATGTTCGATTCATCATTCAATCTAAAATTGCATGTATAGTACACATGCACAGGCGCTGCAGGGGGGGGGGGGGTCGTGCGTTTTTTGCCCCGGTCCCAAATATGTTTGTGGTGTAGCTGTGTGGGCATGTCAGGCTGAAGGAAGGGATCAATAAAAATAAGGGCTTAGCATTATTTATTTTACAGAATTTAAAATAACATGGATGAAATGATCTCATTTTGCCCCTTTCAATTCTTTGTTTTTCCCCTGATTTTTTTCTTGAAGTTTTCTTGCAGCTTTACTATGAATAATATGTTTCTTTTTATATTAATTTTCCCTGGTGTACAGCTTAGAATGAGTTCTATGCTTATTACGTGGCTGTTACTTTGAGTATTAAGGGAAAATATACATGGGGGCCGGCTTGGGACGATATAATCCAGGTCCCCAAAGTGTTCAAAAGCATGGCTCTACGCAGCAGTTGCCCCCCACCCCCCCCTGGAATTTTTGAAAATTCAATTTTACTGAAAATTTTCACATCCACTGAAAGTGTGCATGAAACTTTCAGTTTCACGTTCAAAAATGCAAATTTGGTTAAGTATACAGTGTTTACTATGTAATTATTCAAATTTATATGGCAAATAATATAAAACCCACTTATAGTCTAGGTGATTGGTGAAAAAAATGTTCAGAAAATGGTAAAAGCATGAAAATTGGCATAGAGGTAGAGTAAGTTATTCTAATCACTTTTAGCAGGGGGTGCCAACGTGAATTTGCCAAACATAGCAACGGTTGCTAGGTAACATATTTACCTTAGTAACTGAGCTTTATTGGGCTTAAGTAACATTTTCATGAGCGATGTGTTGCATGAGTTTTAATCTAAAGCATGTTCCTTTGTATCACAACAGTTTTGGTCCATTTATTCACATCAACGGCTGCTAAGCTAGGGGTCATTTCCATAGCAACAAATTGTTTATCATTGTTCAGATGAATATGATCAATATGATTTACTCAGAAGAGCTCAGAAATTAACTCTGGCCCATAGATTCTTCATGTGATTAATTTTTCCTTAGGAATACCTAATAAGCACCATAGCAACGGTTGCTAGGTAACATTTTTTCCACAGTAACCAATACCGTATTTTTTCATGATCATAATTCAATTCAACCATATCTTTTCTATTAAAGAATTTATACATTAATCACAACAACCCAGGAACTATTATACCATGTATACAAGCCAATGCAAAAAACCAGATGATGTAACATGTTTTCTGTAGCAACTAATGATTAAAGGTCTTACGGCAAGATTATTGATAGATAATTATTGATTGGCGTAAAATCTTGCACAAATTAACTACCTCATGATATGGTTCATATTTCCAAAGACGATGTCTATGAGTTCCATATTATTGGTATAGTAATGCTTGCTGCATGTTAGCAAAGGTTACTTTGTTAATGTCTGTTATTACTATATAATTTAGTTACCCATTTATCATTGAATGCCAGAAAGTAATTTTCAAATGAGTGCTTGGATACCACTTTATCTCTAGCTAACAGTAGTCGTTATCTTGAAAGCCAACAAACTCTGCCTTGGTTTATCCCTTCCCTTTCGAAGCCTGCAATGAAGATCATATTAGCTTTCCATACCGTTTCCGGACCTAATGCCATGTGCAGGAGTTGATTTTGACTTGTCAATTCCATCTCCAGGTGTTCTGACTTGGATCAATCCTGCAGCTCTGTGATCTATCATGACGTGAAAGATCCTGCATGCTAAAGTTGATTTTGACCGATCAGTTCCGTTTCTAGTCATGTTGGCCGGATCCTGTAGTTACATGATTGATCTAACATGACTCAATCCTGCAGAAGTTGATTTAGACCTGTCCGTTCTGTTGTGTTTTGACCTGAATCAGACTTTCAGATTCAGGATTTATCATTACGTGAAATATCTCCCAAGAGTTGATTTGTCCCGACCATCAGTTCTGTTTCCAGGCTCTGCAGAGCATGTACAGGAAATGGTTCTTGAGGCTGTTTCAGGTCTACTGTACATGCTCTACAGTGCATATACAGGAAATGATTCTTGAGACTGTTTCAGGTCTACTGTACATATATATTTAAGTCAGTCAATATGATATTTTACTGACAAGTGCGTATGCATTACTCGCCATTACTTCCCAAGAAGGTTTGTCATTTAATTGGGAGCGATTAGTTAGTGTCAATAAAATTTCGGCTTCCCTTTTACCTCTAGGTTCGGTTTTTTCCGAGTGTTCCATGCTACATCTACTGCGATACCCTGTTTCAGTTTCATAACAAAAGAGATCCTATCTGCACATTCGATGGCCCAATGATGATTTTTTTTGTCTGTGTGTTAGCTTTGTCATGTGTGAGTAAAAAGTATGCAAAAAAAGTAAAATTATGTATATCGAAATTAGGTTTGTTACCTAGATAAGACTAGGCCTGCAGGCATTAGATCTGTGGGTTATGGCTATTAAGTTAGCATTTTCCATACCCAGGCAGCCTCTCCAACTCTCATCCAGGTCTTATCTTCTCTATCATGTACAAGTTTGATTGATCTTGTCTTTGATCTGTTTGTATTATTTGTTTTTGAATACCAAATAAAATAATAATAATAATAATAATGATATAACTATTTGGACTGTTTCTGAACTTTTTAGGGATCTCGTATATTTTTTTCACTCCAGAGTCACACATTGACCAGTTTTCTAATCACTTTCATTCAAACATTATGTCCACACGTTGTGTTAAGTAATCATCTATAGTTGCTATTGAAAATGTGTTGCTTAGCAACTGTTGCTATACGTGGTTGGAATGTTTCTTGATATGTGATTGTAAAATCGGAGCTTCTAAGTCAAAATATAGTTTTTGAAATGTAGATAACACCCCAAAAATGGTGGTTGTCAAGGTAAATGTGTTACCTAGCAACTGTTGCTATACGAGAAGAGGTCAGGTTGGCACCCCCTGCTAAAAATGTTCAGCACGATTTTCTATACCTGTCAGCCAAATTTCATGCTTTTACCATAATCTGAACAATTCTTGCTATTTTTTGCACCGATCATCTAGACTATTAACAGAGGGATTTTATATTTCAAAACAAGTATTTTGACTGTTGAATTCTATCTTGTGTATATGCATTTTCCTGAGATGAATGGAGATGTTGAGAGGGATGGAAATGAGAGGAATGGAGGTGATGAGGGTGATAAAGGGGAACTAAGGATGGAGATGAGAGATGAAAGGATAGAGTGATGGAGATGGTAAGGAAGGGAGATGATGTAGATGAGAGGGGGATGATCATTACTATCGTCATCAACACTAACATCACCATTGCCATCATCTTTATTGTCATCATCAACCTCATCATCACCACCATTACATGTATAACCACCACCACACTTGTCAGCAACACCATCCTCATCACCACCAAAGTCATCTTGATCATCTTCATGATTATTTCGTCCAAATCAGAAAAAAGGGCAAAAGACTACTCTTCTTTTATCTTTTCTGTATATCTTTAATTTGCATGAAACCATCTTACACCTTGAAAAATCACACCAGGAAATTGCATAAAAATATAACACACTGAAAATCTAATACTCAATTGGCATTTTAAAAACATATTGCAAAATTACAAACATTTGTGAAATAATAAAGTCTAAGTTTTGATATATTGCCACATCATTCTTGTATTACAATACAATAATGGCCCAAATGAATAATTATTATTGTTAATTATTAGCTGGTATTTTTCTGGTTGCCTGAGTCAAGCTCTACTTGTTAGGCTACCTGGTTCAATTGGGGGTCAATTGAAATTGTATTTTTTCCAAGAAAATGCATTAATTGCCCTTTTAATTTGTTTCATTCATGCTCCCTAAATGTGCATGTGCCAGGCCAAGCTAGTGTTTTCCTGTTTGCCAGAGTTGAGCTCTACTCATAAGGCTACCTGGTTGCCCTAGCTAGGCTGTTGCCCTGGGGACACTTGAAAATAATACATAAAAAAAAACAAGGTGAACCACCAGTCTCGCCTGATATCACAATCAAACTAAAGTGTATGCTATATGATTTTTTTGACCTTATTATCCTCTTGGACATGCATATGGTATTTAATCCCCATCTGTGCAAAGTGTAAACACAACTGATGCAAAAAAAAAGAAAGAGCAATTAGAATTGATGACCCTCATGGACACATTTGCACATTTTGGGGCATGCAATAAACTTTCTGTGAGCTATCAAAGTTCTAATCTTAACCCTAAAAAGACTGGGGGGAGGGGGCTGATTCAGCCCCCCCCTCGACATTTTTCGCGATAAATCCGCCGTGAGAAATTTTTTTACCGCTTGGCTCGCTGACTTTTTACTTTCAAGTCTCGCGCAACTTTTGAGACCAAAATTGTGACCCCCTGGTACGCGGTTCCAAAATTACGCAACATTTCGTAAGTGCATGCAGACCCAAAATTACTCAAAAACGTGAATTTGTGTACAAATCCAATGCAAATAGTGTTCTTAGCCAAAATTCATAAATGTATCATTATTTTTCCTTTTACTGCTTAAAATCAATTATTTTTATATTTTTTATGGTCAAAATAAAGTCCCCGACAATTTCCATTGAAAAAAAAAGTCAAAAAACAAAGAAATACATAAGAAATTTAGAAAACAATAGAATACATCAGAAAATAAATGTGATTTTGAATTTTTTTTAAAATCAATTTGATCAGATGCCTATCTAGAGTATGTGAAACAAAAATTAGCATTTCAGGGGCATTATTTTATTAATTAGAGCAAACTTATGATTTTACGCATAAATTAGCATAATTAACGAGACATGAGATTTTTGCAGAATTTGATGTTATAGTTTTGTAGATAATGCCATGGGTAACGCGTGTGCCAATTTTCATCGCGGTCGCGCGATCGACAGCCGAGATCATAAGGGGGGGGGGGCTGATTCAGCCCCCCCCCCCAGTCTTATTAGGCGTCGAAATAGCCCAGTCTATTTAGGGTTAAGCATTTGAAATAGACAATTTAAATCATGTGAGAATATTTTACATGAAAAAGTAAATGAGGAATTTGCATTTGATGCGTCCTGATTAAATAGTGTTTTTTTTTATTAAACAATAATTGAAGATACATGTAGTCTGTGAAAGAAATTAAATCTGATGAAAGTTCATTTCAAATACTTGTATTCATGTGAAATTCTTAGTAATAATGTGCTCTTTTAACTGGGCTTTTAACCCTAAAACCCCGGGAGAGGGGCATAGAACTATGGTGGTGGGGTGAAACCCCCTCCCTCAACATATTCCACAACCATTCCGCTGTGCGAAATTCTACGACAGTTCTACTCACCGACTTTTTACTTTGAAGTCTTGAAAATCTTTTGAGATCAAATTTACGATGCATGGGCATGCTGTTGGAATTTACTCAACATTACATAAGTGCATGTCAGACCCAAATTGCTCCAAAACGTGATTTTGTGTACAAAGTCAATGTTGAATTTTCTCATCTTCTTCATTTGGACATGATTGTTTTTACTTTCACAGGTGAAATTACTTGATTTCAGCATAATTATGCTTCAAAAAAATGTTCTGCTATAATTTTGGCAAACAAGTTTGAAAAACAAAGATATACATAAGAAATTCATAAAACGATAAAATACATAAGAAATTCATTTTCATTTTGATTGTTATCAGTGGTATAAAAGTATGATCTATGCAGAAATTAGCATAATTAATTAATATAAAAGATCTGACGATTTCGGAAAAATTAACCAAACTGCATTGCACATGACATCCCCCACTATTATCATACCAATTTTCAAGGCGTTCATGTGATCATTGGCAGAGATCTCAAGGGAGGTTGATTCAACCCCCCCCACCCCTGTAAAAAAAGTGTTAAAAAAGAAGACACAAATAAATAATGAAATTCTTACTTGTACATTACAAAGAAATACCTGTTCTAGAGCAAGTACACTGTACAACAAAAAGTTAATGTGAATGGATAGAGAAAAATAAAACATGCATGACACTGAAAACGTCAAAATAGGATGTAAAATAAGAAATTAATTAATCAGGTGATAAAACAGGTGATATGCAAACAAGTCTATGTCACACACTCACTCTTTCTTCTGTATATCAATATATGAAATATATTATAATGCTTGATTTTTTTACAGAATTCACAATTATGAGAAAACTCTTCATCGAGTATAGGTTGCCACAATGGCTTTTTACAAGTTTCAGGGAGAAATCAAACCATACTACACTTGTACTTTATACACATTATGAGGGGGGGGGATGCATGATACTAGTATATTACAAAAAGAAAACACTGAGTGGAGAACGTCACTTTGTCACTCATTTGCATACTGACCCGGATGTGCATATATCTGTTTTGTGAAAATAAGCGAAACTTCAAAATGTCAAAACTTTCTCATTTTACATCAAATTTTGATGAAATTTTCAGTGTTATGCTCATTGGACTTTTCTCTATTATATCAAAGAAACTTTTTGTTGGGGTGGACTTGCCCTTCAGGAAAGTACAAGGCTTGTTTCCCTCCAGGAATTCTTGTATAGACATGGGTCCCATCAATCACTCATACAGTTGTTGGGTAGCCTCAATCTCATCTCTTGTTGTTGAAGTTCTCACAAAACCTCTTTCTTCTTGCTATGGCTTGTGAAACATCTTTGATCACTCACAGATAATTGCAACACTGATGCCTCATCACCATGTATTCCCTGAAATTATCCTGTAAATGAAGATATATTGCCAGAAGTTGCATCTTACTCTGTGTTTTTATTTTTCTTTTTTTAAGATGACAAAGAGAAAACAAAATGTAACTATTCTATTGTCTTTACATTGTAAGATTTGAAATAAAAGACTGGTTCTCATATGGAATCCTTTAAAAATTACTTTACTGGTCTAAAGGCTAAACCTATCCATATACCATACACATTTGTGTGACAAACATACATTGAGCATAGCTGATGCAATACTTTTTTAAAATAACCAAGATAATGATGCAACCTTTCTTTTTCTTTAATGTTAATTAGGGATTTGGAAGAATCTGTCCACAATGGATGACAAAACATATAGTTCTAATTTACATTTCTGATTATATTATCATATGCTCAGTTCATTGTAAATTAAAAACAGGCAGTTGCCAATATTTATTATCACTTTTTACATTGAGTCTTCCTTCTTACAAGAATATCACTAATATTTGCATACACTAGGCTTGTCTTGAGATGTTATTGTCATATAACTTTCTTATTAAAAAAATACTTACAGCATACAAAAGCAGAATTGTCAATACTTGCAGAGAGAAAGGTAGTCTATCACGAGGCCCTTTGTCCCTCTTCAGGCTCAGATCATCTTCAAGCATGTTGATGAGGTAGTGTGTGGTCTCTTTTAAGAAGTTTCCTCCTGTCAACGACTCCTAATTGCAGTTCTTGTTGGCATATTCCTATTGAATTAGAGTGAGAAGCAAAAGAAAATATTTAAACATTGAAAAAAAAACTATGTATTCTTAACTACCTTTACTGTGTACTGTTGAAATTAATAGGCCTACCTTTTAAATCTGCATATTTGGTCAGTTGACTTTTTTTGCCCACAACCTAATCAGATCGCCATTCTCATAAAGTTAAATTTAAATTGATCAACTGGATCTACACATATTTGACATTTAGGTATTATACTCTATGACCATGTGACACGGAATTTAGATCAATTCAGTCACTGTCAGATGTGTACATCAACCAAGATTGAAATTGATCAAAATAAGTGGTTCTTTATTATGACAACAAATTTTAAGATAAAAATTTTTTAGACGGTGACAAAGAGAAAATTTAGAAAATAGACAATAGTCCACATAGAAACAAAAAATAAAATGAACATACCTCTCTAACAATCCTCATTTAATAGTCTCTCAGGACAGCCTGTGCATGTTGTAAGATGTTTTCATCCATTCAAAAATTTACTGCGGAAATAAACAAAGTACAGGTAGATCTACATTAAATTACTTTTAAATCTAATGGACATGAAACATAATTCAACATCTCTTCAAACCTGCCAGATTTCTAACCAAAATGTAAATTCTTATTATCATTTGGGGTGATTTGTTAAAATAATCCATTCAATTAATTGTTCTACGGTGCTTCATAATGTAGCTCATCGTATTGTAGCTACATCATGTAAACAAAGCCAGTCAAGCCTATTGTATTACGCAGTGCGCAGCAAGGGATGGGAAGATTTTGCAATGGCCACCAGATCAATCTGATTATTTAGGCCCTATAGAATATCTATTCCTTTTATTATATAAGGTGTAAAAAAGGTATAAAAATTAAATTCAGTGTATTTAACAAATTGGCAGTGATGTGGATATTGAAGGGGATTCCATCATTAACATTGTTTACCAACTTTGACACAGCCCTGGCCTACATGTAGGGCCTACCCAAGGCCAGGGCCTAGACTAGCGTGTCTAACTTGGGCTACGGCTTCATGATGAAAAAAAATTATAAAAAATATCAGATTTAGAGTCCTCGAGCAGAGGGGCGCGAGGCTAGATCTTCTACATCTCTCAAGTTGGATCTGAATATGTGAATTTCGAAAAATATTTTTTGTGATCACTAGACTACTTGGTGACAGGATCTAAGGTAGACACAGTTAGGAAGTGTTTTCCCATTCACTAAAAATTGACCCAATATTTTTTATGCTGTTTAGTTACAAACATGTCTGCAATTTTGTGCATGCAGTTACTTTAATCAGACTAGCCTAGATACTAAAAATTAATATCAAGCTAAGCTAAGGTAAAAATTAAGAATATTTTTTTTTAATTTTGCACAATTGTGGTTGAAAGTCTGACTACTTGGGCGGCTTTGTCATTTTATCGCTATGCAGCAAGATATCATAATGCCTTCTCCTGAGCGAGTCGGTGCCGGTGGGACAGCTCTTCGTTATCTTTTGACAGGACACAAAACTACACGCGTGGGACTAAAAAATAACTTGCGTGCGATAATGCTTTTCCCATCCCAAGTCCACCGTTCCGCTCTTAACTCTGCATGCATTTACAGCATTAATTATAATATTTCTTCACAAACAAATACATGCAGACGTAGAAAAAACATTCATCGTCGCTATAAAATGGTAAATTACTTACGATGTTCTCACGGCTCGGCAAATACCGATATTAAACGCTTTGCTCCTCTTCATTTCGGGCAAAGCTATTTATCGTCGTCTGCCGGATGCACTTGCTGAGCTAGCTCTATCTCAGCTCAGTCTCAGCAATGTACCGAAATACTGTTCTGTGATTGGTCAATCTGCCTAAAAACCATGGTTTTCCTAAAACCCACGGTTTGAAACCACCTAAAACAGTTGACTCAAAATCATGCCGAAAACCCACGGTTGAAACCATGGTTTCATTTGAAACCACCTTTGTGAATCGCAAAATCAGCAAAACCCACGGTTAAAACCATGGTTTCTGCAGAAACCACCTTTGTGAATTCGGGCCTATGTCTCCACTCAAATTGTATATAATACGATAAGGGCCTATGGTGGCCATTTTCGATTAAAAAATGCAGCATTTATCATCTTAATTACACAACATCATGACATATCTCGTTAGAAACCATGGTCTTAGACAATATTTCACCCTTACATCACAATTCACAATTATATGCAATAGAGTAAAGCAAATCCAAATTCTGTTAAAATCATATGTCCCATGTTACAATGTACACATAATTTTCGGACCTATGGCAGCCATTTTTGATTTCACAGTACAGCATTTATTGCCTCCACGACCAATATGTGATGTATTTAGTTAGAAATCATGTTTAAGACAATATTTTTTTCTCGTACTCACTCTTGCGAAAATCATTTCCCCTATTCGCATGTTACATAATTAGTGATGGCTTGTAGAGGTTATTTTGAATGTCAAAATACAGTATTTATCATCTATATTTCAAAAGAAATGTTATAATTTACTTTTAAAAATATGTTTTAAATAACATTTTACTCATACAACAGGATTATACGGATGTCATAGTCAAGCAAATCCAAATTCTTACAAAATTATATGTCCCCATTCACATTGTAGATAATATACTGTTAGGGCCTATAGGGGCCATTTTGAATTTCATAATACAGCATTTATCTCATGCATGACAAAAGAAATGATATGTCCTCCTATAAAACATGTTGTCAGACAATTATTTACGCGTAGATCAAAATTACATGCATTTTTGTCTCGCCTGCATAGCGGAGCGAGACATAGGTATCACTATTTCCGGCGACGTTGGCGTCGTCGTCGTCAACAATTGTGTTGTACACCCAATAACTTTCTATAGCTTCGAGGTAGGACCACCAAATTCATACCAGAGGTCCTTCTCCTGAAGGCACAGGTCAAGTTCGAATATGAGTCGAATTTGAATAAGGTCAAAGGTCAATGAACTTTCCATGACTGACACTGTGCTATGTTGTACACATAATAACTTTCTATATCTTCGAGGTGGGATCACCAAATTCTTAACAGAGGTCCATCTCCTGAAGGAACATGTCAAGTTCGAATATGAGTCGAATTTGAAAAAGGTCAAAGGTCAATGAACTTTCCATGACTGGCACTGTGCTATGTTGTACACATAACTTTCTATATCGAAGTGAGATCGCCAAATTCATAACAGAGGTCCATCTCTTGAAGGTGCAGGTAAAGTTCAAATTTGAGCCGAATTTGAATATAGTAAAAGGTCAAAGGTCAATGAACTTTCCATGATTGGCACTGTGCTGTGCTGTACACAAAATCACTTTCTATATCTTCGAGGTAGGATTGCCAAATTCATACAAGAGGTCCATCTTTTGAAGGTACAGGTCAAGTTCGAATGTGAGTTGAATTTGATTAAGGTCAAAGGTCAATGAGCTTTCCAGGATTGGCATTGTGCAGTGTTGTACACACAATAACTTTCTATAGCTTCGCAGTGAGATCGCCAAATTTATTACAGAGGTCCATCTCTTGAAGGTGCAGGTCAAGTTCAAATGTGAGCCGAATTTGAATATGGTAAAAGATCAAAAGTCAATGAACTTTCCATGACTGGCACTGTGCTGTGCTGTACACAAAATAACTTCTATATCTTCAAGGTAGGATTGCCAAATTTATATAAGAGGTCCATATTTTGAAGGTACAGGTCAAGTTCAAATGTGAGTTGAATTTGATTAAGGTCAATGAACTTTCCATGACTGGCATTGTCAGTGTTGTACACACAATAACTTTCTATAGCTTCGCAGTGAGATCGCCAAATTCATAACAGAGGTCCATCTCTTGAAGGTGCAGGTCAAGTTCAAATGTGAGCAGAATTTGAATAAGGTCAAAGGTCAATGAAATTTCCATGACTGGCACTGTGATGTGCTGTACACACAATAACTTTCTATATCTTCGAGGTAGGTTTGCCAAATTCATACAAGAGGTTCATCTTTTGAAGGTGCAGGTCAAGTTCGAATGTGAGTTGAATTTGATTAGGGTCAAAGGTCAATTAACTTTCCATGACTGGCACTGTGCTGTGTTGTACACATAATAACTTTTTATATCTTCGAGGTAGGATTGTCATACTCGTAACAGAGGTCCATCTCTTGAAGGTGCAGGACATTTTGCTCTCACATCTATCATAGCCTTTAATCAAAATGTGCTTATAAAAAACTGACTCTTTCAAACTTCCTAATTATACCCTATTACTTATTTTATCTTGTAGTACTTCACTCTTGCATCATTTACTTATCATATGCACACAGATCAATTTAGAAAACCCTACTGCTAAAGTGAAGGCAAGATGGCTAAAAATCACACACAATAAGTTTTTATATTTATCTTTCATGCACAACCTTTCCTCCATTTTTTCAAACAATAAGTTTGCCATAACACCTTAATAATTAATTTAATTTTACAATTTTACTCACATTATTATTAATTACATTCTTTTTCACTACTTGCATGGAAATAATTATAGCTTCATAGTATTAACAGCATTCTTAGTGTTATCTGATTTTCTAGGGATAAAGTAGGCCTATACCATTAATGCATATGTAAACTGTCAGAACCACAATTCACCCCCTAAACTGCTGACAGCCTCAGAAGTTATAGCATAGTTTTGACATGCAGTCTCTTCATAACTGCAATATGCAGGCGAGACAACGCTTGGCGTTTGCCTTGTATGTTTCTTACTCGGATGAAAATTAGTTTCTCCATTCGCATTGATATATATATATATATATATATATATATATATATATAGGGCATATGGCGGCCATTTTAAATTTAGAATGCAGCATTTATCACATAAAAGGCATATTAAAAATTATGTTCAGTATTCCACTCGTTTATCTTAATAATATGCATTTTAGTGCTCACTCTTGTCATTATCGGCCCCGGCTATTGCCATTGTACATAATACTTTTTGGGCCAGTGGGCTATTTTAGATATCAAAATACAGTAATGTTCCCATTTAATGACATAATAAATGAGATTTGCATATATTACTTCGTTCATACATCGCGATGTTTTTGCAGTTTAGTGCTCATTTTTGTGAAAATTAGTTTTTCTTTTCATATTGTAAAAAATAGAGTATACAATCGCCTATGGCGGCCATTTTGAATATCAGGAAAATAAATATTTTGTCAAAAATATTTTTCAGAGAGTATTTCACTCCTGCCACACGATTTCATGCATTTCATAGCCAATGTGCGGACAATTTTAAGATTTTCATGGGTAATTTGCATATTTTGGCGGCCATATAGGATTTTGCCGATTTGCATTATCCAGATTCGTAATCAGCACCCTCGAATTGACAAGAAACCATCAAAAAATATTGTATATATAAAAAACAAGGTTTGGTCAAGTTTCTATGGGGCCTATCCTGGAATAAGTAGCTACTCTACAATACTTGCTTGTCACACAAAGTAAGTCTATACAGCGTGTCCCCCAAAAATGTCCCTCTGACAAAGGACTGAATTCCTTCTAAAATGTGGTAGCAATCTCAAATAAATGTTCATGAGTAGAAAGCCCATTTCACGATCTAACTAATATGAAAATTTCATTGGTCGCGCTTCAGTGATTTTGAATATACACTCTGTTACGTAACAGAGTTGCGTTTTTGCCCATTCCAAGTTTGCAGCATTGATGCGTTTCTGCATTGTCTATGCATTGTAAACCCATATTTTTACATCCTGGATCTGAGCAGGGATATTCCCCTACCCAGGCTCATCAAACTATAAACTTGGGCATGTTCAAAAGGACTAGAAACATGATAAAATATGTTTTTTTGATAAGGGGAATCAGTGCACCAACTTGAAAGAAAAGTAAATGATCGATGAGTAAAATAAGCTGAAAAATAAAGGGGAATCCACAAATTAATCACCCTTTGCGAAAAAGGAACTTTAGAAGAGAATTTTTTTTTCTTTTACATTGAAATAACTTGACCAAAGTAGCGTAATAACAAAAAAAAGAAATAAGACAAAATGCAGTATTAGACATGAATTAGCCATGAAACAGACATGACCTGTTGTCTTAATCGTTGTGCATCTCCCGTTTTCAAACATAAAATGAGCTGTCAAACATTGGTTTTGCTCTTCTGAACATGCGCAAGGTTATGATTTGATGAGCCTGTTTAGATCATGGATATTTCTCTGGTCAGATCAGGGAATTCCTTGGTCAGAATGGTCAAAGGGGGTTGATATGCTAGAAAGTGCACAACACACAGTAGTGCTGCATGCATGCAAACTTGGAATGGGCTGGAGAGCACGACTGTTACATAGACTGTGTATTCGAAACCACTGAAGCGAGACCAATGAAATTTTATAGAAGTTAGAACATTAGATGAGCTTCCTATATCCATACATTTCATTGAAAATTATTTTTTCTTTATTTTTGGAAGTAATAAAGCTGCATATAAGAGGGACATTTTTTTTGGAGGGGGGGGGGGGGAGCGCTAAACATGACGAATATGTAGCACGTGTGAAACCAAACTAGAACATGATGAGAATCATGAATGCTAATCGCAGTCACGATTACAATAGGAATCATCATTACAATGATGATTCAAGATTCACGTGTGAAGGGGCCCTTTGTAACATCTATTTGATTCAAATGAGCGTCCATAACTCTTTGTCTAGACGGGATGGTGTGTTTTATTTCAGACCATGCGTAAGTTCTCAGTCTAGTAATGATTTACTCATAATGTCGCTCATTCAAAAGACTCTAAGTCACTATTCATGTAAGGTTCAATGTTAACAAGGACATTGCTTTAGTGAAAATGGATTAAAAGTCGTAATGATCACAGCCGGATCACAGTCATAATGAAAGGACTAATAAGAGCTATTTCTGCAATACTAGGTGTCAACATGGTAACGTAGTAACAAATAGTTTGAAATTGGTTTTCACATTTTCTCCCTAAGTGTAAGTCTCGTGACCAGTTTTACCCGAACCGTGAAAGGGTTCACAGTTTGTCATATTTTTCTGACAAATTGCAACTTCTCTCTCTAAAGCCAGGGCTACAGCAAAACCGAATTTTCCCGAGTAAATTCGGACCGATTCCAGCCGAATCCGGCCTAATTTTGATGGTTCCGGGCCCGTTTCTCAACACCGTCATAAGTCTAACTTCTTGACTAAATCGGAGATAGTGAGCTACTTGTCCGCTAACCGTTTCACGAAGCCCTCTTTACCAAGATCGGGTACAACAACCTCACTAAATATTTATGACACCTCCGAACCTGTCCTAACTTCTTTCTTAATGACGTAGTGGCATCACGTGGGTAGACTATGACATGCAAAAGTGCTTAGAAATTTTAAAATTATAATCTTACGTAATCAATCATAGAGGTTGAAATGACATCACAAAATAAATGGGATAATGCATTCAATGATAATTGTAATACAAATAAACTATAAAAACTGTTGTTAAACGCCACAAAACCATTCATTTTGAAATAGTAAAATGATTTAATCGAGAAAGGTTCTACCACGTCAGGCCATCCATAACTTAACTCGTATTTGTTGTTTTCAGACCCCTATTAACAGTTGGATAAATTCTATCTCTAATTTATGCATATAATTTGTCAAAAATCGTATTTTTCGGTATCAATAATTAAAAATATTTCGTTAAACTATATTTTGATGACGTTTAGAATCATGAAAGACCGTATAATTATAATCATTTTACAAAGAAAACCATTATGGTTTACTTTCGTAAACTATTAGAATTGGATATCCCGGGGGTACCCATCTCAACGTCCACAAGTGATTTTTTAGTCATGAAATGAATTATTCATAATTTAATTTTCTCTGCAATTGAATGCTCCAGTCTTCATGGTCTAAGTATGTATGATGCATAATTCACGTGTGCTAATATTTTGAAAAGATTTATTTCCCAATTTATCACAATATTTGCAATTTTGTCATAATTTTTTATTTTGTTAATTATGATATTTTGTGACTAAGGCTACGTCTCGTCTGCTCTTTTTACCGATAGTATCGATATCAAGGTATTTTAGTTAGGAAGCCTTTCGAGAAACAGGTTTAGTAAGATTGGAACTAACTCCGTGGTTGGTGGATAAAGATATGACTAACTTGTCCATGTGTTGAGAAACGGGCCCCCGGTGGAGTCGGAATCTATTTGTCTCTGATTAGGGGGGGGGGGTAGTTGAGCTCCCCGAATGGAGACGAATGAGTCCCGAACATGTCCTGATTCAGCGCAGAATCCCAAAGAATCGACCGGAATCAAATTTGTCCATATCGAATAAATCCGAATGCCACCCGAATAGTGGCAAGAATCTGGCAAGGTAATAGCCGAATGTAGCTTGATTGTTCCAATTACAGCAGAATGACGACCCAAAGGTGATGGCCAAATGCGCGGAGCTCGGACCCTTACTCCCGAAATGATACGAATAATGAACTTGGCTAGAATACTCCTAATGCCTCCCCTAATCCACCCAAATGTCATCCGATTACATCCAGTATGTGAACCGAATGGAGTTTGTTGTAGCCCCGTTCGGGAGTATTTTGGAGGGTAGTCGGGTGGTTTTGAACAACATTTCACAATGAGCCGAATTCCACCGGGAATGTTCCCGAATCCATTCCGAATATTCTCGCATTCGCGGTGGAAAAAAGAATAGTAAGTAAAAGTAATCAATTTTTTTTGACACTCCCTAAAACATTTATTTTATTAATAATTTGTTACATACATTGTGAATATGATAGATTTGATATGCATGGTAAATGTCTGTATAATTAGCATTTCGAAAGTCGCTTACCACTACACGATGATTCATGATAAAGATATGTCCTGATACAGTGTGCGCCTGCATCAACTTCCCGATCTTAAATGCCTTGCTGGATGAAGTCGATAGATGATCTGCCACAGCTTTCGCCACTGTTTGGTCTTGACTCTCATATGCTACATCAACAATGAAGTCATCATCGTTACCCCGATATCCCATTTGCCATGTTGACATGTAACTATCTCTGGATGCTATGAGCTGAGACACGATATCCAATCCGACCTCCTTCTGCTGGGCTGAGGTAAAGTACAGAAGCTCTCGGAATTCTCTTGCTTTTCCGATGATATCCTTCATTAATTTGTCGTATTCGCTCATGTCTGAATTGTGGAGTGATGCTAGATACTTCCCTGATAGATACTCCTGAAAGAGCTTATGAGGGAACTGCACATATGTGACTGCATAATGAGAACGGTGTCTCTCTTTCATCGAAGGGGTTTGGGTTTGCTTAGTGAGCACTCCGACTTTGCAACCTGTTTCCATAGTTCCCGGCCAGCGCTGGAACTCCTGTTCAGTGAACACCAGTCTCCTCTCATGGAGTCCCCGCAAGGCAAGACAACCTATATCACAAAGATGGCATACAATCCCCTTACGTTTCGTATCCAGTTCTCTGCCGATATCACCTGCAGACGTACCGTGCTTGGAAAGATGATGATAAACCAAAAATTGGACCATCTCATCGATCAGCTGAGAGAAAGTTTGCAGTTTGGACATTGCCTTACGGCGTTCGCCGTCAAAGTCTTTCCACATAATACACAGCATTGCTGTGTATATTGGGAAGGGGGCCATGTTCTCTCTGATCACATCGTTGTTCGATATGAATCGATTCAAATCTTCAGATGAAGTTGTGTCTGGATGGAAGAACTTGGTGATGTAGGAGGAAAGATTTTCATCAGAGAAACCTTCCACGGCAATGAAGGCATAAAGCTTTCTAAGCTCTGTAATCTTCCGTATCTCATCTGATCTCCATCGTCTCGATGTGATTAGTACTTTCCCTGACTTGAAAAGCCGATTCAGGATGATAAGGGCGATTTGGTAACAGCTGTCAAGATCGCCAGCTAACTCGTCAAAACCGTCCAGAACTAGAAGGACGTCTTTCTGATGGGAAAATACATACTTGTTTAGCTGCATGGCTGTAACCTTGATGTCGTCTGGGAGGTAAGACATTATGATCTCTCCAATGGTCTTATCCTTTACTTCACGAAGGAGGATGAGAAGTACAAGTTTGAAATCTTGGTAACCTGTTCCACGAATCCAGTCCCAAACGATCTTTGCACAGAGAGTTGTCTTCCCCACACCACCTTCACCTTCAACCAACAAACGTTTAGGAAGGACTCCGTTGACTTTAGTCTTGAGCAGGTCTGCGTAGAGTATTGGTGCCTTTAGAGTTGTTCCTTTGTCTTTTTCGAACAACGTTAAGTTGGTGAAGATCCGGTCTAATTGAAATAGAAGGCTGTTGTTCAGTGGATCGGCTTGAATCTGACAGTGATGAAGTGCAGAATATTCTTTGACCTCTTTGATTACCCGTTCGAATTCCTCTTCTGTCAGTGATAGTATGTGATCTCCGACCTGACCTGTGATGATAATAGAAAATAAAATATCTCAACTATAAATGAATTTCCTTTCTTTATGTCTTTCACTCAATGGATTTGAAGTACATGTTTTGTGTCAATTTGATATTTTATATCGCTTTTGCTTGTTGTAGTATACTTTGGAAATATCTTATGTACGTTTGCAATGTTTTTTTAAATAAATATCCGAGCCACATTATGATCTAGAATGAAGAGCAACTTCAGACTCTTGTAATGATTAGTATTTTTCTATTTTTTGATGTGAACGAACCTATTACTAAGATTATCAGTACCATCATTATCATCATTACCTCTAACAATTATTATGTCAATGTTATGTAATATTATTTTCATTGTTTGTACAATAGCCTATCGTTCTTATTGTTATCAGCCTTACAATCATAATCATCATTGTTCAAACTATTATTATAATTTTTATCTCATTAACATTATGATCATTTCTCTGCACAAGAGTAGTATAGGTGGTGGTTATCACCTTTCTGTAATTTGTCGGCGAGCTGTACGAGATTGATGTCTTTTAATTTGTTGGATAGTATCTCCCTCGCTTCATCTTGTAGTACTGTCTTCAGCCATTCACAAAGCATCTTATAGGTAGCTTGCATTATGTTTCCAATGTTGTCTTCCTTGAATCGACTTAGTTGAGCCTCAGTGAATCCTAAAGCTAGTCCAACCTTCCTGAAGTCTGATGGATCCATACCGTCAGCAAGGAGATGGAGTTCAAACTCAGTTAGATTACCCGGGCTAAATAATAATTAAAGATACCAAAGATGATATGTGGATGCTTAGAGAGGATCAGAAACATATTTTCAAGTTGTTTCCGTAACGTTGAAAGTTTGTCAGATTTCGTAAAATCATAAAGTTTTTCATAAGAAATACAGTTTGGCAGTTCACAGAGAAAAACTAATGGGAAAGGAAAGATGCTACAGCTAGCCATGCTTGCCGGAGAAACCGATATACGGTTAGACTTTTTCGATATTCTTTAAGATTGAAACCGTCATAAAAATATTTCAAAACGATTCATTTTAAATTTTCTTACTTGGTGTCTGGACCAGGGTTTTGCTCCACATCACCAGACCTCAGTAGGAGCACGTTGGTCATACCAGAACAGAATAAATTCCTTTGTGTTTCATCTGTTCCACAGCTGGGTGAACGTGATCTACTGCCTGTAGAGATTGGTGTTCCATGAAACCCTGCGATCTCCTAAAGCGAAGAGAAGGACAAGTGACAGAAAGACCCTTCAAATAATGCACGGATTACTACACAAGTTGTAATATAGTTTTATAGTTTTAGTTTTAATATTTTTCAGATTTATTTTGCTCCAAGCGGTGTTAACATACCTAACATGTCAATGAACATGACAACATTAACTTTGTTTGATTTTTGTTCGGAAAGTTGCTCTGCCTCATTAAATGTAAGTTTTATCAGAAAATTCAATACAGTGTCCAGATGTCAACATGCTTTAATATTGTGCTCAGAATCCTCCTATACGCTATACATTGATAATTTCTAGGTACACTCTAAAAAATGAAGTGCTAATTTAGCTCTTAAAGAGTGTGTATAGTGACTGCACTTCGGAGTGCTGATTTGTCTAGTTCAAATTTGAACTGGACGGGTCAGCACTCCGAAGTGCAGTCACTATACACGCTCTTTAAGAGCTAAATTAGCACTTCATTTTTTAGAGTGTAAGTTAGGTAAAGATAAAATGGCTACAAATTGCTTTTGCGAAGCAAACGTTTAAATGCTGTACATTTTTCTTGTTATTATCGTAACGGTGAGTTCCTACTTATTCTTACTGAGAAAAGGATGGTTCTAGAGAGAGACAGTTTTCTTTTTGAATATCAGACATACCCTCATACACAATGTGTGCCCAGCTTTGCTTGATGTATCCAGTTCAGATCGAGGCATGCTACAGATAGGTGAAGATTGGCCATGTATCCCCGACGGTAATGAATTTGATGTCTCTTTCTCGTCATGTTTGCCGTCATGTTGAGAACTAGGTGCATGTGAGTATGACTCCGATGGACCATACGGTTGGTTTGGTTCACTTATTTGAGTTGAAGCGCAGAGGCCAATAGGAGATACGCCATTAATGGTTATATATCTCATGTCCAACTCGTCAAGGTCACAATGCTCTGGAGCCTTGGTGTCAGAAGGATCATAGACGGGGACAGGTTCCTTTCCTGTCGAACAACGGATGCGGTCATCAGCAATCAGCGATCCATGTTGAGCGGTATTACCAGGGCTTCTGATGTCACATGGAGATCCATTGACGGTATCACAACCAGGATCACCAACCTTGATACTGCTGATACTTGGAGATTCAGTTTTGGTGGTTTTCAGTTCTACATCACCAGAAGACGGAGGTTGTTGACAGGATGTTCTGACAGCTTTGCTCTTTTCATCGATCAAAGAGCCGTTGCTCGATAGATTCTGACAATTGGCATTGTCATTTTCTTTTGATTGATCAGCTTCTTTCTTCGAATCATGGTGGCACCTCCTCAGAAAGGTACCGATCCTGACACGCCAGACACTGAGAGAGACAGGCATGGTGACATCAGGAGACTACGTGGAATTAAAAAAACAGAGAACGTAGCATTGATGAATAGTGGACACCATGAATTATTGATGCAATAAAAGAATCGGCATAAAATGCAAAGTAAAATATCTTTAAAATATACACAGAGTGACCGGTATTCTGAACTTTTTTTTTAAATAGTCTTAAGGGGTTCAACTGTTGGGAGCCAGATGTAACGCAGAAATAAAGAACTACATGATCAATATATCATTGCGTTGTGACATTCAAAACATTGAAAATCATCTGGTAATGATAAATGAAATAGTTTTCTTTTACCCTTAAAACATGGGATAGATCCCAGTAAACTCAAAGTGAAGCATGATGAGAAAAGGATATTTGATGCTTATAGCTTTCCATAGCTGTACCCTAGACTTAGACCATATTATAAGTTGAATTGGAGTTCAAAATATGAGCCTACATGTATGTCTTGAGTTGTTTTTTCGAGTTTTTATTCATCGTTAATTCTCATTCCATTTTGAATAAAAAGAAAATGAAGCCGTTTCATAAAGCTATTGGTCATGGAACACACAACGTTATAAACATATGACAAATAATATAACAAACTTGTGTGTCTGAATAAAATGAAATTAAATTGAAAGCACATTTAGGGCGAGCTACAATGTATATAAGCTCAGAATAATGTTTAAAAATGTTCGTAAATTGTTCATACACTAGAATTCAATTTTCATCAAGTGGTCAAGTTTGCCACTGCATATTTCCAACGCTTGTGATAATGTAAGAGTGAGAGCAACCGCGTAGCAAGGATTTCATTTTGGAGGGGGCGGTAAATGCACGCGATGCGTTCCACATACTTACAGAGCGCGCGAAGCGCGCTCCCTAAGGGGTGGGAGCAGGGAAGGGGAGTTTCCCTGTGGTGTCATGTTTTGAGTATTATAATTGATGAAGCTGAGGATGAATTTATTCCTTCTGTAGTAACATGTGGTAAACATGAATGGGGCAAAGGAAATGACTTCCCAGTTGATTATGGCACCTTGAAATTGATAAAGAAAAAGCACAGAGCCTGGGAAAGATATATTAGAGACAAAAATGTAGAAAAGAAGAAAACTTATAACACAATCAGAAATAAAGTGAAGACAGCGACAAGACATTGTCAAAAACGAAATGAGTCAAACATTGCCAAATAAGTCAAATCTAATCTTAAGAAACTCTGGCAGTATGCAAAATACAAGACAAAAGTAAAGAGTGGAATACCACCACTCTACCATGATGGAACTGAAATTAGTAAAACATTGACAGAATCAGATGTAGGAAATCAAATGCACTATTGAAACATTTTTCTAGTGTCTTTACTAAAGATCCTGATGGACCTCTCCCATTTGTTAAACATCATGATGTTAATATCCTAGACACAATTGTTATTACTGAAGAGTGTGTATTAAAGAAATTAGAGAGTTTGAATATATCAAAATCACCAGGGCCAGATGAGTTGCATCCCCGTGTCTTGCGTGAACTGGCACCTGTTTTTGCAAAAACTTTGAGTATTATTTAC
Source organism: Lytechinus variegatus (assembly GCF_018143015.1). Taxonomy (NCBI): domain Eukaryota; kingdom Metazoa; phylum Echinodermata; class Echinoidea; order Temnopleuroida; family Toxopneustidae; genus Lytechinus; species Lytechinus variegatus. Next base: position 65,825,025 of record NC_054743.1, on the reverse strand, counting down.
TCAAACTTACTTGCATCAGGCGTAATCAAGCCAACGTCAGTGTCATATTTAAAAAAGGGTGATCGTAAACTCCCTTCAAACTACAGACCAATAAGTCTTACATGTATTGAATGTAAAATCATGGAGTCTATCCTGAGGGATGAAATATATGAGCATGTGAGGAGCAACAACCTTCTCACTTCAAAACAGTTTGGATTTGTATCAGGACGATCAACAATGTTGCAATTACTCAATGTGTAAGATGATTGGACGAATATGTTGGGGGATGGTGGTGCAGTTGATGTATTCTACCTAGATTTCATGTAAGCATTTGATAAGGTCCCACACCACAGACTTTTAGCTAAAATTGAGGGATTTGGCATATCTAAGCTCATATGTGAGTGGGTCAGGTCATTTCTTGTTGGTCGTCAGCACCATGTTTGTGTGAATGGTGTGTTCTCTAACTGGGCTGATGTAACCAGCGGAATACCGCAAGGGAGTGTCCTCGGTCCCCTGCTTTTTTTAATATACAATAATGATCTACCAGATCAGATTTCATAAAGTACTGTTCATTTATTTGCAGATGACACCAAGTTATACAAGCATGTAAAAATGACAGAGGTGCTGAGTTATTACAAGCGGACTTAGATCGTCTTGTTTCATGGTCAGACAAGTGGCTATTAAAGTTCCACCCGGAAAAATGTTGTGTACTAATTACAATAGGTAAAAAGAATGATGAATTCAATGACTATACACTGACACATGATAATGCCTCACGTAATCTATCACAAGTTGAAACTAGTAAAGATTTAGGAGTGATTTTTGACACAAAGCTTAATTTTGACCAGCACTTTCAGTCAAAGATAAATAAGGCCAGTAGGCTAATGAATCGTATTAGGAGAACATTTGTTTATCTTTACAAGGAGAACTTCTTACTACAATACAAAGCATTGATTAGACCTAATTTGGAGTATGCTCATGCAGCATGGAGTCCATACTTAAAGAGACATATTCAATAGAAAATGTACAAAGAAGGGCCCCTAAGTTGGTACCTGAAGTAAAGAACCTTCTATATGAACAAAGATTGATTCAACTGAAACTTCCTACATTAGCATATCGCCATGCGCGAGGAGATATGATTCGAAACATACACGTTATTTCACAGGTATGACCAAGGGGTAGTGCCAGATTTGGGCCAGGTGCAGGGGCCTACCAGGGGTCATGATAAAATTGTGCATTCTGAGGTCAGTAACTGAGAAACGCAAGAATTTTTTTTACATAAGAATGAGGAAACCTTGGAATAGCCTAAGTAATGAATTAGTAAATGCACCCAGTGTCCACTGCTTCGAGAATGGACTGGATAAGTATTGGAGACGTGAACCTGTGAAGTACAAGTTTGACGCTGACCCACCAGGACATGATCCGGCCAACCTAAAGAGGAGACAGAATTTGGAACTGAATATAGAGTCTTAGACTGCGTTCAAAAGCATCCATAGGTAGGTAAAAAATCTAGTTGGATGGTAAAGAGTCGGTATGTCACACCCTTTTTACTTAAATTATATGAATTATAAAACGTTTAAATTCCTACATGCATACACATTTGATATTGGTCAATTTGGACCGGGGGCTGGGAGAAAGATGTGCCCGGATGTAACTGCTTGCGACATGCAGAGCAATGCCTCCAAGAGGTTTCATTAACATAAAAGTTGCTTTAATATGAAGAAAACGCCTTTAGGCTCAAACCCATACATGTAATATACACTTCTATCGCTACGCTCATTACATGTATTCACGCGCGCTAGTCACACCAACAAAGGCGAGGCAAGACCGATCGAGTATATTGTCCTCTTTTAAAAGGTATGTAAGCGAGCGCATTGTAGTCGGTATCACTAGTGTGACTAACCACGGAGATTGCTTTTTGGTGTCATTTTATCTCAATATCGGAGAATACATCACGAGGTATTTTCCCTTTCTCTAAGCAGGTTAAGACTTAATACTGTCATGAAGCATGTGAAGCATAGCAATGATCTCGTTAATACAGTGCGTCCCCCCAAAATATACACTTTTGAAATGGCTGCCAAATAAAAAAATATATCACTTTCGGGGAAGGACTTACATATTATGGAAGACAATAAGGTCACCTTTCAAATGACATCAAAAAGCTGGAAAACTATTCATGCTTGAGCGAGTACTGCCCACTGAAACAAAGGGTATGAAAATTAATCTGGGCTGGAATTAGCCTTCCAATTTCTGTCAGTTTTTGAAAGGAAAATACTTTAGAACTTGCGAAGTTAAGGGCATTGTGATAAATTAATGATCAACCGTGACCAGTTTAGGTTGTTTAAGCAGATTTCATAAATTATTATAAATTGAACTTTAATGCATGAGTGAACACAAATTACACTTTTTTGCGCACCATTTCAACATAATCATGTGGATCTCAGCAATGTGTTCATGGGAGTCGGGAGAATAGGGGATGAGATAGGACTTAAGTGGGAGAAGTAGGTTGATGGAATGAGGGTCAACAGAACATTTAGCCCCCTTCCCTCTCTCCCGCCCTCCCCTTATGTTGAGTGACCGGCTGATTGTTATTGTCATGTACGCTTGATTTCCAGAGCGGAATGTAGATTTAATGAGAAAATCTGAATTGGGGCATCAACTTTTTCCTATCAATCATAGATCAATAATTTATCAATAAATCAACTATTTCAATGTGGAATGTGATCAATCAAACATTCAGTGTGTCAATATTTTTTTTCATAAATCATCAGAATCAGTCAATGTCTTGGTAATCATTCAATTAAAAAAATGACTATTCGCCACCGGTCACTTCAGTGGCAGTTAAGTTTTGAATAGCCTACAATCCAGGAAGTGAGACAGAGAGGGGGGGGGGGGGGGAGGGGGGGGGGCTGGGAAATGGAGGTTGACGGGGGATACATATGACTTTTTATTTGTAAAAGCACAAAAAGAAGAGGAATGCCTTTTTAACCAAGTCTTATCATATCTCGCCCTCTTGCTTGTAACATTACTCTGACTCTCACAAACACACTGCTCAGGTCCACATGATGAATAGGCGACACTAAAATCACAATTCCTGTTCAATCATGCATTAAATTTCAATTTTCAATTCAATTTGCCTAAGAAACCAAAACTTATCTCATTCATTAAGTTAGCATAACACCATTACCTCTGCAAGTTCCAAATGACTTACCACTCAAAAAACTGCAAGTCTAATTCCCGCCCAGCCTAGCCGAGTTTAGTCTCTCAGAAAGAGAGAAGTAGTGGGGGGTAGAGATGGAGGGAGGGGTTGCTAAGTGTTCTGTTGACCTTTTTTCCATCAACGTACTTCACCTATTTAGGTCCTATCATACCCTTATTTCCCTGACTCTCATGAACATATTGCTGAGATCCACATGATAAAGTCAAAATGCTGCACTAAAAATGGCAATTCATGATCACTCGTGCATTAAATTTCAATTCAATAACGCATGAAATTTTCTAAAACAACAAACTGATCACAATTGATCATTAATTCATCACAAAACCCTCAACTTTGCAAGTTCCAGACAAAAAAAATGAAAGAAATTTGAAGGCTAATTCCAGCCTAATTTTCATACCCTTTGTTTTAGTGGGCAGTGCTCGCTCAAGCAGGAAAAGTTTTCCAACTTTTTGGTATCATTTAAAAGCTGACTTTATTTGCTTCCATAATATGTAAGTCTCTCCCACCAAAATGATATATGTTTTATTTGGCAGCCATTTGAAAAGTGGACTTTTTTTTGTATGCACTGTATATTATCTTTTGTGTTGAATGCTGATATTTTGCATTAGTTATTAATAATGACAAAACAGATAGAAATCAATGCACTGTCCGCCGGCAGCTCGCTCTTGCCACGATGCCTGCCGCCGGCGGGTGCCTTTGCCAGGTCGATTTCCAAACTTTTAGTCGTGGATTCGTTTGGCAGAGATATACTGCCGCTGTCGACACTTGCACAAGTATCGATCCTGCCAGTACCACCAACAGGCAACCTCCAGACGGCTACACTCTTTGTTGTTAGCTCCAACAGCTCATTCGACCATAAGCATTTAGCTTGTGTAGTTAAGCCCTCTGAACCATATGCATCTGATTCCCGTAGTTTAAGATCTCTCGACCATAGGTATGGGTTTCTCTGTAGTCAAGCTCCCACGACCATACCCATGGACTCTGCTGTACATGTAATTTCCTCCGTCGTCTGCTCCAGACTTCCGTCTGTCTGCTTCAGACCAGTTACCACGTCTGTTCAGTACAGCAACCACGTCTGCTCCGTAAAGCAACCACGTTTGAATTCCGTTCTGCATCCATCACGTCTGATTCCGTACTACAACCAGGTCTGTTCAATACAGCAACCATGCACGTCTGATTCCTTACTGCAACTACGTCTGTTCAGTACCGCGACCACGTCTGAGTCCGTACTGCAACCATGTCTGTTCAGTACCGTGATCACGTCTGATACCGTACTGCAGCAACGTCTGTCCAGCACTGCAACCACGTCTGAGTCCGTACTGCAACCACTGACATTTGCTCAGTACCAGAAACTACGAAACTACGTCTGGTCCATCGACCATATGTATGAGTCATTCTGTAGTCAGGCTCTCACGACCATACCCCTTGGCTCTGCCCTACTTGTAGTTTCCACCGTTGTCTGCTCCGGACCGCCGACCGTCCACTTCAGACCAGCAACCATCCGCTTCAGACCAACCCGATCACATCCACCAACTTTATTTATTGGATAGCAGACAGATTGTTGGAGCAGACAACGGTGGAAATTACAACTAGGGCAGAGCCAATGGGTATGGTCGTAAGAGCCTGACTGCAGAAGGACCCATATATATGGTCGAGGAACTAGACGTAGTTTCCGGTACTGAACAGATGTCAGTGGTTGCAGTACGGACTCCTGTGGTCCTGGTACTGAACAGACGTTGTTGCAGTACGTTATCACCCATGGTCGGGGTACTGAACAGACGTGGTCGCGGTACTGAACAGACGTGGTTGCAGTACGAAATCAGACGTGCATGGTTGCAGTACAGAATGCAGACGTGGTTGCAGTACGGTGGAGACGTGGTTGCTGTACTGAACAGACCTGGTTGCAGTACGGAATTCAGACGTGGTTGCAGTACGGAGCAGACGTGGTTGCCATGGGTGTCGATCACGGGGGGGATGGGGGGGATATATCCCCCCCAATATTTCAAGTGGGGGGGATGGCCTGTATTATCATCCCCCCCCCCCAATAATTTAGGGTAGAAAAATTATAATAATGATGATGAAAAAATGAAAGTTTGATCATGATGATCATAGTATGCCATCAATCAGTTTGTTTCCCTCGCAATTTGTGTATATTGCTATTAAATGAAAACATTCTTTTTCAGGACTATTAAACAGATTGGTGGAGGTTCAAGATGAAAAAGAATTAAATGTTTATGTATCTGATATTTTTAACACATGACATAAAAGGACCCCAACGAAAATCAACTTTTGTTGATAGGGTGTTCCATCCCACCAGTGGTGAATAAATTATTTTAAATAAATCATTAACTGAAAAGGGTGGAAAAATAAACGGGAGTAAAAGGGTGGCAAGATAAATAAAGGAATGACGGTAAGCCCGATGGCGCACGAGAAGCCACACAGGTTGTAATTTGTGCTAGTCTTAATTGGTCCGAATCTGCATTTTATCATCATGCATTAAGAAGAATAAAGATATTGCCAGTCAGGTTAGATTTAAGAGAGAAGTTGTATACACAGAGGCGTCGATCCTGGGTGGGGGCAGGGGGCGATCGCCCCACCAATAAAAATATTGGGGGGGCAAACATATCGTTTTACCCCCCCCCCCCAATAATTCCGCATGTGCAACTAAAGAATAAAATAAGATTGTAATGCTACACTGAAATCAGCAAGCGAGATTGAGATACCAACTCGATTTTGATTTAAAATCGTGCTCAAAATGTCTGCTTTTCAGACTGGAATATAAAAATTTCGGCTCGCGCGCATCATGTACCAAATCCCATACTTTTCATGATTATATAGGTGAATATAATGTCCAGTTTTCAATTCTAAACCTCAAAAGAACTTTGATTTTGCAATAATCTTTTGTTGGATATAATAATATATCTTCCATGAAAGTGTCCCTTTTTCCAGATCAAAATATCAAAATTTTCAGCTGGCGCTCGCATCTATTGTTCTTCTAGATACCCATCTTAATCAGTGGTACCAAAAATGCTTAGAATATCAAGCTTTCAGGTCAGAATATAAAGAAATTTCAGCTCGCTCTCTTGTGAGATACATGTCGACCCTCCTCATGAGTTACTACACCTAAACAGGTACATTTTTCCTGTTTTCACGACATACTAAAAAAATTTAGCTCGCGCTTCGCGCTCGCATTGTTGGTGAAGGTGAGATATGTGTCTCTTTCTCATGAGTTATATATATATATATATATATATATATTGTGATCGAGCGCCTTTGGAACGTTGATTCATAATTTGCCCCCCCCCCCCGTCTGAAAAATGAATCGACGCCCCTGTGTATACATCATGCTCAATAAACAGATCACTATGTACATAGTCCAGTCAATTTTTGTCATTTTTTTCTCGGTATGAGTTTAGAATAGGCTTACTTGTAACACAAATTAAATTTTAAAAAAAAAAATTATACAAGTATAGTACACTACAACAATGAAGGAATTTCCAAGAACACCATGCATATCAACCACTCCCAAATGTCCTAACTTGTGATTTTAGAGGGGGTAATGTTAAAATATCCCAATCCACAAGAACATTTGTGTCAATCATCCCCCCCCCCAACCAAGAATACCGATCGACACCCATGGTGGTTGCTGTACTGATGTGACGTAGTTACTGGTCAGAAGCAACGGGAGTCTAGAGCAGACGACAGAGGAAATAACATGCACAACAGAATCTATGGGTATGGTCGTAGGAGCTTGACTACAGATGAACCCACACCTATGGTCGAGAGATCTTAAACTACAAGAATCAGATGCGTATGGTCGGGTGAGCTGTTGGAGCTGACAATAAAGAGTGTAGCCGTCTGGAGGTTGCCTAGTGGTGGTACTGGCAGGATCGAGGCTTGTGCTAGTGTCAACTGCGGCAGTATATCTCTGCCAAACGGATCCACGACTAAAAGTTTGGAAATCGACGTGGCAAAAACGACCCGCCGGCGGCAGGCATCCTTACAAGAGCGAGCTGCCGGCGGACCGGAACACCCATACCCGCCGCCGAGTCTGTCACACGAGGTGTCAGAAGTGGGATCCAGTAACAATGGCACAACAAGGAAATATGCAGTGTCGACCGACGCCAGGAGAGATGATGGCGCACCTGGAGAGGAGCACGACAGAAATTGACCAAATGATGGAGCAGTTAAGATTATCCATAAGACAAGCACCCGGTGTAGAATCAAGTGGACAGGATATTCCCCAACTGTGATTGGACAAGCGGACAAAGGACCAAGGATTGACTCACAGATGGAAGGGGCACAGCAGGCTGGATTCAGCTCAACGCCCAGAGAGCAGATAAGAGGAACTACTACTACAAGACCTGGTGTTCAATTTACACCCCCACAGTTTTCCCCACATATTCAGGATGCGGTAATAGTAAATTTTGATGCTATGATTGGCAGACGACCACATCTGGTACTGGACAAATTTAATGGACACACACCTGTCAAAGATTATTTGCATCACTTTGAGGCCTGTGCTGGAGTAAGCGGATGGACAAAAAGGAAAGCAGTTCAGTTACCTGCTGCAACTCTGAGGGGCCTTGCTGTGAAGTTGTTAACCCAGGAACCTGGAGTGGTGTTGACATACGACGAGTTGGTATACAGGCTCACAACAGGTTTGGCCTAGGAGGCAAAACTGAGGTATACCTGGCGAAGTTGAGGCAACGTCGCGACGTTGCCAACCAAAGGAAAGTCTCCAGGAGTTAGGACAAAGAATACGGGAATTGTGTGTATTAGCGTATATGCGAATTCGACGAAAAGGGTCAAGATCGTCTTGCCCGAGGGCATTTCCTAGATGCCATAGTAACACCAGAAATAAGAGAGGGTTTGTTCCGTGCTCAACCTCGCACATTGGATCGTGCTGTGGAAGGTGTTTTAAACACATAGGCCTTTCTGAGAATGGAGGGTCAGAGAAATGAAATAAAGCAGACTACAAGGTACAGCCGAGCTCTGGAAGAGCAGGAGTGTGAAGTTGCAGCATTGCGGGAACAGCAACCAAGAAATCCAACTATCGACAAGATAGTAAAGGCTGCCATAGACGCCTTGGATGAAAGAGATAGGAAAAAGGAAACAAAAATCAGGACCAAGTATCAGGAATCAAGAACAGATGGCCTAAAGCCACAAGGAAAAAGAGAGGAACCAAAGAAATCAAAGATAGATGAACAAGAGGAACAAAGATGTTTCAACTGCAATGGATTGGGGCAATGGAGGAAAAACTGCCCATATCCAAAGAAAATGAAAGGAGGAAGAGCAGCTTTTCAAGTACCCGAAAGGGAAATGATCAGCGAAAAAAAAGGAACAAATTAGTGTCGAAAGGACTCTAGATGGACATGAGAAACAAGAGGACAAGAAAAGGAGGAATAAACCAGAGTTGAAGCGACTCTAGATGGACAAGAGAAAAGAGGAACAAGAGGTCAAGAAAAAGAGGAAATAACCAGAGTCTAAGCGACTCTAGATGGACAAGAGAAAGAAAGAACATAGGAACAAGAAAAAGAGGAACAAACAAGAGTCGGAGTGACTCTAGATGGACAAGAGAATAGAGGAACAAAAGGATAAAAGAAAGAGGAGCAAACCAGAGTCGGAGTGACTCTAGATACCAAGAGAAAAGAGCTTTACCTTCAAGGCAAAGTAAATGGACAAGAATGAAAATTACTGGTCGACACTGGAGCTCGCAACACTCTCATTGGAGAGAAAGTGTTTGACCAGATAGAGGAAATAAGAAGACCAGAATTACTACCAGTGACACGTGTTGTACATGTACTACAAGCAGATGGATTTCAATTGAGTATCAGAGGAAAATCAATACTGGAAGTGCAGATTGGAGATATAGTGGTCACTACAATGGCTACAGTGGCTAGTCTAAAGAATGAGGGCATTTTAGGGCTAGATTTCCTAGTCAAAATCAATGCTGTATTAGACTGCCAAAAGATGGAATTGAGGACCAACTACGGCATAATTCCATGCCTAGATAGTAACGGAGAATCATTCTGCATGAGGATAGTAGTGGGAGAAGATTATTTGATTCCCCCAGGACACGAAATGGTATTAGCAGGTAGAGTTACAGGCAGAAAAGTGTCATTAGGTGATGGATTAGTAGAACCACCTGCAAATCCAACAGAACTAATCAAGAAAGGACTCATCGTCGCCAGATCTGTTGTGAAGGCAGACGAAGATGTACTACCTGTTCGGGTTTTCCACCCAATCAAGGAACAAAGGATCATAAAGGCAGACACTGCCATTGCTTCATTGTCAGGGCTGGAAGAAGTGAGCATGGAAATGTACAACATTGCCGAGCCAACTGAGACCAATACCAGCAAAGACATACCAGAACATTTGAATTACCTCCCCATGCCATGACTTGATAAAATAATTGCTGCTTGAGAATGCAGATGTTTTCTCTACAGGACCTTCGGATTTTGGACAGACCAGTTTTGTCCAACATGGCATAGATACTGGTACTGCGAAACCAATACGTCAAGCCCAGAGGAGACATCCCCTGACGCAGAGGAAAGAAATAGATGAGCAAGTAAAGAATCTACTAGCTCAGAGCTTGATTGAGTCATTGACCAGCCCATGGCATCCAACATTGTTCTGGTCAAATAGAAAGATGGCAGCCAAAGATTGTGCGTTGATTACCGTCAACTCAGTGCAGAGACGATTAAAGATGCCTACCTGCTGCCTAGAATTGGCGACATTCAGGAACAGGTACAACTGGTTGAAGCCATCACTGAACGGAGCTCACAGGAGATAGCTGACTGGCGAGGAGGAGACAAGGATATACGTCCTATCTACACGGCCAAGAAATTTGGCAACAGTCCTAATAGAGATAAAACACGCACGTGTTCAGTGGATTCTAGACGTCTACTTGAATATTTGATTTGATTTGATTTATTGTTTTCTTCTGCATCCATAACATTCGTATAATACATTTTTCATAACATAATAAACATAATATGTTAGCATTTTTGGCATGAATTATAAATAAAGAGTACTAAAAAGATAATTCCAGACGAAAATGATTATATGATATTTACAATTTGCAGGAGGATTGTCATCATAAGCAGATTGCTTGAAAAAAATGACAATCCCAAACTTATACTAAATGAATTAATTAATACATTTATAAAGCAGAATGGGCATATATTTTCAAATAGCTGAGGGTGACGGTGATATGATGATGATGTTGATGATGATGATGATGATGATGAAGGCCATGGAGATGATGATGGTCATGATGAAGATATTGGTAATGACTAAATCGAAGGAGGAATAAATTCACGATAAAAAGGATACGACACAGAAATTTTACTTCAAGTATTCTGATAATAACATAGATTTAACGTTTGCCTTAAATGAATGAAGAGACGAACATTGTTTTACAGGCTCTGGTAGAGAGTTCCACAAATCTGGACCATGGTGTCTTATGGATCTCTGAACAATAAGCAATTTGGGGTTAATTAAATGGAAATTTGAAGAGTTACGGGTAGGGTATGAATGAATAGATGTATTCAGAGTATAAAAATTGTGGAAAGGTGGGAGCATGTTATTTACGTACTTAAACATAAGTAGTAAGCTTTGAAGAGTATTTATGTCAAATACTGTTAGAGTCTTTAGTTAATGGAATAATGGATTTGTGTGTGATAAATATTGGGAATCAGTATAGATTCGAATTGCTTTTTTCTGTAATATGTATATAGTATTAATTTTAGTTTTTGCAAATGTTGCCCAAACAATGTTGCAATACGATATATAAGGCAATATTGATGAATTGTAAAGTATGACAAAAGTTGTATGTGGAATTATGTTCTTCATTTTGTAAAGTATACTAACTTTTCTAGAAATACTAGTTGTTATACAACGTACATGTTCATTCCTATTTAAATTTTCATCTATTGTGACACCTAAAAACATTGTTTCTCTTTTCCTTTTGAGAGAAATATTGTCTATGTTTATATTATAAGGAAATTCGTTACCATGTGTGTATGCTTGAAATAATTTATATAAAGTTTGTTTTATCTATATTGAGTGAAAGCTTATTACACTTAAACCACAAAGATAGTTTTGGTAATTCACGGTTAATTATATCTACTAAAGTTTCTAAGCTATTATGTGAACAAAAAATGTTGGTGTCATCTGCAAATAAAACATATCATAATAAAGGTGTTACAGAAGTCAAATCATTTATATATATTAAAAAGAGCAAAGGCCTAGGATTGATCCTTGTGGAACTCCGCATTGTATTAACTGAAAATCAGAAGGAATCTTATTGTGAATTACATATTGTTTTCTATTGGACAAATAACTCTTAAACGAAGATAGTGTAATTCCGCAAATTCCATAATTTTCAAGTTTTTAAAGTAATATCTTGTGGTCAAGAGTGTCAAAGGCTTTGCTTAAGTCCATGAATACGCCTATTATATGTTCTTTATTTGCCATTGCATTTGTAATTTTGTCGCATATTTGTATTAACGTCTGATCAGTCGAATGTCCTTTCCTGAATCCATATTGGTTAGAATTTAGAAAATGAAAAGTATCTAGAAACTTATAAAGTCTATTGTAAATAATCTCTAATATTTTGGAAATGCTGGGAAGAATAGAAATAGGCCTGTAATTTGATATTTCATGCGGATTGTCTTTTTAAAAACAGGATTTACCTTTGCAATTTTTAGGGAATCTGGACATACTGTCTTCCAGTGCTCATTGACAGATTAAAAATATGACACAAAGGAGAGGCAACATAGTGTATGATGTGCTTAAGAAGGGAAGTACTAATTCTATCAATTCCCTGTGATTTGCTTGATTTCAGATATTTTGTTATTTCCATTAATTCCTGAACATTTGTTTGGTTAAAGAATAAAGAAGAGTTAATGGGTGTGGGAAGAAATTTTCCAAAATTTTCATCAGTTCTGTCAAGTTTGTTTGCCAAGGAGGGTCTGTTGCACCCACAAATGTAATAACGCCCACAAATGTAATAACACTTTACCCACAAATGTAATAATTTCACCCACAAATGTAATAATGCACTTTACCCACAAATGTAATAATTTTTGATCGCCCACAAATGTAATAATGACTTTACCCACAAATGTAATAAATTTGAAGGGATTTTTGGCGAATCCGTTCTAAACTAAAATCCTATAGTAATGCGTTCATATAGCACAAAGTGCAAAGTCTTTGTTGGAGATAAGTCCAAAGTCTTTTTCCAGACCAGGTTGTTTCAAAAACTATTATATAAGTCCAAAGTCTTTTTCCAGACCCGGTTGTTTAAAAAATTATGATATAAGTCCAAAGTCTTTTTCCAGACCCGGTTATTTCAAAAATTATAATATAAGTCCAAACTAAGATACGATAATGATATTCCAGTGGAATAAAAATGAGAATCGAGCGTAGTCTTTTCTCCAGACCCAGTTAATTAAGACTGGTGGAATTACTGTCTTTGTTGTTGTTTCAACTTACACGGCTTATATTGTGGATATATGCGCTAAGAGTAAATTGAGAATCAAGCATAGTCTTTTCTCCAGACCCGGTTACTTAAAACTAAAAACTAAACCCTATAGTAATGCGTTCATATAGCACAAAAGTGCAAATTCTTTTTTCCAGACCCGGTTAATTCAAAAATTGAAATATAAGTCCAAAGTGTTTTTCCAGACCCAGTTGTTAAACAAATTATACGATATGTCCAAAGTCTTTTTTCAGACCCGGGTATTTCAAAAATTATAATATAAGTCCAAACTAAGATACGATAATGATATTCCAGTGGAATAAAAATGAGAATCGAGCTTAGTCTTTTTTCCAGACCCAGTTAATGAAGACTGGTGGAATTAATGTCTGTAGTTGTTTCAACTTATTTGGTGTATTATTGTGAATACATGCGCTAAGAGTAAATTGAGAATCAAGCGTAGTCTTTTTTCCAGACCCGGTTAATTCAAAAATTGAAATGTAAATCCAAAGTCTTTTCTCCAGACCCAGTTAATTAAGACCGGTAGAATTAATGTCTTTGTTGTTGTTTCAACTTACATGGCTTATATATCATATTCTTATTCTTGTGGAATAACGCGAGTTTTAAAACGTACTCTTTTCTCCAGACCCGGCTATTTAAAAAATGAATTTACAAAACTTCAAATCTAAGACCAATCTTCCAAAGTTACACCCAGTAAAGAAATATGTCTTTACCCCACACCCAGTTTTTTTAATAATACTAAGACCCCAATAAAACATTGCAATAATGCATGGGTAAAGCAAACATCCTTCCTCCAGACTTGGTTATTATTTGAAAAAAATGAAATAGTTTTTACAAATATTCTAAAACGAAGACCCAATAATCTGATTACTGTGGAATAACACGAAGACCAATTGTCGAAGATCGACTTTCCTCCAGACACAATTATTTCAAGAATAAAAAATCAATAAAACCCAACCCCCAACAACGAATCTAAGAACCAACAATCCTCCAAATTAAGACCATGCATGTAGAAAAGCACATGTTTAGAGCGTTGTCTTTATTCCAGACCCAGTCATTTAAAAATGATTTAAACAATTTTAAGAAAACATAAGACTTTGCCATATTCTTATTCTTGTGGAATAAGACAAGTATTATGCTTAGTCTTTCTTCAAGACCCGGTTATTTAAAAGATAAACAAATATTGAAAAAAATCACAGCTAAGACCAATCTTCAAAATTAAACCCAGTATAAATGCTTGGGCTTAGAGTAATATCTTTACCCCTCACCCAGTTCTCTTAAAAATACAAATTAAGCGAAACATTAATCTTAAAACTTAGACCCCAACATCTTCCAAACTATAAAACCCTCGTGATATCGCATACTTAATTTGACCAGACCAGCTTATTAAAAAAACAGAACAACAAAACAAACATTTAAAATTAAAACCCTCTTCCAGCCTAAGATCCTGTAATATATAATGTATTTAAACATTCACTTTTTCTTCCAGGCAAAGAAATTTATAATTGATAAAATCCAACAAAACTTAGAGCCCGGGGAGCATTTCATGAAAGGAGTTGTCTGACGTTTAATCCGACAAGTCCCATTTTATCCGACACTAACCATGGAAGCACTGCATCTTAGCCAATCAACATCAAGGTCGGACATAAATGTTGATGAAATACTCCCACAATCATCTTATTCATGTTGAACAGGCACGATAATAAGATTGAGTCTTAGTTATGAAGATTTCATTTAACTTATATTTGAAAATGACAAGGTCTGGAATAAAGAAAACTCTTTAAACCTTTATCTATTGAACGTTATTAGTTTGAAGGATAGTTGGGTTTTAGATACTGTTGTTCTTTTTTAAAATATTTTTTTTATTTTGAAATAATTGGGTCTGGAGAAAGACTACACCATATTTCCATGCTATTCAATGTTGATAAGATTACAGGGTCTTTATTTTGTTGTTGGTTGTTTTTGTTGTGTTTTTTATGATTTTTATAACTGGGTCTGGAGCAAAGACCACGCTATATTTCCATATTACTCAACATAAATAGGATCTTGGGTCTTTGTTTGCTTTTCTTTTTTTTATTATTACTGATTTATTATTATTAGTATTATTCATGTGTTATTTAAAAGATCTGGGTCTGGATGAAAGACTACGCTATATTTCCACGTTATTAAACATTAATAAGAGGGTTGGGTTACTTTTTGCCTGATTCCACCAGTTTTAAATAAATGGGTCTGGAGAAAAGACTATGCTCCATTCTCATTTTTATTCCACTAGATTATCATTATCGTATGTTAGTTTGGAACTATATTATAATTTTTGAAATAAACAGGTCTGGAAAAAGACTTTCGACTTTTTATTTTTTTTTGTAATTAACTGGGTCTGGAAAAAAGACTTTGGACTCATATGATAATTTTTGAAACAACTGGGTCTGGAAAAAAGACTTTGGACTGATGTTGTAATTTTTTAATTAACCTGGTCTGGAAAAAAGACTGAACTTGTATAATAATTTTTGAAACAACCAGGTATGGAAAAAAGACTTTGGACTGATATTATAATTTTTGAATTAACCGGGTCTGGAAAAAAGACTTCGAACTTATATAATATTTTTTTAATTAACTGGGTCTGGAAAAAAGACTTTAGACTTATATAATATTTTTTTTAATTAAGTGGGTCTGGAAAAAAAAGACTTTGGACTGATATTATAATTTTTTAATTAACTGGGTCTGGAAAAAAGACTTTGGACTGATATTATAATTTTTTAATCAACCGGGTCTGGAAAAAAAGACTTTGGACTTATACAATAATTTTTTAACAACTGGGTCTGGAAAAAAGACTTTGAACTGATATTATAATTTTTGAATTAACTGGGTCTGGAAAAAAGACTTTGGACTTATATAATAATTTTTGAATTAACTGGGTCTAGAAAAAAAACTTTGGACTTATCCCCGAGAAAGACTTTGCACTTTTGTGCAATATGAATGCATTCCTATAGGATTTTAGTTTAGAACGGATTCGTCAAAAATCCCTTCAAATTTATTACATTTGTGGGTAAAGTCATTATTACATTTGTGGGCGATCAAAAATTATTACATTTGTGGGTAAAGTGCATTATTACATTTGTGGGCGAAATTATTACATTTGTGGGTAAAGTGTTATTACATTTGTGGGCGTTAAAACATTTGTGGGTAAAGTGTTAGGCGGCTTGTCAAAGGTGTGCGTGCGTCTTTACCTTTATATTCCACGGCGATCCCGCTCAACGTTCCATTGTCCATTTTTCTTTCCTACGGGTCAGTGCTCTTGCCATTCAAGACGCCACCGTTCCCTTTTGCAGCGAAAACGGAAGCGTGCGCTTTGATCTTTTCTTTTGACACCACCCGGTTGTCTCTCCGATAAGATGTTTCTGCTTGAGCGCCCTCTATGTCCACGATATCGGCATTTTAGGCAAACTATTAAACGCCCGATCTCTAGTCACTGATCTGAATATTGTTGTGTCCTTGTATCGGTGTGCGTAGTCCAGTGGGGTATATATTTTCAAAAGTTACGCTTTCACATTTTTGGGGAGAATTTTTCGTTTCGGGTTTCAGTATATGACAAATTTCAATTAGATTTAGATTTCATTTCTTTAATAGAACAATTAAGCTTTAGCCCTTAATAGCACGAGCATGTTGTTTTATTTTGAAGAACATACCGGTAACATATTGAATTTCTGAAAGTAAGTGTTCAGGCGAGGGTAAGATTTTTTTTCATCACACTGAACCCACATAGTCAGCATTGTCGGGTGAAGAGGAAAAATGTGTAATTTTCCTTAACATCTTTGTAAACGAAATGCAAAAACCCACGCAAAAGATACAATATAAATCATACCTTGGTCCAAAAATGATGGCATTTAAAGATATAAATTGAAACGCTACCGTGACAAAAAATAACAATAAATACATAAAGTGCAACCGTTTTTTTTTTCTGGAAAAAAGGTTGAAAACTAAGGGCAGCGTTGAAATTCAAATTTGAGCTTAACATAGGCCTATGTTTAATTTAGCCCTCTTATATATATGTTCACTAGCGTACCTACAGGGGGCAGACTCAACCCCCCCCCCCTCCCCCTGACGAGTCACAACCCATGCAACGGACCTATCCCTGCTTGTCAATTTGTTTTAGCTGTGAAATGTCCTTTATATCATGTTGAGGACTCTTTTAAGGCGATTTTGCCCCCCCCCCTCCCCATTGTGGAAAATCCGAGGTACGCCACTGCATTTGTTTAAACATTGGAATTCTAGAAACTTATATATTCGCACATAATACAGATGCCGTGCAAAACAAACGAATAAAATATCATTAATTTGAACTTTAAAAAATAAATTGGATGCTCAAGCTGTCATATCGGTAATTGTAGCTTAAATGCACAATTCTTGAATTTCATTACCCGAAATTCAGAACAAAAAGTACTTTCGTTACTTTTTAAGACCATTACAAAAATCTTTACCTTCGAACGAAATCAAAAGCACTTAAAAATAAATATTGAAATTATCAAAGTTGAGGTAGTCTTGACCATGAATAGAGTTGAGTGTTTATAAAGGAATTTAGCGTCTTCTATTAATCCCATTCTAAACTTTGAATGACCGATGAAAAATATCGCGTGAATTAAAATGAAACTTAACACATTGAAGTGACTCCGACATGACACTGGACAGGAAAATCTATACTATATCTTTTTACCTGTGATCCGTCTTTATTCTCTTATATAAATTTCCCCTGTGATCTAGAGTGCTCTGTGACCTAGTGTTCTTGATTACCATCCAGGAGCCACAGAACCGAAGGGGATCTGGGGCTGAGGCCTCCACAAGTACCATAATTTTATGCATGGTGACCCCACCCCTTCAAACCAGTCCGCTCGGGGGAGGGGACTTAATTATTTCTTTCAATTTTCCTGTTCTACATACAATATTCAATTTTGTCAACTTAATTCTGATGGTTCCTTTTTTTATCCAACTTCATTTCTTCCTTTGAATTTTTCTAAAACTTTTCTATACCTATTTTCTTTTAACCTTCACGTTTGACTTGAACAATACGTGTATATTGCCGTTGATTTCTTCTTCCTATCAAATATCTGAATTAATCTGCAATGTGTGTCTGTCAAATTATTGCAAATTAGATTCCCAGTGTCTAAGGTAAACATAATTTACCGACGTAACACGAACGCCTCTTTGGCCTAGTTTCCCTTCCAACTTTGTACCTCACCTCTTAATTGTATAGCTGCATTCTGTATAGCTTGCATATTCAAATGCGCACCAAAAATAAATTAACGTACAGGAAATGGTAATACCTCGGTCATATTTGCTTTACGGCGGCCATACAGCGAGTCGAAAACAGCCGTTTTATTCATTTTATTCAAATTTCCTATATTTAGCTGGTACAAAAACTGTTAAAATGACTGTTTTCGACTTGCCTTAGAACAAATGTGACCGAGGTATTTAGCATACTAGATCAACAAGGATGGAGTGCATGCTGGTGCGGATCCTGCCGGAGTAACACAATACAATCCAATAAGCGCCGTATTTATTTTGAACAATAGTTGGGCTCTCAAAAGTATTGTGGTCTATTTTGTGACCTCTACTAAAAGAAGTAGTGGGTCTATACGGGGGTCTATATTCTGCACATGGAGGGTACAGTTATGTAGTGAATCCAGGGGGGGGGATCCGGCCCGTGTGCCGGCCCCCTTTGAGAGCCATTATCAATTTTGTTAATGTAAATATGCCATTTTACACAAGTGTGCCCCCTTTGAAACTCACAACATGTATTTTAATGAGAATATGTTGTTCATACCCAAATGACGACCTTTACTTTAGCCTGGTAAACACCTGTTTTCAAAATATATTTGGTTATTAAAATCCCGGGGGGGCCACTTCCATTCACGAGTGGATACCATGCGCGACCATGGGTCTCGAAAAGCACCCTAAACACGTAATTTCCATTTTCTGAAAATGCACCCATTAACAAGTATTGGCGTTTGAAACCCTACCCTTTACAAGTATTGGAAACAAAACGATACTCTTGGCAAATGTTTCGTGAAATGAACCCCTAAACAAGTAAAGGAATGTTTTATTGTAACGGGTCCTTCGGTCGTCGGCTTGACCTTATTCGGTTTAGAACGACCCACCTTCGATACACCTCGCGCAAATCGGACCCTAAACACGAAGTGTTGGGGCAAAAAAGACATCCTTTATAAAACATTCCGTCTTTGTGATATCATCCCCGCAAATTCGACCCTAAACACGTAATTTTCCTTGCGAAATAGATACCCTTTTTTTCATTATTTTTGTGTTTTTGACACCCTTATCACGTTACGTACGTAAAGTGCCCTATCGTGAAAAAGACATCCTTTTTACGTGTTTTTTGGTCGCGCATGGTATCCACTCGTCAATGTAAGTGCCCCCCCCCCCCGGATTAAAATGCACAGAGAGATGGTAGGCAATAAATATAACTCGAATGTTTACATTAAGAGTAGACCTATCATGCCTATAAAGAGGGAATTTACATGCTTAATTAAAAATGTGTTGATAAAATATCATTCGAACGTTATGTTATAATCTGCTTCGCCAAGCAGGTTTTATGTAATATTGCTCTTTATAAAGGCAAGCATTAAACTACATTAAATGTCGAAATGTTGAGAAATATATTGGAAACCATATCAAAATGCACATTACGAAAAGAAACAAAATCAAGGTTCTAGTATGGGGACAAAACGAGAACAAGAGAACTACCCATTTGATGCTAATTGTAATTCCCCGAAAGCCGGACGTTGAAAATGACATAGGCCAGTGCATTGCAAGCTGTATTTAACGGCTTACCCCATTGTCAAGGTAGATTTAAATTACCCCATTCTTGATTGCAGAGATTACCCTATATTCTTGAACATATAGAGGTGGTCTGAGTGGTGGCGGATTTCAATAGAAAGATGACCTCTTGATTGGTATATAGGGGTATGTCAAGGGGAGATTATCACTTTGTCAGCGCTGGTGACTGTCTTGTTACTTTGATGATCCCCGATGTGCCTTCTATTCGAAAACCGTGTTTGCAACTAATCCCAATTATGAGACTATTTGGCATCAAAATGAAAGCCTAACTGCACCTTTTTCATAGACTTCGTTTGAAAATAAAATACTTACGTTTAAGGTAAAATTGGAATATAAGAAGGCGCTTTATAATATGTAAACCAAATATTGTCACTTTTAAGCTTTATTCTTTAAATCAAATGTAAAAATAAATGTAAAATAATCTCACAAGCCTAATCTAAATAGTGCGAGCGCGAAGCGCCCGCTTTTTTAAAATTTTTTATTTCATGTATTTTGTCCTAAAATAGCATTCTGGCAATGCTTCTGATCCTAAACGAGATGAATGAATTTAGTACGCATTGATCGTTCTGATAAAAAAGAGGAATCTGTTAACGGCTGCTCGTAATTATCCGTAAATTAAAACGTTACATATTTCAACAATTAGATAATGCGAGCCCGAAGCGTGAGCTGAAAATATTTACTTTTGCACCTGAAGAATGGAAGTTCTAAGCAATTTTTGTAATCATGAAAAAGGTACATACATAACTAAGTAATTGATGCGAGCGCGAAGCGCAAGCGGAAAATTTGAGATTTGTAGAATTGTGAGTGAATATGGATCACATTTAAAAAGGAACATATATGATTCATTATTATTACTTTGAGTTTTGACATAGGGCCGGAAAATTCTAAGAACAATATTCCATCATATGAAAATTATGACTGTCTTCCTATTTCTCTTCTTATCAAATCGCGAGATGAAACTTTTTGATATTCCATTCTGAAAAAGGGACAATTTATCATTAAATTAATTTATTAATCTAATAAGCCTAATCAGAGCGCGAAATCTGTCAATATTATAGCACTTCTATAATTATGAATAAGATGCATGAGTTGATATATTTTCAAAAATCAATGTGCGCGCAAATCGCCAGCCGAAAATTGTTGATAAACTGTCATAAAATGGAGATTTTAATTAGTTTGTAATATAATTAATATTGAAATTTTCATAACTCACCAATCAAAATGCGAGCGTGCAGCGCTAGCTAATATGTTTTCACAATCTGACATGAATAGGGATATTTTGATAACTAAAATAGAATACAGGAAAATAATAGGTACCTGACAAATCAAATTTTGTGAGCGCGCAGCGGGAGCAGAAAATGTTAATATTCAGACAATAATTTTTTTTTCAGAACACTTTTTAAAAATGAAAGTTCGATTTCCGAGTTAAAATATGTTATGTATATTGACTTAAAAATTTGATATTTTAAGTTCCATATGTGTAAATCACCTAAAAGGCAATGCGAGCGCGAAGCATGAGCGAAAATTTTATTTAATGACATGAAAGAATTCTTTTTAATTGTTTTTCCCTCATCTTATTTATTCAATCGTTGTCCTCCTCCTATGTTTTTTCTCCTCTCTTTTCCTTTTTTTCTTTCTTTCACCGTTTTTTTTTGCTCCGCCAATAGAGGGAGGAGGGAGGGGCGGGCCCCTTGCCCCCCCACTAGATCCAACTCAGGAACAATCTAACAGAAAGTACTAAACAAGCAGATTCAAGAGAGAAATTCAAATTTATTTATTTATTTTTTTTTTTTTTTGGGGGGGGGGGTAAATAGCCTTTCCCGCTGCATGTGAAGCCCCCTATCGTTTACAGCCTACTGTTAACTGTGCAACTACTTTAATTTTTGGTGAAATTCATTCTCTCTTTCTATTTGTTCCGTAGCGTTTAGATACATGTTTTGTGCTTCACTTGTAAGTGGTATACAAATAATGTAAATTCCTATTAATGGCGTGCGCTTCCCGATCTCCTTATCAAAATCAATATTAATGAAAGAGCACAATATTGTTCTCGCTCTAATGGAAGGGGGGGGGTGTCAGTGTTCTATCAAGCAAAAGACGTAGGCCTATATGTGCATAAGTTCATACCATTGGTGTAATGATAAAGAACCTGATGAATTCTGTTTTTGTATATCAACGTTATCATAAAGTTAATACAAATGACAATCAATATGATTCAGACGTACACTGCTTTAACTGATATAACATGCATCCAGAAATCAAAATGTCCGATGAATTCAAAACGTACGTAGCAGGAATGCCATGCAATTCGGATGTTACAGCACTCTAAAATTAGAATAATCTCGTATTACAAATGTCAATTTTGCTAAAAATGCACATAAACTCATAACTTGATAGACTCTTGGGGATGATATCGTTGATCCCTTATAAAAAAAATTGAATGGTATACCATTGACTACCATTTATCATACACCATTGATATACCATTGGAATACCATTCGCACAGCACCCACCATACACCAATGGTATACCATTCAAGCCTCAATGGTATACCATTCAAACTAATTTAAATAATTCGGACGTTACTATTACCATATTCATGAGCACCATTTACCATTCATATACCATTGATCAAACACCATTCACCATTGATCTACCATATGGCCACTATAGACATGTTTACCATTGACCACCATTCACCATTCAGCCACCATTCACTGGCCTACCATTTACCATTCAGCCACCATTCACTGGACACCATTGGCCTACCAATTGCCTTTCACCATACACCATTCGCCTACCATTGACCATACACCATTCATGTACCATTCACCATCCGCGTACCATTCATCATACACCATTCGCGTACCATTCACTGTACACCATTCATGTACCATTCACCATTCGCGTACCATTCAACGTACACCATTCGTGTACCATTCATCGCTCACCATTCAACTACCATTCGCCGTACACCATACACCGTTCACCATTGATTGACCATTCACTTTACACCATTCTACCATACACCGTACACCATTGACCTACCATTTACAGTACACCATTGGCCTACCATACACCATACTACTATTCACCGTACACCGTAGGCTTACCATACACCATACAACATTGGCTTACCATACACTGTACACCATTGACCTACCATTTACCATACAATACTGTCATACCATACACTCTATACTATTAGTCAACCATTCAAATAACACCATTGGTCATACACTATATCTTTATTCTTCTATTCCACCTTATTATTCTTCTTGTTCTCATCCTTCGCCCCCTTCTTCATCTACTCTTCTTACTCCTTCTCCTTTTCTTTATCTTTTTTCTTCTTCATATCCTTAGTCGTCTTTCATTATTCTTTTTTCTCCACCTCATTCTTTTCTGCTGCTTCTTTCTTTTCCCTCCTCCCCCTTTTCTACGTCTCCTCTCTTCTTGTTCTTCTGCCCACCTGCTCTTCTTATACGTCTCCTACTGCTTTTCCTTCGTTCTTCTTCTTTTTCTTCTTGCATCTCCTTTTTTTCTCTATCTTTGTTTTCCTCTCCGTATCCTTCCTCATCTCTCATTATTATTATCATCCCTTTTTACTGCTCCCCCATTCTACATGTACGTCTGCTTCTCCTTGGTAATTCTCAGTCTTCTCCTCCTTCCCCCACCCCATCGATTCATGAAGATGAAATTATAATGAAATAATAGAAATGTTAACGAAGATAATACTTATAATAGAGAAATGAAGATGATTGCGATAGTAACAGCGGTGATGACGATATCGATAACTATGGGAGGTTATAGACCATGAACAGCACAAGATATCAGGAGCAATTTTAAATATGATTACATGACGATTTCGATACGAAATATTTATCATAAATCTAGATCTAGTACATTAATGTGCACTTCAGGGGCGGATCCAGCTTTCGCCAATAGGGGGGCCGATAAATATTTTCAGCAAAATTTTTCTCTATTGGCCGCCATAATTCTATTTTTTGTTGGTTTTTCAGGGGGTAGTCCTAACTGAAGTTTTAAGTAAATGTTAGTTTTTATTGTTATAAACAAGATAAGGTATCTCATGTGGTCATAATATAAAATGCGAGCGCGAAGCGCGTGCAAAAAAATTCGAAGATTCTGAGCAGTTTTTATAATAATGAACAAAGATAAGTATCCAACTAAACAATGCGAGCGCGAAGCGCGAGCCGAAACGTGAAAATTAAGGGACTCAATTAGGACTGTTTTTAGTGATTAGTGAAGAGGATACAAGTATCACCAATTAAGTAATGAGTGATATTCCGACCTGAAAACTGGACGGTCTAAGTGCGTTTTTATTCAAAATTAAAGAACAAGCTTGTTTGCATGTCTCAAACAATTAAATGCAAGCGCGAAGCACGAGCTTAACTTTTATCCTGCATTCAAATAAATGGAAATGCTTCACGCATTATTTGTAACTAGGTGTGTACTTGGTTTTTTTTTTTTTTAAAGCATACGTGGTACAGTGTGTTATAATATTGCCTCCAAAATACCTGACATTTGATGGAATTCTGTGCTTATATCGCTCATTTCTCAGCACTTTTACCATTTTCTCTCACAGGGCTCTTGGCAAATATTTTTCATTTATACAAACAAACACTTCGTTGGTAAAATTCATTGCATTCTGATCGAACTAATTTTCTGATCGTTACCACAATTGGTATTTATCTTTAATTCCGAACATTACGTTTAATACGTTAAACCAATTAAATGAAGTTATACTTTAGTCTGTTATATGTTTTTATGTTGTACACTCATGCCCCGAGAGGGGATCGATAGTGTGAATAAAATGTAAATCTAAATCAGGGGTGGATCCAGCCTCCGCCAATAGGGGGAGGATGATTTCATTTTTCACCCATATTTTCCCCGATCGGCCGCCCAAGGTTGATATTTGTTTATTTCTTTGAATTGGTTGTCCCAGTAGCGTAATGATTATTAAAGTTATTTTCTAAGTCTTCGCCTCATCTTATTCACTCGCCTTCCTCCTCTTATGTTTCCCCTTCTTTTTCTCCTCTCTTTTTCTTTCTTTCCCCTTTTTTTGCTCCGCCAATGGGGGGGGGGGCGGGCCCTATGTAAATGTAAATCCAACCAAGAATTGGGTCTATACAACATAATGTCTAAAGGTCGGGGCGGATCCATGACAGGGGGAAAAATAAGGTTCGCTTTCAAGGGGGGGGGGTACTCTTCTGTTTTGGCTGCATTTTGCATTACAAATTTTAATTGTGCCTCTCATAATGGGGGGGGGGGGTAGAAAGGTAACGGAAATTTGAGGATGCTGATTCATTCATGGCATACAATATTCAAATAGACGACCACAATTTCGTAAATATCCAGTCCACGCGCATGCGTACTCTCATTCCGAAGACGCAAGTCATGAATTTTGGGGAAAATGTTTTTAACCCCCCCCCCACCTGATCACGAATTCTGCGAGAACACAACTCTGCTTTCTCATGAATATTGATTTCGATGCAGAAGCAGCAATCGGGATGCGCACGCATTTGGTCAAACAACGAAAAAAAAAAGATTAATATTAATCGATGACAGTCGTTTTTAACACAATCGGACATTGATGTCGAGGGACATGGAATCGCTTATCTGGAGAACCCCTCTCAAATTTCCGAGTTTTTTTCCCACTCTTTCAACTGTACGTATTTCCTCCATTTTTTTTCTCACCCTTCCTCTTTTTCCATCCCAATATTATTTTCTTATTTCTCTCTATTTCCCCTTCCTTTCCTCTCCCTTTGACTTCTTAGTTTTCTTTTTCCTCTTTTCACAATCTCTTTTGGTCCCGCTTCTTTACAACATGGAGATAAAGAAAATTAAGAGACAATATGTTATCCTGGGAAAATTGTTGCCCGTCAAAAATTTTTAGAAACTATTTAAAACAGTTTCTAATAAATCTTTGTAAATCTTTGATCTATCTATGCCTAATAGTTTCAAGCTGTTCCGGTCATATTTATTTTATCATTCTATTTCCTTCTGTTTTTTTTTGGAGGGGGGGGGGGGCTCTCGACACTTGTTTGAGATGCGAGTAATAATTAATATTCTAAGTCGACGTGAATTATACGAATGGCTTGGGCCTACGAAACGAAAATATGTGGAATCTTATTTTCCCACCTAAAACATCATGAATTGACTCTCTTCCAATTGCAAAAAATAGGTTTTCATGTTTATTGCAGCAAATTCGTAAGATCGTAACGATTAATGACATGTGCGTGATTTTTTATTAAGCTACCGTGGCTTTATGAATGCACCAGAACTTCCATTATAGATGCGAACCACAGTTCAGAACAGTGACGCGAAATCTCGATCCAACAGTCAATATGAACATGATGAAGGCACACATTTGTTTTGGTCGTAGAGGGAGCTATTTAGAATAAATTCTTCGGCCTTTCGACAGAAATTAAGACTTGCAGGAAAGACGAACAAAAGAACGGTGGCATCAAAGGGCCTTTGATGGCGACCGTTCCTTTGAAGAGAAGGGAACGTTGGGCGGGAAAGCCGAAGCGAAAACCCGGATGCGGGAAGAACGATGAAGAACGGTGCATGGACTTTTGACAAGCTACCTTATTACATTTGTGGGCGTTATTACATTTGTGGGTAAAGTGTTATTACATTTGTGGGCGTTATTACATTTGTGGGCGATTATTACATTTGTGGGTGAAACAGGGTCCTAAGTTCACAAAAAGGAATTAAAGGTACAGTGCCGGCCGCGGGAAACGTCACGCCCGAGCACGCAAACAGCCTAGGGGGCTTTCGCGTCTAACCGAGGGTATTCAAGGGGAGCAGTCTAGGGCGTTTAGACGGGCCCGCGGTTTCCCGCGTGCTATATAATATTGGCCGTGCCCGCACTTACCCTCGGAAATCCGAGGGTACGTACATTGCACTATGTTTACATGTACATGTACTTCGATTATCTTGTGATAGACCATTATGTTTTTAAACTAGCGTGATCGGGATCTATTGTAGGTTGAATTTTTGATTTAAGACGTTATTTGTTTTCTTTTCTTTTATTCTTTAATTTCTGTTTCCCTTTTAATTCTTTTCCCTTATTATTTCTTTCCCTTCTTTCCTTCCCTGTTTCCTTTCCGTTTTTCTTCTGTCTTTGTTTCTTTCAAATAATGAAGGAATTATTTTTCTTTCTTTTCACCTCGGCTGGAACGTCGAAGCTATTATCGCAATGAATCTAAACTTTTCGACATATAGATACATGCATATACTCTCGGACGAAGGCCTTCTCCGAGTCTTGACATTTTTTCAGTGCTCATTTATCATTTCTTTTCGCTGGAATAGTCACAATGATCGTTGATTACGATACAACGTTACGACGTGTTTATGACATCGGTCATGCGCGAGGTCGACTCATGATATTTCATCGCCTCCTTTTTGTGCCACGATCTTTCTTTGATTTCTTTAAAGGGGTTGTCGATTACGATCCGACGTTGGTGTGTTCTTTCGACATCACATCATGCACGGAAGGCAAGAGCCCCACTTATTGTCATTTTATCTCATTTCGGTATTAATATTTAAAAACTTTATCATAATAAGCGGGGTATATAGGGGCCGGGGGGGGAGCAAAAAAAAACCTCTCATATTGGGGAAAATTGTTCTTTCTCACATCATAAAAAGTAGACGCGCAAAAAGCGAACCCCAGCAAAACTGGTTGTGCTCATCGATTTTTTTTTATTTGGTTCTTTTGTTATTGTGCAGTCTGGGAGAGTCTTGCTCCCCGTCCACGCCGACCCCTCTCCTTTGATCACATCCGCTTCCCAATTTATGACAGGATGTTCTTAGAAATGGGGGGGGGGGTATTAATTATCTGATGCGTCAACAACAATGAATAAGGATATTCTTTTCAATTCGGTTCAAATCGGGTCTTTAAAACCCCCACCCTGTAAAAAGTATAAATTTACCCCAATGTTGCAGATTTAACAAGTTTGTCTTTTTGCTAAAACATCTGATTACATTATCTGCTCTCGATTGTAGTGTTAGTTACATCGGTAGATATTCGGATTGGGAAGATAATAATAATTAACATAATCAAAGTAAAGATTACTTGTCCAACGCATTTATTACGCGCAATTTTATAAAAAGTTATAGATGGGTTTAAAACGAATATTAATATTCTTGATACACTTATATGATGATCGTCGAAGTAAAGATTAACCTATCATTTTTACGAACTGCAGTTTTATATTGATAGATTAGTTGGATATCATTTATGGTCTAGACATTGTTTCAATTATTTCATTTCAGTAAAACAATATTTTCCTTCGAATATATTTTGTTATATGAATTGGAAATGATAAAACGAAATCACAAAACCAAACCACAGCTTGGTACAATACATAATTCAGTGTTATATGGAAGATAAAAATAATAATACATGAGATTTGTAAATCGCACTTTCCATCTTGATTAGATGCTCAATGTGCTCCAGAGCAGAACAACAAAACTATTTGCATATATGTAACTATGAAAAACTTTCCTAACGCATTTAGCTTAAATGCTTAAACCCAAGCAAAAGTATGTTTTTGAAAGCTACTATGACGTGTTGTATGGAATGGGTACTTAGCGAGTTAATTATCACTTGCCGACAAAGCAAGAATGGAGCTATACAAACCCTTCTTTTCTTTTATTAAGAATTTTAGCGGTGCTCACGTAAACGCTAACTATCAAACCTAACTTCTTTTCGGGGAACAAAGGAGTTAGTCGAGCCAAGTTGAAGAATAAAAGCCCGTCCGGGTTCACCTCTATACAATATAGTCGAAAATCCCTTTAATCATCACGCTCGATATCCCACGCTATATTTTCTCTTTCTCTCCCTTTCCCCTCCTTTCCCCCCCCCCCCATTTATTCACTCTTTTCCTTCTTGCTCCCCTTCATATTTTTCTCCTTTTCCCTCCTTCTGCTGTCCCTGTATATATTTTTTCCCTTCCTTCTTTTTTCCCTTTCCTTTATCCCTTCTGTTCCCTTTTCCCCCTTCCTTTTCTGTGCCCCCTTTCACTCCTTGATTTGTTTCTCCCCTTTATTTTCTATTGCTTTCCCTTCCTCTTCTTTTGTAATACCCCCTCCGTTATATTGCGAAACAACAGTTTCTTGTATTCTATAGAAATGTATTAAGTAGCTTAATTTAACATAGCATTATATGTTGGGAAGAGAGAATGAGTAGTTTTATAACTAAACGATAAATGAAAATTAATTTCATGATGAGAGGTGCATATGAAAATGATGTCCACAGATAAACATCGGGAAAAGATGAGAGCTAGTGCTTGAGATAGATGAAGGTAAATCAGGAAGGGGATAAAAAATGATGAAAATTAGAGAGGGGTTCCAGTATTTTGATAAGAATAGTCGTATCCTTTTCTTTCCTTTTCCTTGTTTCTTTTCTTAGTCCCTTTCCCTCTCTCTTTCTCGCCTTCAGTAACTTTTATCCCCGCTATTTCATCTTTCTCAATTTTCCCTTCCTTTTTAATTTCTCACCCTTATTCCTTCTCTTTATCCTTCTTTCTTTATTTGCCTTCCACCTTCCCTTTTTTCTTTCTATCTCCCTTCGCTTTTTTTCATCACCTCTGTTTTCTTTCTCTCTAGGTTCTTCTTCTTGTTTTAATTTCCCCCTTCTCCATTTGACCTTTTCCCTCTTTCTCTTCTACCCCCCCCCCCTCTACTCTCTTTCTCCCCTTTCCCCTTCTCTCAGTCCGGGCTCCCAGTTTTCTATTTCTTTTATCAGCCTCTTATTACCTTTTGCTTCCGATTTGAAAGATAGTTTTCGAAAAGTTTTAGTGTTACAGTGCCGGCCGCGGGAAACGTCACAGTGCCCCGGGGATAGACGCGGGCGGTTCCCTAGGGCAATAATTTTCTAGGGGAGTGGACGCGGGCGTCTTCCCGCGTCCGCTCCCCTCAAATGCCCGCTACGGGCTACCGCGTCCGCCCTAGGGGGCACTGTGACGTTTCCCGCGGCCGGCACTGTATCAGCTACATCTTCTGAATTTATCGCAAGATTATGAGCTCTGAAATTATCTTTGGGTAATATTTTGGGTTTCTTTCCAATCAAATCATTTATAATCTCCCATGTTGCTTTCATGTTTGATTTGACTTTGTAAAGCTTCTCGGAATAATATAATTGCGAGAAGATCGAATCGTATAGTTTAGTCTATTTCTATAAGTTTTGTATTTCTTTTTGTTTTGAATAGAAGGGTTCTTTAAAAATGCTTTGTAAAGTTTATTTCGGGTACGTATGGATCTTAAAATTGCTTTAGAAATCCATGGCATTTTTGCCTTCTTTCTTTTGACCTGTGATATCAGGGGAAATTTTTTTTCGTAAAATGTCTGCAATTTATTGTTAAAATTTGTGTATGCAATGTTTGGATTAGACTCATGAAATACATCCAACCATTCTTCAATTGCAAGATCCCTTTTAAACGATTCAATTTTATTTTGAGATTCTTTTCTATACATTGTCGATTTGAGTATATTTTCTTTTGGAATATCATTATCGCAAAATGAAAAAACCGGCAAATGATCCGATATATCAGATATTAACAATCCGCTGGTAATATCTCTGTTTAATATATTTGAAAAAAAAATGTCGATAAGTGTTGATGAATGGCTATCAATTCTGGTCGGTTTATCTATATGGGGATAATAATAGCCAAATGAATGCATTGTGTGTAGGAATAAATCGTGTTCATTATTTTGGGATAACAGGTTGATGTTAAAATCACCCATTAAATATATTTGTTTCTCTTCTTTTCTAATAGTATGAAGACATGTTTCAAGGTCTTCACAAAATAAATTTACTTTATCATGAGGGGGTCTATAAATCAATCCAATAATTATATTTTTGCTTTTTGGCTTCGTGATTTCTATGAATAAAGTTTCACTCAGTTTTAGTGATATTTCTATCCTTACTTTGAATTCTAAATGTTCACTGATGTAAAATGCTCCACCTCCCCCTCTTTGCTTTTCCCGGTCACGCCTAATGAGATTATAGTTTTGAAAACTGTATATGTTAGGTGAAGTATTGTGAAGCCATGTTTCCGTGACACCAATAATGGAATATTTGAAATTGTTTAAAGTGAAAAGTAATGATTCCAATGAGTCAAAATTTTTGTTCAAACTTCGAGCATTAATATGAAGCAAACTGAATTTATGTTCCATGTCTCTTAATTTAGAAGTAAAATCTTCAGTTGAGTAATAGTTATTATCAGATGATATATTGTTTGTATTGAAAATAGAAAAAATATCCATGTCATTACTCAGGAGGAATATTTAATATTACCGAAAACTTAAGATTATTGGTATGACATGTGATTTGTGTGTAAATTTTCTGTGTCGTGACAGCAAGATGGTGGTAGTAATGGTGATGAGATGAAGAGAGGATGAAGTTTAAAAAAACTAATAATGGATGAATGTGAAATCGAATTTGCTGTTGGTGATTGTGATGATGATGATGAAAATGATGACAATGATGACAGTGATGATGGAGTTAATGATTGGAGAATTTAAATCCTACAACTGGAATCTGATGAATATTCATAATCGAAATGTAATGAACACTCTTATTTCTGAGTGTCTCAGCCATGATTTGTATATGACGGAACCTTTTAAACACGAAATATCACTGGCACTGTAATAATACGGATACAAAATAAAGGTTTCGATCCTATCGAAAAATATCCATTTATATGATATAATTGGTCATCGACATCACGAAGTGTCTCAGAGGTCAGAGTCAATCCAGAATCAAAGAATAATTTTAATTTGTTAATTTCTAATGAGATGTCAATTGTTAAATATCTCGTTAAATTTCAGAGTCTTTTATTTTTCATGATCGATCACTTGTGTTGGTATTCAAAATAAAAAAAGTAAATTCTAAAAGCTAGAAATTAACACAAGTTTCTCAAAATTGGTTCATGACCTCTGAAAGAAGGATAGTTCGTGAAAATGATGATAAATTAGCACATAATGTCATGTACAACCAAAGGGTGGTGCCACAATGGATATGCGTGGTATAATCACATAATGCATGGTTGCATAGGGCCTATACACATAATGGCTGCATACAGCAAAAGTTGGTGAATGCATGCAAGGAAGGGAAAATTTCACTTGTCAATAAATGTCTCTACGAACAAATGATTATTATGAAAACTATCCCGACCTGGCAACGGGTAATGCATGGACAACGTGATAAGTTTATCCACCGATTAATAACAATGGAACACCCCGTCACGTCACATGGCCACCGAGATAGCAAGAAACATGTATTAAAGGTACGGTCCAGTAAACCGCCATAGGCACATTGGGATGCTTTAGAACTGAAGGAAGTTTCTACATGCCATCTTGTTCGTATGGACCCTGTGCCGCCGCATCGGGAATTAAGACAAGGATCCGCGACCGAGTCGATCACTTATGAGGTCACCACGTCGCTCTGACTCTCGCTCACCACGTCAGTCAGAACGTGCTAGTTCGGCTCGTCTCTCTCGTTCCCGATCACCAAGCCGGAGGTCCAGGACATCACAAAAGGACATGCCTAAATCATCCGTTCCAGATTTTCCAAAGTCACCTCAACCTGACCGATCAAAAGTATCTCCACGGCATGGTCGGAATTCTACCCCTGAACCAGAGGAGGAGCTGGACTATGATGAGAGATCGCCGTCACCGCTTGATTTGAGATACGCTTCTAGGAAAGTGGTGTCGAAGATGCCGTCTACCAGTGACTGGTCAGAATGCACTGAGAAGGATGCTGAGACGAAGGCTGACAACCCCCGCCAGGGCATTCAGACAATCTTACACGAGATGAGAACCAGCAGATCAGAAGAGGTGACCTGAGTTGTGTTGTTAATACAAGGACAATATAAGAAGGCATGTCACCATGTACCTTGGACATTATTTTTCATGCCGCATTGTTTAAGAGTTTTCTTTGGACTTCAGCTGCAGTGTTTTTTCGAAGCTCAACATAAGTTTATTAGGACTCCCTTATGCATATTCGTTATAGTATCTGGAGGAAAGACAAATGGATAAGTTTTATTTACGCGCTACAGTTTCCGATGTTGTTAAATGACGCTCGGGGCCGAGCTTTGAAAAATAAGGGAGTTGTGTCGCAAAATGGGTTTTATTTCGTGTGCAGAAAATTATCTTAGGTTGATTTATAATGATTTTATCGTAGCTGGCGATATTACATGCATGTTTTTACACTAATAATGACGTAGATAACAACATGAACATTATGCATGTTTTAATAATAATTATTAGAATAAGAATATATATAGCGCCATCTAGAAATATTCTATTCCGAGGCGCGTTGTTATTAATATTAATCCCCCGGCTTTAGTTCGTTCTGCCTCTCAGCGCTCATGCATTCAAGGAATTAATCCTACAGGGTACCCGTTCACCTCACCTGGGTCGAATGCAGCACAATGTGGATAAATTTCTTGCTGAAGGAAATTACGCCATGGCTTGGATTCGAACCCACGAACCTATGTTTTAAAGTCAGAAGACTTATCCACTGGGCCACAACGCTCCACATGTTTTGAACCTTTTTGTGGTATAACAATTTCCTAGACAGCCAAGGAAACTCCCGTTTTTGCGAGAGCGACAGAATCTCGAATAGCAGGGATTTGTGGTCGCATGACGTAATCTTTTAGGATCTCACCGAATAGCTTTCCTGTACAAAGTGAATGGGTTTTTTTGACATACCCTCACTAAAAAATTCATATAAAAAAAGCACCACGGTGGCGGATTTTTATTTTCAAATATGTTAAAGAAAACTAAATTTCTCATCTATATTCCAAAAAATAGAATTCGCCACTGTTGTGCTTAGACGCTATTGAAGAAAGAAGACACATTATTTTATGCTGAAAAAATGCAAGCAAAAGTTCTCGTAAGAGGAGGTTAGTCTCTGCGTTTAGCCTTTGTGCCGCGATACTCCGCTGCATGTTGTAGCCGAACGTGTGGTGTGTGTGTGTGTACTGCGTGTACAAAGTGTGCATAGAGCTATGGTACTACCATGGACCTTCCATGATCATGCTGAAAGTTATTTTGGGTACGGCATTACGTAATATATGATAAGAAAGACTTGGAAAATATATTCGTTCCTATGGTAATAACCTCTAACCAGCTCTCCGGCGGTTAAGTGCTATGGAAAATGGACATGCAGTTCTCGATAATGTTCATAATCTAAACCATTGATCTCACACCTGTTCACTGCTAGCATGGATCATGTCGAATGGAGAATGGTCATGATCATAATGACATCATGATATTGCTTTTAACTCATCTGGGCTGGACGTTTGAGGGAAGTTTGGACATGGATCGAGCTGACAGGCAGACTTTTATAATGCACTTGATTTGGTGACCGCTAGCCCCAATACTTTGCAGTATGTTTGTTTTGAAGGTGAATACAGTATACGTTTTTCCAATTCGTTGGCTTCGTCAACCAGCCAATGATTGTTTCAGGACAGACCTGTATTCGGCATGTTTTGAAATTGCATATCGACTTAATAATTTCCATGACTTCCGCCGGCACTAGTAGTGGAAATAATATTATAATGTATTGATTATGGATTGTGCAGCAGATCATAATAGACTGTGGGATGGACAAGAAAAATGTCTCTAGTTTTTCATTTCCGTGGGGCGGCAAATACAACCACGGTTCTTGGACATGATAATATGTAAAATATTATGAGTGAATACATGCACCATGTTGCCATCGGTAAATTCTGCTCCTGACCTCAAAATTAAAATAATATGCAAAATCGTACCATTGACTCGACTGGAAATTCCGCCATTCACCCCGTGTGTTAAGGACTTCCGCGAACGCGCGCAAGCGTGCACAATGCATGTAACCTCGTTCGCGTTTATTTTTTTTTATCCGCTGTACATGATATACGTTATATACAGAATATACGATGGCGGATAAGATGTCGTCGTCTTCGTCGTGTTTGACAGCGAAAATGGCGATTTATCACTAGCAAATATATGCTACATGCACGTCTTACCCAAGGAAAGAGGGCCAGTAAATTCCTTTCAAGTAAAGAGCTAGAACAAATTTAAGCCTTTGCTGCATTCGTTGATGTAGACTACCTGGGACTTCAGAATAAAAATAGCTATTCGTGCAGCAGAGAAGTTTGCGATTGACTTGCATGCAGCCCGGCCCAGGGAGCAGTGGCTTAACAACAGTGCAGGGGGGGGGGGGCAAGCTATCCCCCCTGGCGGAGTTCACCGGGAACTTAAAGGGGAAAAAAGAAAAGGGGGAGAATGAAAGGGAAAGGGAAAAAAGAAAAGGGGGAGAATGAAAGGGAAAGGGGAAAAAAGAGGAACTGGAAAAGGAAAGAAAGAACAGATAGATTGTCATGAAAAGGTGATTTTATTTTTAAAAAATAAGCATGCAAAATCATAAACAAAATCTTGTTTACCGTGGCGTACAGACCAAGAAAAAAAAGGAAAAGGAAAGAGAGAAGGGTGAAAAATATGTTATCTTCTTTAACATTATGTCAAAATCTAAAATTGGATTTTTGTAATAAAAATGTAAAATTTTTTGCTCACTCGCATTGTTTTTTTTTTTACCCGATACACCATATCGCCCCTCAAAATGTTGCCTCATGACGCCATTGCCTGCCCCCCCCCCTTTGAGAAGGAAAATACTAAATTTGTAATGTAAATATGCCATTAAACAAAGGTGTGCCCCCTCTTTTGAAATTGAAGACCCATTTTTTCGTGTACGAAATATACTTCATTTGTGGGTGAAAACCTTTATTTTTATTTTTTTTTTGCTTGTCAATTGGTTGAAAAACTTTTTTTTTTTTTGAGGGGGGGCTGGTTGAAACTTTCCTCTGAAAAAATTGCCCCCTTTTGGAAAATCCTGGATCTGCCCCTGATAAGACCGGAGATTTTTTTGCTCTTGCCCCTCCTGGCCACCGACCCCTGTTACGCTCCTGCCCAGCCCGACCAGCATTGCAGCAAGATCCGAATGGATCAAACTAACGTTATAGATGTAACGCGTTACATCTTGCTCAGAGCCAGGTCAAACATCGTTCGTATCACCAGCATTCCAGCAATCAAGCTATCGAAGGTGAAAAAGATACAGAGGATGATTTTGAGATGGTGATCCTTGTTATAGCGATCTTTGTCCATGCCAAAATTGTTTCACTTTGTGCTTTTGCATTTCATTCTCTGCAAAAGTGAAGCAGTACAAGCTTTGATGATTTTTGTATAGGTCTAGATTTCTTAATTGAATCGATACATAATGTGACTCAAAAAGTCCGGGGTTCGATCTCCGGCCGCGGCAGATATGCCTGTGAGCAAGGCATTTAATCTACAATGCTCTTTTATCCTGCTTGAAAATAAATGGAAATGCTATATGCATTACTGGAAAAAAAAAACTCATGTCATGACTTACTTCACCGCCACATTTACAAGCGTATGAATAGAAGACGAAATAAGTCATGAGTCACATTATTCATCGACTCAATAAAGAAATCTAGATGTAGACCTTTACAAAAATCATCAAAGTTTGCACCACTTCACTTTTGCAGAGAGTAAAACGCAAGAGCACAAAGTGAAAACAAATTACCTTCGATCGCTTGATTGCTGAATGCTGGTGATAAGAACGATGTTTGACCGGGTGTCTGGAAAACCAAGACCGAAGACCGGGGACACATATCACACTCGTGTGAAAGCGTTTGTAGTTCACGCACGAAGTGTGTACAAAGCAGTGCAAAGTGTGTACAAAACACGTGCGCGGGTTAGAATGGACTTTGGACCTTGCCCCCTACGCATGTTCTCCCATTGACATAACGCATGTCCCCGGTCTTCGATCTTCGTTTTCCAGACCTGTTGTTGGGTGTCTGGAAAACGAAGACAGAAGACCGGGGATCGCATCGATCCGTCTAGCTAAAATAAACCATTATTATATTCAGATCAAATTCAGGAATATTCTGATATTGGATATGTAATCAGTAATGATAAGTTTATGATTAATTGTAAGGATATCGTTATCAGCTAGGGCATAATTAATACATAACAATTATAACGTACATAATTTATTTCACCCACGGAATTCAGCCATTGCAATTCTCAAAACTGTCATAAAAATGAAAACTTGCATACAATACACCTCATACTGCGCAATCACGTACAAGCAGACTCAACTTAACTGGCGTTTGCAACTATTTTACTACCACTGACATTACGCATGTCCCCGGTCTTCGTTTTCCAGACCTGTTGTTGGGTGTCTGGAAAACGAAGACAGAAGACCGGGGATCGCATCCGTCTAGCTAAAATAAACCATTATTATATTCAGATCAAATTCAGGAATATTCTGATATTGGATATGCAGTTATGATAGGTTGATGAGTTAATGATTGATTATTGTAAGGATATCGTTATCAGCTAGGGCATAATTAATACATAACAATTATAACGTACATAATTTATTTCACCCACGGAATTCAGCCATTGCAATTCTCAAAACTGTCATAAAAATTAAAACTTGCATACAATTATACACCTCATACTGCGCAATCACGTACAAGCAGACTCAACTTAACTGGCGTTTGCAACTATTTTACTACCATTGACATTACGCATGTCCCCGGTCTTCGTTTTCCAGACCTGTTGTTGGGTGTCTGGAAAACGAAGACAGAAGACCGGGGATCGCATCGATCCGTCTAGCTAAAATAAACCATTATTTTATTCAGATCAAATTCAGGAATATTCTGATATTGGACATGTAATCAGGTATGATTGGTTGATAGTTAATGATTAATTGTATGGATATCGTGATGTGAATGACAATTGATTGAGCAATATATCGCGCTCAGCTGGCATTTGCAATTTTACTACCATTGACATAACACATGTCCCCGGTCTTCGATCTTCGTTTTCCAGACCTGTTGTTGGGTGTCTGGAAAACGAAGATCGAAGACTGGTACGTGACATGCGTAATGTCAATGGTAGTAAAATAGTTGCAAACGCCAGGTAAGTTGAGTCTGCTTGTACGTAATTGCGCAGTATGAGGTGTATTGTATGCAGGTTTTCATTTTTATGACAGTTTTGAGAATTGCAATGGCTGAATTCCGTGGGTGAAATAAATTATGTACGTTTAATTCTTATGTATTAATTATGCCCTAGCTGATAACGATGTCCTTACAATAATTAATCATTAACTTATCAACCAATCATAACTGCATATCCAATATCAGAATATTCCTGAATTTGATCTGAATATAATAATGATTTATTTTAGATAGACGGATGCCATCCGCGGTCTTCTGTCTTCGTTTTCCAGACACCCAACAACAGGTCTGGAAAACGAAGACCGGGGACACGCGTAATGTCAATGGTAGTAAAATAGTTGCAAACGGCAGTTGAGACTGCTTGTACGAAATTGTCCTTAGGCAGGGGTAATTGTCCGGGGGATAATTGTCCTCGGGGGTTATTGTCCAGGGTTATTGTCCAGGGGTAATTTTCCTCGAGGATAATTGTCCGGGGGGTAAGTGTCCTCGGGGGCTTATTGGCCGGGGGCAGTTGTTTGGGGGGTAGTTGTCCGGGGGGAATTGTCCGGGGTGATTGTCCAGGGGGTAGTTGTCCGGGGAGGTAGTTAAATTGTCCGGGGGGTAATTGTCCTCGGGGGGTAATTGTCCGGGGGTAGTTGTCCGGGGGGTAATTGTCCGGGGGGTAATTGTCCTAGAACCATTCACACAAATAACCATAACTTATCCGCATCCAATCATAGCAGATGACGTATCCAAGATCAAAATATCCTTGAACTGGTGCTGAATATTATAGGCCTATCTTAGCTAGACAAAATTATACACGATCCCCGGTCTTCTTTTTTTCGTTTTCCAGACACCCAACAACAGGTCTGGAAAAAGAAGATCGAAGACCAGGGACATGTGTTATGTCAATAGTAAAATTACAAATGCCAGCTGAGCGCGATATATTGCTCAATCAATTATCATTTACATCACGATATCCAAACAATTAATCATTAACTTATCAACCAATCATAACTGATTACATATCCAATATCAGAATATTCCTGAATTTGATCTGAATATAATAATGGTTTATTTTAGCTAGACGGATCGATGCGATCCCCGGTCTTCTGTCTTCGTTTTCCAGACACCCAACAACAGGTTTGGAAAACGAAGATCGAAGACCGGGGGCATGCGTAATGTCAATGGTAGTAAAATAGTTGCAAACGCCAGTTAAGTTGAGTCTGCTTGTACGTGATTGTGCAGTATGAGGTGTATTGTATGCAAGTTTTCATTTTTATGACAGTTTTGAGAATTGCAATGGCTGAATTCTGTGAGTGAAATAAATTATGTACGTTATAATTGTTATGTATTAATTATGCCCTAGCTGATAACGATATCCTTCCAATAATTAATCATTAACTTATCAACCAATCATAACTGCATATCCAATATCAGAATATTCCTGAATTTGATCTGAATAAAATAATGGTTTATTTTTAGCTAGACGGATCGATGCGATCCCCGGTCTTCTGTCTTCGTTTTCCAGACACCAAACAACAGGTTTGGAAAACGAAGATCGAAGACCGGGGGCATGCGTAATGTCAATGGTAGTAAAATAGTTGCAAACGCCAGTTAAGTTGAGTCTGCTTGTACGTGATTGCGCAGTATGAGGTGTATTGTATGCAAGTTTTCATTTTTATGACAGTTTTGAGAATTGCAATGGCTGAATTCCGTGGGTGAAATAAATTATGTACGTTTAATTGTTATGTATTAATTATGCCCTAGCTGATAACGATGTCCTTACAATAATTAATCATTAACTTATCAACCAATCATAACTGCATATCCAATATCAGAATATTCCTGAATTTGATCTGAATATAATAATGGTTTATTTTAGCTAGACGGATGCGATCCCCGGTCTTCTGTCTTCGTTTTCCAGACACCCAACAACAGGTCTGGAAAACGAAGACCGAAGACCGGGGACATGCGTAATGTCAATGGTAGTAAAATAGTTGCAAACGCTAGTTGAGTCTGCTTGTATATGTACGTGATTGCGCAGTATGAGGTGTATTGTATGCAAGTTTTCATTTTTATGACAGTTTTGAGAATTGCAATGGCTGAATTCCGTGGGTGAAATAAATTATGTACGTTATAATTGTTATGTATTAATTATGCCCTAGCTGATAACGATATCCTTACAATAATTAATCATTAACTTATCAACCAATCATAACTGATTACATATCCAATATCAGAATATTCCTGAATTTGATCTGAATATAATAATGGTTTATTTTAGCTAGACGGATGCGATCCCCGGTCTTCTGTCTTCGTTTTCCAGACACCCAACAACAGGTCTGGAAAACGAAGACCGAAGACCGGGGACATGCGTAATGTCAAAGGTAGTAAAATAGTTGCAAACGCCAGTTAAGTTGAGTCTGCTTGTACGTGATTGTGCAGTATGAGGTGTATTGTATGCAAGTTTTCATTTTTATGACAGTTTTGAGAATTGCAATGGCTGAATTCCGTGGGTGAAATAAATTATGTACGTTATAATTGTTATGTATTAATTATGCCCTAGCTGATAACGATGTCCTTACAATAATTAATCATTAACTTATCAACCAATCATAAGTGCATATCCAATATCAGAATATTCCTGAATTTGATCTGAATATAATAATGGTTTATTTTAGCTAGACGGATGCGATCCCCGGTCTTCTGTCTTCGTTTTCCAGACACCCAACAACAGGTCTGGAAAACGAAGACCGAAGACCGGGGACATGCGTAATGTCAATGGTAGTAAAATAGTTGCAAATGCTAGTTGAGTCTGCTTGTATATGTAAGTGATTGCGCAGTATGAGGTGTATTGTATGCAATTTTTCATTTTTATGACAGTTTTGAGAATTGCAATGGCTGAATTCCGTGGGTGAAATAAATTATGTACGTTATAATTGTTATGTATTAATTATGCCCTAGCTGATAACGATATCCTTACAATTAATCATTAACTTATCAACCAATCATAACTGACTACATATCCAATATCAGAATATTCCTGAATTTGATCTGAATATAATAATGGTTTATTTTAGCTAGACGGATGCGATCCCCGGTCTTCTGTCTTCGTTTTCCAGACACCCAACAACAGGTCTGGAAAACGAAGACCGGGGACATGCGTAATGTCAATGGTAGTAAAATAGTTGCAAACGCCAGTTGAGTCTGCTTGTACGTGATTGCGCAGTATGAGGTGTATTGTATGCAAGTTTTCATTTTTATGACAGTTTTGAGAATTGCAATGGCTGAATTCCGTGGGTGAAATAAATTATGTACGTTATAATTGTTATGTATTAATTATGCCCTAGCTGATAACGATATCCTTACAATTAATCATTAACTTATCATTACTGATTACATATCCAATATCAG
Source organism: Lytechinus variegatus (assembly GCF_018143015.1). Taxonomy (NCBI): domain Eukaryota; kingdom Metazoa; phylum Echinodermata; class Echinoidea; order Temnopleuroida; family Toxopneustidae; genus Lytechinus; species Lytechinus variegatus. The sequence goes on along the minus strand of NC_054743.1, from coordinate 65,784,020 downwards.
AATATTCCTGAATTTGATCTGAATATAATAATGGTTTATTTTAGCTAGACGGATGCGATCCCCGGTCTTCTGTCTTCGTTTTCCAGACACCCAACAACAGGTCTGGAAAACGAAGATCGAAGACCGGGGACATGCGTTATGTCAATTGTATAAAATTTTAATGCCAGCTGAGCTGAGCGCGATATATTGCTCAATCAATTATCATTAATCATTAACTTATCAACCAATCATAATTCATTACATATCCAACATCAGAATATTCCTGAATTTGATCTGAATATAATAATGGTTTATTTTAGCTAGACGGATGCGATGGCCCCGGTCTTCTGTCTTCGTTTTCCAGACACCCAACAACAGGTCTGGAAAACGAAGATCGAAGACCGGGGACATGCGTTATGTCAATGGTATAAAATTTTAATGCCAGCTGAGCTGAGCGCGATATATTGCTCAATCAATTATCATTCACATTACGATATCCATACAATTAATCATTAACTTATCAACCAATCATAATTCATTACATATCCAATATCAGAATATTCCTGAATTTGATCTGAATATAATAATGGTTTATTTTAGCCAGACGGATGCGATGGCCCCGGTCTTCTGTCTTCGTTTTCCAGACACCCAACAACAGGTCTGGAAAACGAAGATCGAAGACCGGGGACATGCGTTATGTCAATTGTATAAAATTTTAATGCCAGCTGAGCTGAGCGCGATATATTGCTCAATCAATTATCATTAATCATTAACTTATCAACCAATCATAATTCATTACATATCCAACATCAGAATATTCCTGAATTTGATCTGAATATAATAATGGTTTATTTTAGCTAGACGGATGCGATCCCCGGTCTTCTGTCTTCGTTTTCCAGACACCCAACAACAGGTCTGGAAAACGAAGACCGAAGACCGGGGACATGCGTAATGTCAATGGTAGTAAAATAGTTGCAAACGCCAGTTTAAGTTGAGTCTGCTTGTACGTGATTGCGCAGTATGAGGTGTATTGTATGCAAGTTTTCATTTTTATGACAGTTTTGAGAATTGCAATGGCTGAATTCCGTGGGTGAAATAAATTATGTACGTTATAATTGTTATGTATTAATTATGCCCTAGCTGATAACGATATCCTTACAATTAATCATTAACTTATCATAACTGATTACATATCCAATATCAGAATATTCCTGAATTTGATCTGAATATAATAATGGTTTATTTTAGCTAGACGGATGCGATCCCCGGTCTTCTGTCTTCGTTTTCCAGACACCCAACAACAGGTCTGGAAAACGAAGATCGAAGACCGGGGACATGCGTTATGTCAATGGGAGAACATGTGTAGGGGGCAAGGTCCAAAGTCCATTCTAACCCGCGCACGTGTTTTGTACACACTTTGCACTGCTTTGTACACACTTCGTGAGTGAACTACAAACGCTTTCACACGAGTGTGATATGTGTCCCAGGTCTTCGTTTTCCAGACACCCATGTTTGACCTGGCTCTGGGCAAGATGTAAACGCGGTACATCTATATTTATTTTGATCCATTCGGATCTTGCTGAAATGCTGGTCGGGCTGGTCTCCCGGGGCCGGGCTGCATGCAAGTCAATCGCAAACTTCTCTGCTGCACGAATAGCTATTTTTATTCTGAAGTCCCAGGTAGTCTACATCAACGAATGCAGCAAAGGCTTAAATTTGTTCTAGCTCTTTACTTGAAAGGAATTTACTGGCCCTCTTTCCTTGGGTAAGACGTGCATGTAGCATATATTTGCTAGTGATAAATCGCCATTTTCGCTGTCAAAACACGACGAAGACGACGACATCTTATCCGCCATCGTACATTCTGTATTATAACGTATATCATGTACAACGAATAAAAAATATAAACGCGAACGAGGTTACATGCATTGTACACGCTCGCGCGCGTTCACGGAAGTCCTTAACACACGGGGTGAATGGCGGAATTTCCAGTCGAATCAATGGTACGATTTCGCAAATTATTTTAATTTTGAGGTCAGGAGCAAAATTTACCGATTGCAACATTGTGCATGTATTCACTCATAAGTTTTTTACATATTATCATGTCCAAGAACCGTGGTTGTATTTGCTGCCCCACGGAAAGTCACAATTTTAGCGACCATCCCATAGTCTATAAGCTGAAGATGAATGCTCAGGTGGAATTAACATGAAAGTTGGATGGATATACATGACGGTGGATCCAAAAATATGGTCTAATTACGGCACATTTAACGTCCGGATTAAGGGTAAGTGATGAACGAAAATCAAATTGAATGGTTGACAATAAATAAGAGAGAGAAAAAGAGAGAGAGGGGGGGGGGGGGAGAGGCACATGTTTTAAAGATAACAATGCACGGTTGTATACACGCGTACACATTTTCACCGCTCTTACCGAGTGTTTCGCACACATACATAAGGGTCTGAAAACAGCCGAGAAAGACTACACAGGGCGAAGGTTTTCAGCGGTGATTCACGCTTCGGTGAACGCAACTATCTCGAAAAAGGGACTTTTCAAACGATCTCGGAAAACCGGGAGTTTCCCTGACTGCTAGAGATGTTTAGCTGATTGATTTGGCTATCCCTAGCTTGATCTAAATTTATGCTTTAATTTGATATGTCATTCATGCAGATCCGATTTCGGAGAGTAAAGTTACAGCTGTTCTAAGATTGTAATAGAGGTTAAAGGTATTCATGGTGTTGTTTAACTTTGTGAGCAGCCGATTTAAAAAATTCTCAAACCAAGATGAAACATGTGTACAAGTGCATGTATTAGAACTAATAAACCCTGAAAACAACCATTATTGAGAATAAAAAGCTAAAACTACAAGGCAAACCCCGATTTTGTAAATAGGCGTCTTATAGACACCTAAATAGTACACATAAGTGTATGGGATGAAATTAAGATGGTGTTTCCGGTCACTTTTTGAAGCACTAAATAATCATTTTCGAACGCAATTTTTTCTGGGCTTCATTTTTGGAACATATCACAGACACAGGTGACAAGTGTGACCTTCTACCTCAGATTTTTTAAAAGTCAAACCAATGTTGACCAATCACTTTAACTGTAACAGATATTGTATAATTAACGTACAAGTACGTTAGGTTTGTGAACTCGTGAGGCTTTGCCGATGATCTGTTGAAATACGGCGCGCACGGGGTGCATTGCACGTAAAGTATGCAGATTGATTTTGATTCACTATCCAATAAGTAAAGTTGGTGGATGCGATCGAAATGATTTACATATTCGTTCGCATGTCTTTCCACGGGTAAACCTAGGAAGGATTTCTAGTCCTAGGCGACAACTCTGGTTAGATTTCTTTGTATGTTGGGTCTTTTGCAAGCCAGCAAGAGACTATAGCAGGCAGGGCTTGCTCTTTTGGTAGTCTGGTTGGACTGGAAGCGGACGGTTCAGAGTCTGGAGCAGACGGCTGGTGGTCCGGAGCAGACGGGTTGGTCTGAAGCGGATAGTTGCTGGTCTGAAGCAGACGGTCGGAGGTCCGGAGCAGACAACGGTAGAAACTACAAGTAGGCAGAGCCAATGGGTATGGTCGTGAGAGCCTGACTGCAGAAGGACCCATACATATGGTCGAGGAACCAGACGTAGTTTCCGGTGCAGATGTCAGTGGTTGCAGTAAGGACTCAGACGTGGTCCTGGTACTGAACAGACGTTATTGCAGTACGGTATCAGAAGTGGCCGTGGTACTGAACAGACGTGGTTGCAGTACTGAACAGACGTTGTTGCAGTACGGAGGAGACGTGGTTGCTGTACTGAACAGACGTGGTTGCTGTACTGAACTGACGTGGTTACTGGTCTGAAGCAGACAGCCGGGAATCTGGAGCAGACGACGGTGGAAATTACATGTATAACAGAGTCCATGGGTATGGTCGTAGGAGCTTGACTACAGATGAACCCATACAAACTTGTGAACGTGTTACGTGTATGTTACGGGAAAAGTGCTATCTTTTTTGGTTATTTTATACGATTTTCTGAGGAAAACAGGAAATTGTGACTTTGCCAATATGTTGTTCTAACTACGTAGAGAAGCAATAACTGGTATGTACGCTTGAATTTATTAAAAAAGATGTTATTTCTGGAAGTCATCGAGTGAACATATATATACTTATTTCAACAAGGAGTCTGCTTTGGTCCCACAAACCTCTCTTTACGTGGGAGAATGATCTCATCATCCACTATACATTGAGCTGAAGTATAGGTGGTGTATATCCAACCATAATACCTTAGCAATCTTGTTTACTTAATTGTATGTGCCTAATCTCACCTATTCATCAGGAGATAATCCTTAGAACTTGTACTTATCTACCAGATCCAACTATTAATGACCATCATGACCCGCTCAAAAGGAAAGAGAGATAATGCAAGTCACTCGAATGATTATCCAGAAATCATTGATCACATAAACGATGAAGTTAGAGACTATTTTAATAGCCAAGAATTTAAGGAACTCTTTCAGTCTACATTGAATGATGGTATTAAAGAAGAGATGCATAAATTGTGTGAACGTCTTGAAAATATGGAGAGCAAAGTCATGGAGGAAATCGAAAACTTCAACGAGATATGAACTCAGCTGAGCAGTAATCTCGGAGAACTTGTGTGCGTGTGTATGGAATTCCGGAAAGATGAATGAAAATACTGATGAAGTGATGATCAATATTGCCCAGGATAAACTTGGCCTACAAATAAGGCAAGACGTACATCGATCGCATAGAATTGGACCCCCGCGAACCCAGAAGGACCTCGGGAAACTGTTATTGGTTATACTTAATTTGTCAAAGAACACAAAATATCAGTGATCTCAAGTGTCTAGTACACATTGATTGATGTTATTGGTTATACCTTATATGTCAAAGAACAGAAAATATCAGTGATCACAAGTGTCTAGTACACATTGATTGATGTTATTGGTTACACCTTCTTTGTCAAAGAACAGAAAATATCAGTGATCTTAGGTGTCTAGTACACATTGATTGATGTTATTGGTTACACCTTCTTTGTCAAAGAACAGAAAATATCAGTGATCTTAGGTGTCTAGTACACATTGATTGATGTTATTGGTTATACCTTATCAAAAAACAGAAAATATCAGTGATCACAAGTGTCTATTACACATTGATTGATGTTATTGGTTATACCTTATTTGTCAAAGAACAGAAAATATCAGTGATCTTAGGTGTCTAGTACACATTGATTGATGTTATTGGTTGCACCTTATTTGTCAAAAAACAGAAAATATAAGTGATCACAAGTGTCTAGTACACATTGATTGATGTTATTGGTTATACCTTATTTGTAAAAGAACAGAAAATATCAGTGATCTCAGGTGTCTAGTACACATTGATTGATGTTATTGGTTACACCTTCTTTGTCAAAGAACAGAAAATATCAGTGATCTTAGGTGTTATTGGTTATACCTTATTTGTAAAAGAACAGAAAATATCAGTGATCTCAGGTGTCTAGGTGTCTAGAACGCATTGATTGATGTTATTGGTTATACCTTATTTGTCAAAGAACAGAAATATCAGTGATTTCAGGTGTCTAGTACACATTGTTTGATGTTATTGGTTATACCTTATTTGTCAAAGAACACAAAATGCCAGTGATCTCAGGTGACTAGTACACATTGATTGATGTTATTGGTTATACCTTATTTGTCAAAGAACAGAAAATATCAGTAAACACATGTGTCTAGTACACATGATTGACGTTATTGGTTAAACCTTATTTTTCAAAGAACACATAATGTCAGTAAACACATGTGACTAGCACACAAAGATTGATGATATATGCTACATACAGTTTTAATATATTTACACAACGCCAACATACAATTAACATTATTTAACATTACAATATTGTGGCGGCGAACAAAAGTTATAGTCAACCAATGAAGACATTTGCATTTGTAATTCACTATTATGGGAATCATACAAGACTATCATCATAATACTAGAATACAACAAAGCACAACATAATCAACTGTACAATTCATTTTGGTGCGTTATTTAACTACTTACGTTTGAAAAAAATACACAATGAATGTACTGTCATTTTTTAATTCAACATTATGAATAACACAAAACACGCAAACCATCTTCATAATGTAATGTTTACTTTTGAATAAAGTGTGCACTTTCAATGAAGTTTCTCATCACACAATATAGTTATTGTTAGTTTGTTGTTCCTAACTAAAGATCAAATATGTCAAACTAGCATGCATTGTATCATACAAATTGATAAATTCCAAAGTACACACATATACATACATGTCAAATTTGACATGTTTGTATAAACGAAAATCAAATTGAATGCTTGATAATAAATGAGAGAGAGAGAAAGAGAGAGTTGGGAGAGAGAGGCACATGTTTTACAGATAACAACAATGCACAGTTGTATACACGCGTACACATTTTCACCGCTCTTACCGAGTGTTTCGCACACTTACATAAGGGTCTGAAAACAGCCGAGAAAGACTACACAGGGCGAAGGTTTTCAGCGGTGATTCACGCTTCGGTGAACGCAACTATCTCGAAAAAGGGACATTTCAAACGATCTCGGAAAACCGGGAGTTTCCCTGACTGTTATGTAAAATTATTAATAGGTCACTTGAAAAAGGTGTATTTCCAAACTCATTGAAAGTTGCCAAAGTAATTCCTATATTAAAAAATGGCAACAAATTACTAGCAACAAATTACAGACCGATATCAATTTTATCAGTTTTTAGTAAGTTATTTGAAAAAATAGCATATTACAAATTTATAGCATTTATTTCGAAATTCAACATATATAACAGAAAGTTTGGATTCAGACAAGCACTGCTCATGCATTGATTGATCTAACCGAAAAAAAAAATAGCTAAGGAATATGAAAACAAATCATTAACGATTGGAGTATTTTTAGATTTATCGAAAGCTTTCGATTGTATAGATCATAATATTTTAATTGATAAATTATCATCATATGGTTTTAGGGGTACGGTATTAAAATGGTTAAAAAGTTACCTAGGAAATCGAAAGCAATATGTATGTATTAACAATATTTCTTCACAATTTCGAGATATTACAGTAGGGGTACCCCAAGGGTCTAATCTTGTCCCTCTCCTTTTTCTTTTGTACATTAATGACCTGCAACACGTAAGTGACATTTTAGAGACTACAATATTTGCTGACGATACAAGTTTGTTTTTATCTGGTAAGGATCCAATTCAATTAAACAATATCCTAAATTCTGAAATGGAAAATATTAACTTGTGGTTCCAAGCGAACAGACTTCAAATAAACACAAAGAAGACTTCCTTTATGATTTTTAAGCCAAAAAATAAGAAAATTGAAGAAAACACAATAAAATTATATATCAATCAAGTTGAAATTGAAAAAGTGAAATATACAAAATTCCTTGGTGTTATTTAATTGATGACAATATGACTTGGAAACAACATGTACATAATGTTTCCATGAAGATTTGTCAAACGATTGGTGTACTTAATAGACTTAAAGGTGATCTTCCACTGCATGTTCTTGCACAATTATATAATACAATCCTTACTATAATTTGGCTAATCTTGTGTGTCCTTCCGTTTGTTTGAAGCAGCTTTTTTTCCGTGGTTTTCCACTCAATAGAGCTGGAATTTTTTCTAAACCTGGTTAAATTGTTCACAGATTGTCATGAGGGGGGTTGTTTGTGGTATTTTGGTCGCATTATTTAAAGTTTTTTTTACAATTTGTAACTTTTTGGCATTCCATTTCGCAGCCCTGAGTATTACTTCGAAGTTCCCAGTCCCTTTTACCTCTCTCGGGTCAGCGAAATACAAAGCGTGCATGCCATAATGCCGACAGTCGACTGCGCTGGCTGCATTATATGCATGTGTACGTGTGTGCGGCGCTGCTGAAACGTAAACAACATACCGTAATTGGCCGATGTCCTCAGTGGTTATGGTTACCGTACCGGTGAGTACGACTTTCTGACACACCTATTTATTTATTTTATTAATGATAAATTTGTTATTAAAAGGCTCAAGATCTAGAAATCTAGGCATTATCGTGATATTGGGAACCACCGTTCACTTCATGCTCTAAATTTTTTATTTAGAGCAAATCATAGGCGATCGTGAACGTGTGCATGCAGTGGATCCTATGCGTGCATCCAATGCTTTGGTGTACAAACAAAAGGTACCAAACAACACAGGCAGTGCGCGCACACACTGGACACATTTTCAATAAGCTAGGGAGCGAGTTACACTATAGCAAGAGTTTACAGTTAGAGACCGTAACAGACGGTGCATGTTGCAAAACTTCATCACAAAGGTTTTAACTCCCGATTTCTTTGACATACAAACAATATTCTCACTTCACTGTCACCTGCTTGCTGATCAGGTAAGAATGAAGTGAGAATATTATTTGTAGGCCTAGAATCTATGTCAACATCAGTGAAATCGGGAGATAAAACCTTCATGATGAATCTTTGAGAAGGTTACCTTTTCTTGATAATTAGGTCAATCCAATGACCTACCTACCCAGTTTTCATTAAAACATCCTTTATATTTAATCCTGTATTTTAACAGATTCAGCTATACCTGCCACTCAATGCTCCAAGGCCAAGCTGTGCCAGTGCTCTGTTGCACACAGTTCAGTGCATGGTTAGTATTTTGACGTAAGACATAATTATTTATATTGAATGATTGATGCCGCAGTAAATCTAAATTCCAACATGTGATGAAGTTGTTTGGTTGAGTCTGATAATCAACTCAGTGCTAAGTTCCAAAACCCAAAATTAAAAATTTCTTAATAGATTTTCTATTAACCCTTTTATTTAAGGGCAAATTTGATCAGATTTTCTTTGCTACACACATTCAACAAAATTAATGTCTCTAAAATTCATTTACAAATGTAAATGAATTTTATTTACTATTATGTTCGCCAATTCATATGTTAAACTTTATTTCTGTGTGATTAACCAAATACTCATGTAGTGTGATCGTAATAAACAGGCATTGGTTCTTAAATTAACATATATATTATGTATATATAAAAATGTAAGAGAAAAGAATGTACATCAGACACTTACAACAAATTGAATTGATTTAGAATTTATTTACGACATTATTTAAATTCATTTTTGTTAAGAATTGTCAAATGTAACCATAATATTTGTAAGTTCAAAGCAAACTTTGTAATGAATGTTATATTTTACTATGTTCAATTTTGTTTTATGAGAGAAGAGAATAAAAGATTACTAAAAAAAAAAAATTGGTAAAATGATTTTACAGACTGTCTCACTCATTTTATCACCCCCCTTTCTCTCACTCTCACTTCTTTTCGACATCCTGCCATACTTATATATGATTGAGCAACCTTTGATTTAAAAAGTACAAACAACCGCAGTCTAATGTACATTGTAAGGTACATGTGCAATGTACTTACATATTTATTTCTGACCCAATACATGTAATCATAACATTTCTATATCACAATAATTGCCTCTTGACTGCTAACTGAATACACCGTGTTCTAATACATTTTTCCATTTTATAGTTAGATTTGGATTTCACTCTGTAATGATTATTGAAGTTCTTCCTCCAGTTCAACCCAAGATGCTTAACTTAATTGAACCTCCTATCTATATTGAAAGAGAAGTCTGCTATGAATCAGTTGTCTAAATATATTTCATCAATAAACTGCTTGGCTTTCAGTGTGAATAGGCAGTCTAGCTGTACATAATTAATAATTTGCACACCCCCTCCCCCCACACAGTTTGATAAAGAAAAAAATGACTCCCACCCCCTGTGCTCCACGGGTAATTGCTGCTAGTGATACTAACACATCTAAGCTATTGCAATATTGTATGGGGGGTGTGCAAATTATTTAATGTTACAACTATTTCGCTTACAGAAAAGGGCAATTCGGATAATAACAAATTCTTCATACTCAGCTCATTCCCATCAGTTATTCTGTAAGTTAAAGATCTTGAAAATATATGATATAAACACCCTTCAAATTTCATGTTTCATGTTTTTATATTATATGAATAAGTTGCCTGAAACATTTGACGGTTATTTTACAACGAACCGAAGTGTAAATAAATATAATACAAGAATATCTGATAAACTTTATATTCCTTTTTACCGTCATAATTTCTCAAGAACAGTCATAAGTTATAGTGGACCACTCGTATGGAACAATTTGCCCCCTGAAATGAAACAATGTCCTTCTTTAAACTCGTTCAAAAGAAAATGTAAATTTTACCTGTTAAATAATTGTACTACTCATTGAATAAGCTTGTCAGTTATGTTTTATGTTTTTGTCTTTGTTTTGTTTTATTGATTCTTTTTTTTAACTTCTTTATTTTTTGATTTTGCTTTTAATTTGATGTTCTTTTTTCTACATTGATCTTGAGATCTTTGTTTTTGAATCTCAAAAGTTGATTGGAAGATCCTGTTTTGTTTCCTTATCAGTTATGAATGTAAAAAGTGAGTAGCCTAGATAGGCCAATGGCTTTTTGTAACTCCCTCACATGCCATTAATATACTTTATATTTTATGTTTGTCTTCAGTTGTCAATTTTGTCTAAATAATGTACAACTGTCAATGTTGTGTTTACTAAATTAGATTAACTCACTATTACATTGTACCCTGTTTTTAAGAGATGTGAAATAAATGAATTTGAATTTGAATACCTATGGTCGAGAGATCTTAAACTACAGGAATCAGATGCATATGGTCGGGTAAGCTGTTGGAGCTGACAATAAAGAGTGTAACCGTCTGGAGGTTGCCTGATGGTGGTACTGGCAGGATCAAGGCTTATGCAAGTGTCAACTGCGGCAGTATATCTCTGCCAAACAGATCCACAACTAAAAGTTTGGAAATTGACGCTGCAAAAACGACCCGCCGGCGGCAGGCATCCTGACAAGAGCGAGCTGCCGGCGGACAAGAACACCCACGACCGCCGCCGAGTCCGTCACAATATATATATATATATGTATATTGTGACAATATATATATATATATATAAAACCTAAAAAAAATTGGAAATCTGTGTTTGGCCATTAATGGATGGACGGGTGGTGGTGTGAGTGGAAGTTGCGGTAGCGGTCTGTGTGGGTAGGTTTTTGGTACACCTGGTGAGATGGGAATCCAGACGGTGTCTTAGTGATGAGAACGTCTAGAAATGGAATTGAGTTGTCGCGTTGGGTCTCCATGGTGAACTTGATGCTGGGGTGCTGGTTGTTGAGGTGGTTGAGAAACTGGTGAAGGTCGGGTGTGCTGTGCGGCCAGATGACAAAGGTGTCGTCGACGTAGCGGAGCCAGAGTGAAGGAGGTTTGTCCGCAGTCTTGAGTGCTTGGTGCTCGAAATGTTCCATGAAGATGTTAGCGATGATTGGTGAGAGAGGTGAACCCATGGCTGCTCCTTGTAGTTGTTTGTAGTAGTTGTTGCGCCATTTGAAGGAGTTGGAGTTGAGACAGGTGAGGAGGAGGTCGTGGATCTGGTCTGGTGTGAGATTGGTTCTGGATGCTAGGTCTGAGTCGGTGATCAGGCGTTGCTTGATGATGTCACATGCTTGGTCTACAGGTACGCTGGTGAAGAGGGAGACGACATCAAAGCTGACGAGTGTGTCGGAGGGCCCGACCTTCACCAGTTTCTCAACAACCAGCACCCCAGCATCAAGTTCACCATGGAGACCCAACGCGACAACTCAATTCCATTTCTATACGTTCTCATCACTAAGACACCGTCTGGATTCCCATCTCACCAGGTGTACCGAAAACCTACCCACACAGACCGCTACCTCAACTTCCGCTCACACCACCACCCGTCCATCCACCAATCAGTCGCCGACACTCTTGTCAGACGAGCCCACCAACTCAGCGACAAGGCACTCTTACATCAAGAACTCAAGCACGTGACCAATGCACTCACCACCATCAACCATTACCCCAGAAGAAGGATCAAGACTCAACCATCCAACCACCAACCCAGCACCAACAGCACCGAAAACCCATCCGAAACCAAGCCCGTCGCCACCATAGTACTACCCTACATCGGCAAGACTTCACACCGACTACAACGCATCCTTCACTCTGCCAACATCCTCGTCAGACACCAATCCTCTCGTAAGCTACACTCCATCCTTCACTCTCATAAGGACAAGCACCCATCCAACAAGCAACCAGGCGTCTACAAGATCCCCTGCGACTGCGGCAAAGTCTACATTGGAGAAACCGGCCGAGACTTCGACAAGACTCACCACCGACGCAGCGACTGGGACCGATCCGCCATCGTCAAGCACGCACAACAAGAGCATCACCGCATAGAATGGGAGAAGAGCCACCTAATCACCAACATCCGGCACTGGAATACCAGAAGGGTCAGGGAAGCCATTGAGATACATCAACACAACACTGTGCCTCAAGACCCTGGCCTCCACATCAACAGCATCTGGCACCCAATCCTACGTCACCATCAAACTTCTAACCAATCCACAAACAACCAGCCGTCCACCGTCACTCCACCGAGCCCTCCTACCCAACACAGCAGTCTGATTGCATCACCAACTCAACCAGGGACTCCGCCGACGCACACACCACCGCCACCGACACCTCGCTACAAGCTTACCCGACGAGTCCGCCGACCAACACGCACAGAACGCCACCATTGATGTACACACCGCCGACACACACACACGCCGCCGTAACTCACGCCGCCGTCTACTCACCGCGTCCGCATACGACGCCCACTCGTTTCCCGCCAAAACCGCCGACCCACGCACAGAGCGCCACCTACGACGTCAGCCCGCCGTGACCGCCGGCCTAGAGCTTTCCCCCACGTCCGCACGCACGCCATAAGTACCGCCGCACGCCGAGCGAACACTCACTCCTGAAGACGGACAGTCAACCTGTCCGAAACGTCGAGTCTCTCTACTACTCATCATCTCTACTCACCGACTCAAGCCAGCATCTCCTCATCAGCTCTACTACTCAAGCTGTTCTCACTCAACATTCCTTCTGGTTTACAGTCCTTTTCAGGACTATTTTCAAGAAAGAATACTCTATTCTCAAATCTCCACTTTCTCGCCTATCCACTTCTTCTCTTCTATCCACTGTTTCTATAACACTCCACATGGTGTACCGTAAACCACATCAGCAACAGATACCATGCTTGTTATGATCATGCCATCACGAAAAAACAGGATTCAAAAGTGTTGGATGAGGTCTGAATTGAAAAGCTGCAAAAAAATTATTATAATATAATAATTTTTTATAATTATTATAATATAATAATTTTTTACACCATGTGGAGTGTTATAGAAACAGTGGATAGAAGAGAAGAAGTGGATAGGCGGGAATTTTCTATTTTTCTCCGCATTGTCAAGTGAAACAACGATCAATTCTTCCCTGAACATGTGGAATGAGCATTGATCAATAATATATGATTCAGTCAAGTTGGTCCTTATTTTCAAATCTAGAAAAATTGACATATTGTACAATTCAAACAATAAACAAACAAAAGAAAAAAGTGAATGGATGACGTCATCAGTCTCCTCATTTGCATACCCACCTGGATGTGAATATAACTTTTGTGAAATTGAGCAAAACTTTAAAATGTGATAACTTTCTTATTTTACATCCGATTTTGATGAAATATCAGAGTTATGCCTGTTGGATTTTTCTCTATTTATTCATATAAACATTTTTCATGGGTAGACTTGACCTTTAATTTGTCTGTGTCAGTATAGTCCGGCAGCCAAACCCTGATTTGGGGGGGGGGGTAAGGTTGCATTGGAATGTCATAGTTTATTTTGACTGATTTTGACTGGTGAGACCTTCTATTTGAAGAATCTACATGCTGGAGCTCTGTCAGCATTGAGCAATTTGAGATATACGCGAAAATCCAAAATGGCCGCTGGCAGCCATCTTGGATTTTCTGTTTACTCACTTTAGCATACCAAGATGTTAAACAACTTGGGAGTTTTAGGTTTTAGGGGGCGGAGAATTCAAATCTGAAGTTATCTTGAGGAAAAAACCATGCATTGATGTCAAAATATACAGATAGCGGCCATTTTTCAAGATGGCCGCCATATAACATGCATTATATTGTTTATTTCCTGTATAGGATACCTAGAATTTTCAAAACATGGAATATACTGGTTAAAGGGGATGGAGAGTCCATATCTGAGGTTTATTTGAGGATATAACCATGCTTCGATGTCGAAATATACAAATAGCGGCCATTTTCCAAGATGGCCGCCATATTACATGAATTATATTGTTTATTTCTTGTATAGGGTACCTAGAATTTTCAAAACATGGAATATACTGGTTTTAGGGGATGGAGAGTCCAAATCTGAGGTTATTTTGGGGATATAATCATGCTTCGATGTCGAAATATACAAATACCGTCCATTTTCCAAGATGGCCGCCATATACGTACATGCATTATATTGTTTATTTCCTGCATTGGGTTCTTATAGAATTTTGAAACCATGGAATATACTGGTTTTAGGGGATTGAGAGTCCAAATCTGAGGTTTATTTGGGGCTATAACGGTGCTTCGATGTCGAAATATACAAGTAGCGGCCATTTTCCAAGATGGCCGCCATATAACATGCATTATATTGTTTATTTCCTGTATAGGGTACCTAGAATTTTCAAAACATGGAATATACTGCTTTTAGGGAATGGAGAGTCCAAATATAAGGTTTGTTTGGGGATATGACCATGCTTTGATGTCGAAACGTACTTGTAAATATTCCTCATCGCCATTCTGGGCAAGGAGATTTTTTTACTTAACTGCTCCCGATGTGTAATTATGATTCAGCCATAACATTACTAGCAGGGTCCCGACCTTTGCAGGCCCTGGTGGAAACTTGGCTCAACATTCTCCTTTTCCCAATTTAATATCCAATTCAGCTATAGAAGCGCTAAGGTTCTGTCAGGAGGCCCCAATTTGAGATCTCTTGACCATCGGCCTTTTGACATTTCACCACTCTTTTTCATGGCATGCCACCCTCATACTTCCTTGTCCTGGCTAACACTCTGTAGGTCTCATCTTGATGCAGGTGTCCCCTTAAGTTGTCTGTCTTTGCTGGCCATTCAGCAGCGGGGTCAATATCCCAGGACTTCAGATTTTCCACCGGCTGAGAGACATCATGTTAGGGGCTGTGAGATGATTGCTTGCTCTGTCTGTGCTCATTACATAGTTCCTCAATTAAAAAAAGAAATTCGAGAGGTAAAGATATCTTGCCTACAAAAAGGAATCAGTTGAGTGCTAGATATGGTAAGCCGTTGTGTTTAGGCTACTGTCTGGAAAAGAGCTACAGGAGAACGCTTCATGCTCTACATAGTGCAATACAGCACGATGGTACCAAGTAATTGACTAGATAATACAGTTTGGGCGTTTTTCATTATTGGTGTTGAAAGTCCTGAGAAATAAATTCAGGGCTGCAGTCGATAGGAATCATTGTTGCTGACATGATGATGCCATACGTGAACTGAGTAAACTAGAGCTTTCAATTGGCTCATTGCTAGTGGCCAAATCAGAGATGTTTTCAGTGGTCCCGTAAATGGAGACTAATATTGAAACATGATTTTTCCTTTTTATATTCTCAAATGAAGACAGTCAGTAGTTTCAAGCATTTTCTTTCAGCATATGAAGACAGTCAGTTGTTTCAAGCATTTTCTTTCAGCATACAATTCTAATCCTGTTTCGACAACAGTGTCAGTGCAATGCATATGTAATATTTAACTGTATAGTTGCAGTGATATGCAAAATAATCAAGCATTTGAAACTAAATTTATTTTACAGCAAATTTGGCAATATGGTAATCGCTTCAGGAGGATTAAAAGATTTTTTCGTCAAGGTCAAGCCATTACTTCAGAAGAGGATAAACAGCCCACCCTTTCCCATATACTTTAGGGTACTCTAAGATATCTTAAGGAGTAATTATATTATATTGCATCATCACAGTAGGCGGTGCTGCACCATCCCGAGTTTGCTCAATCTCGAGATTTTAGCCCGATCAGCCCTCTTCGCGATTAATCTCGAGATTCAAGAAACCCCGTCTCCACCATGTCCACCATCGCACGAAGAGCGATTCTTGCTCGAGCGAGGCAACAAGCCGATATTCCGAGCATGCGCACTTTCGATCTTGGAGTTTCAACGGCCCGCGCTTTTGAATAACTTCCCGCGATATGCAGTCAAGTATTCGACCGTTGTTATGCAACAATCCTCTCAGCTCAGCCGCGCTATAATTATAAGCAGTGAAGTATTCTTCGTTTAATATGATGGCGGACTCCGAGGCAACGACAGAGGGGGGAGAGAGAGAGAGAGGGGGGGGGGGAAGAAATGCTATTTGCTCACATTTTGCGAAGGAATAAGACGACAATGCTGTCAGTATTGTTATTGACTATGACCATCGTTGATAATGAGCGCCTCCCCCATCGGTCTGGTCTCTCCCAAAATCCATTCACGGGGGGCTTGCCCGGGGGGGGGGGGCACTTACATTGACGAGTGGATACCATGCGCGACCAAAAAAACACGTAAAAAGGATGTCTTTTTCACGATAGGGCACGTTACGTACGTAACGTGATAAGGGTGTCAAAAACACAAAAATAATGAAAAAAGGGTATCTATTTCGCTAGGAAAATTACGTGTTTAGGGTCGAATTTGCGGGGATGATGAAACAAAATAAAAATGTTTTATAAAGGATGTCCTTTTTTCCCCAACACTACGTGTTTAGAGTCCAATTTGCGCGAGGTGTAGAAGGTGGGGTCGTACTAAACCAAATAAGGTAAAGCCGACGACCGAAGGACCCGTAACAATAAAACATTCCTGTACTTGGTTAGGGGTTCATTTCAGGGAATATTTGCCAAGAGTATCGTTTTGTTTCCAATACTTGTTAAGGGTAGGGTTTCACACGCCAATACTTGTTAAGGGGTGCATTTTCAGAATATGGAAATTACGTGTTTAGGGTGCTTTTCGAGACCCCATGGTCGCGCATGGTATCCACTCGTGAATGGAAGTGGCCTCCCCGGGGGGGCTTGACACCATCGTTGCTGATTGGGGAATTGATGAACGCTATGATAAAGTTGACTTTCGAATGCGTTCGGTATAATCGCTGTTTATGTTTTTACCAAGGCGGAAATGGAACACGAATTGCATTATGGACTGAAGGTCATGAATAAATTAACCCGAGTCCAAACCCGAGTGCGTCTGCACCTACGAATTAGCGCGATAATTCGTAAATAGCGCGCTATTTTGCAAATAAACCCAAGTTGACTTGGGATTGCAATCTCAAGATTAATCCTACGAACTAGCGCGATAATTGCATCTGCATTACAAACAATCTCGAGATTTTTCAGATCGGGATAATTTGCCGGATCAGAAATAGCGCGCTAATTTGAAAACTCGGGATGGTGCAGACGGCCCTATGTAAAAACCATACAACCATCAAAATAGTCATTCAAGATATATAATTTGGCAATGATTCAGATGATTAATATGCCTCATCAAACACATACTTGTAGCGATAACAACTAAGATATCCTACTTTTTGCACTTAATCTTCATATTTCAATTACTGCCTCATTCAATTGAAGTCTAAATATTGTTCATTATCCCAATCCTTCCACCTTGTCCAAAAAGAAAAAAAAAAGAAAATGACTGATAAATAAGGTATCTGCTTGTATATAATTACGGGAGGCCTACTGTAATACTTGTTCTATGGTGGCCATCTTCTTCATCTATTTGTATATTTTGACATCAACGCATGGTCCTATCCTCAAAATAACCACAGATTTTTACTCTCTGCCCCCTAAAACCATTATATTCCATGTTTTGAAAATTCTAGGTTCGTAAGTAAACAAAATAGTGCATATGGTCGCATTTCATAAGTTGGGTATGCAAAAAGGGTGGCATATGAACAATTTTCCACACGGTGCCATGGATAAATTGTTGCTACATCACAGCATGTTGACCAAATTTATTGAGTAATATCTCATTTTGAAGCTAAAACTCTAGGCTAAATATATTATTATGAATTAGATCAATTCAATATCAGGAACAAAAACTATAGCACATTAAGTTTGAAGTAATAGGGGTGGCGGAGCCGGTGGATGCGGTAAATGATAAAAAATTTAATTAAACCTAATTAACAACTTACTACATGTATAATATGTAATATGACTGTTATCCTCATATTTCTGGGCGTTTTAAAGCAGGGAACAACTAAATGTCATAAGAAATTGAAAATTTTAAAAATATGCAGCAATGGAATACATGTGTATGTCAGCTCTATTCTGCAACCTAATCAATTAGTAAACCGGAGAGATTTGGTTAATTATCTAATTTGTAATCTTAATTTTTTAGTACAAATGTTGTGTATGATTGCAACAAACATTTCTACCCATGATGTTGTCATTTTGCCAAGCATATAAATACAGTGACAGGTATTTTAGGGGCAAAAATGTGAAATTAAATGCTGTTCATTAATTAGTATAATTAATATGCAGACAATAATAGATAATTATTCAATTTTTGGTACAGATTTAATTATTGATGTTTCAAGATTATAACTGCAATTTATAGGGTGATCCAATGTTGCATTAACTTTTGACACCATTTTACGTGCAGCAGCGTCCAATTTGAGAAAAACACATTTCAAAATTCACATTTACGTCTATTTAATAATTAGCTGTTAATTAGTCATTTTAAGGAAAAATAAAAAATTTTGAGACTTAAAACTTTTCCATTATGTAGAGAATGATAATAGCTATAACATATCAAAAAATAAAATTTTTGACCATTTTTACCCTGTTCACGAAATTGGACCACCTTATGACATGCGACCATATTCCAAGGCGGAAATCTTGGAAAATGGCCGCTATTTATATTTTGAGAGCAAAACATGATCACATTCCTTAAACACCATCAGGTTTGGATTTTCCATCCCCCGAAATCTTCATATTCCAAGGCTTGAAAATTGCACGTATGCTAAAGTAAGTGAACAATATAATGCATGTTCTATGGCAGCCATCTTGGAAAATGGCCGCTATTTGTATGTTTCGACACCAAAGCATGGTCATATCCCCAAACAAACCTCAGATTTGGACTCTCCATCCCCTAAAACCAGTATATTACATGTTTTGAAAATTCTAAGTACCCTATACAGGAAATAAACAATATAATACATGTTATATGGCGGCATCATTGCATGTTTTTTCCCCAAAATAACTTCAGATTTGGATTCTCCGCCCCCTAAAACCTGTAAATCCCAAGTTTCTAAACTTCTAGGTATGCTAAAGTGAGTAAACAGAAAATCCAAGATGGCTGCCGGCGGCCATTTTGGATTTTCGCGTATATCTCAAATTGCTCAATGCTGACAGAGCTCCAGCATGTAGATTCTTCAAATAGAAGGTCTCACCAGTCAAAATCAGTTAAAAAAAACTATGACATTCCAATGCAACCTTACCCCCCTTGGCTGCCGGACTAGTAGAGATGAAAATCAATTCAATTCAAGCACCCTGCTTCTGTAGTGATGGTTCTATGAGGTAACATGGTTTGAGTCGTGGTTTGAAATACCCATGCATGTTTGTCTGTTTTTATGTGTTTGCTTGAGCAAAGGTGTGTTTGATTTCATGTTAATGTTGATGTTATTGTTAAGGTCATGAAAATGATTAAAAGAAACTGCTGAGAAACTCACTCATCACCACTGAAAAAACAGTGACTTTCAATATTGTGTCATTTTGCAACTTTTGAATTTTGACCTTGCCCCACATTTCAAGGCACTGCACCTCCATGGGAACGATAATCACATCATGTAGGCTATCATTTTAAAGGAAATTAAATGATTTATTCATTGATATTAATAACACATTGATATTTACTAAAACCGAAGAGGAAATATTGATCAAAGTCAGATTTCCAAACTTTTTTTGAGGAGTTCATATATATATATATATATATATATATATATATATATATATATATATATATATATATATATATATATATATATAAAAACATGTGTGTATATATATATATATGTGTGTGTGTGTGTGTGTGAAGCTATACATCTACAAGAGCTTTGGCAACTCTTATTTAAATATTGTAAAGAAATGGATGAAGAGAACAATGGTAGACGTAGCTTAAATCAAGGTTCCCCAGAGCTATCTACCCTTTGGAAAAATTGGTTATGCCGAAAAAATGTCTCTGCCGGGAATCGAACCCCGGCCCCCAACTTTGAACGCCAGAGCCTTAACTACTAGACCACAGAGACGGGCTAGTGGCTAGGCCGACCGAGATCCGATTGACTGTCAGAAAGACAGATTTTCGACACTATACCAATTACCTTTGTCGGGTGAAGGTGGGTTTTGAACAATGACAAGCCGTCATGCCTCAGCTGGATCAAAGCTATTGCTTCGATACAGTACACGTATGTGAGAAAGTATACAAATGTGTGAAGCTATACATGTACAACAGCTTTGGCAACTCTTTTATATAAATATTGTAAAGAAATGGATGAAGAGAACAATGGTAGACGTAGCTTAAATCAAGGTTCCCCAGAGCTATCTACCCTTTGGAAAAATTGGTTATGCCGAAAAAATGTCTTTGCCGGGAATCGAACCCGGGCCCCCAGCTTTGAACGCCAGTGCCTTAACCACTAGACCACAGAGACGGGCTAGTGGCTAGGACGACCGACATCCGATTGACCGTCAGAAAGACAGATTTTCGACACTTTACCAATTACCTTTGTCGCGTGAAGGTGGGATTTGAACAATGACAAGCCGTCATGCCTCAGCTGGATCAAAGCTATTGCTTCGATACAGTACACGTATGTACACACTTCGATACAGTGTCGAAAATCTGTCTTTCTGACAGTCAATCGGATTCAGATACCCCCGCCAAATGAGTTTTCTGTATCCTTTCTTCAAATAAAATTGTTTTTGCTCACTCATGCATGAATGAGGAATAATCTAAGTAATATCAAATGAAAGAGGAGACTCTAAGCTTTACATTGGTAGGTCATTTGTCTACTTTATTCAAAATATGATAAATCATCGATTAATCTCGGTTTCGTTTTTTTTCTTTGACGCACTGTATATATATATATATATATATATATATATATATATATATATATATATATATATATATATATATATATAAACTCCTCAAAAAAAAGTTTGGAAATCTGACTTTGATCAATATTTCCTCCTCGGTTTTAGTAAATATCAATGTGTTATTAATGTCAATGAATAAATCATTTAATTTCCTTTAAAATGATACCCTGATTTTCTGGGACGCACTGTGTATATGTATATATATATATATATATATATATATATATATATATATATATATATATATATATGTATATATATATATATATATACATACATATGTGTGTGTGTGTGTGTGTGTATGTATATAGTGAAATAAATATGTCACGTCATGCATAAATGTTTAAAATGTATTTAGAAATATGAATATTTCATCTTGCTATGTTGTTGTCATTCCCTTCCCCTAACACACACACACACACATCATCACCTTTTTTTAAATATATGTGTAGTGAAATCAATGAGTCACGTCATGCATAAATATTTAACAGATATGTAAGAAGAGTCATGATTTAGTTTCCTAAATCATCTTTATTTTGGACTATCGTCACACCCAAATGTTATGGGCATGTCAGTGTTTACATTTAAATGTCAAGTCCATCCCCTCCCACCAAAAAGTTGATTTGGATAAAAAGGGGAAACCCAACAAGCATTACACCGAACATATCATTAAAATCGGAAGTTATGATATTTTTAAGTTTAGCTTAATTTCGTTAAAAATAGTTATATGCAACATACTGGTTTGTATGCAAATGAGGAGACTGATGACGTCATCCACTCAATATTTATTTTGTATTCTATTATATCAAATATGATATATTCTAATTTTCTCCTCATTGTGAAAAAAGATTGATTCCTCGCTGAACATCTGGAATTTGCATCGTTTAAATCTATATGGTTCAGTCAAGTTGTTCCTTATTGTCAAATCTGTAAATTTTTCTCAATTTATTTAGGTGTAATAATTTTCAGCCTGAAGTACCAATTTGAATATGTTTTGTTTTGTGGAAACGGGTAGACCTGAGAAAACTACAATTCAATGAACAGTCACAGTTGCATACTCATCATCTTTCAAATCATGTGATGAGGAGGAATTCTGTGGTTTAAAAGAGTCCCGTTACATAATAAAACAGACATATTTGTATCTATGCTAGTTTGCTCTTTCCTTAATGCACTACGATAATGTAAATTTGTATTTTACGTTTTCTTCTAAACGAGCTCATGATTTTTTTTTGTTTTGAAGTAGTATTTAAAACATTCAGTTCAAAATCATACATACAATAGTAAATTAACAAAACATTGTTCACAAATTCAAATAAACAATTATTCATAATACAAAAAAGAATTGTACAAAAAAAAATACAGAATATAACATTCGTGTCATCAGGAACAAAAAAATTATAACAAAATAATTCAAAGTGACGCAATTGAACTGAATGAGTAAACAAAGTAAAGCCCTCCGATCCCAACTGCCCCTCCCCCTACATCCCATCCAAGCCCAGGAAGCGCGACCTGCTTCCCTCCCCTTAACCCTACCCTCCATTTCAGTCTAACTGTATGGTTGAACTTTCTTAGCCTCAGCATCCCTAGAAAATAAACTTGTCCCATTTTCTGAAATGGTTTGTTAATAGACCTCTCTGTTCACCTAGTTTTCTTTCTTCAAGTCTATCTTCTTGTATTTTTTCCTTAATATGGTTAAGGGTCGGTGGATCTTTTGTGTGTCTACTATTTTTTAAAATCATATACTTTATGAGGATTATTATGTAATTTAATAATTGAGCATCTCCTTTAGTTGACCCTTCCACGCCAACGTGTACACCTTTTTTTATCTATATTTGTAATGATAGGGAGTTGAAGCATGTTCCCACATTCTATCCATATAGTTTTTATTTTATCACATGAAAAGAATATATGATATGTTTCTTCTTCTTTACTGCAGAATGAACATAAATCATCTGTTGTCATTTTAAATAAATATAAATATTTTTTTGTGTATAGTATATTGTGTAATATTTTAAATTGAAATTCTCTGAGTCTGCTGTTCAGAGTCGATTTTCGTGGTCTTAGAAAAATATCAGATATATCCTTTTTTGTTATATTATATTTTTCCTCAAGTTTTTTAAATGCTTGGGGTATATCCGATTTCATACTTACAAGAATATCATATATTCTTTTTGATGTGATGTCTTGCAAGTCAAAAGTCCTGCCTTTTAATTGAAAATCCAAAATTAACTCACTATCTATGGAACTTTGACCCCTTTTTTCAGCCAGTCCTTCCAAAAGTATGGAATGTTATTAAAAATTTCAAGTATCTTTTCTATTTCAAAACGATCCAAACCCATTTTTTGAAAGGTCGAGATAGACTTAATCTTCCCATCTTTATCTACAATATGATGGAGTTTATAAATTTTCTTTAAAAACAGCTTTTCATTATAATATGTTTGTCCTTTCAAACGGATGAACCTATTATTGAAAATGATCTCATTTCTTTTATTCTTCTCTTCTTTAAGTAAAAACAATTTCTTATTGAACCATACATCTAACATTTCTGTATAAAATTCTGGCAGTTCAAATCCTATCAAATTCATTGTGAGGTTACTAAAAAAATTAGCAATCCTCCCATATCGTGTGCTAAGTATCTGAAATATTGTTTCCATTTCATTTTTGGCTCTCCCATTATAAGTCTTTTAATCCACATAATTCTTTGTGTCTTAATGAATAACTGAAAATTTGTCATTTTTAGACCAGCATGACCATAATCTAAATAAACAATGTCTCTTTGAATTTTATCTTTACCACCCCATAAAAATCCAAAGATCAGTGTATTAAGATCCTCTATTACCCATGTCGGGACAATGGTAAGAGAAGAAATGTATATCAATTTAGATAGTACAAATGTTTTAATTAACTGAATTTTGCCCATTAATGTCAAATCCCTTTGCTTCCACCACATCAAAATTTTCTTTATTCTACTAAGTATTTCTTTGTAATTTATTCTTACTTGACTTTCTCTATCTAATGAAAAATATATACCTAAGATCCTAACCATCTGCTCCACTTTACCAAAAGGTAAAATTTGATCTATTTGTTCATGGTGTCCCAGTAACATAATAAAGGTTTCATCTTTATTCATCCTCAAACCTGACGTTTCGGCAAAACATTCGAACAGCATATCTAACTTTTCAATGGACTGAGTGTCTTTTACAAAAATTGTCATATCATCTGCGTATAAAATTTGCTTAACTTCTGTATTTCCAAACTTAATTCCGTGAATTTCTGGATCAAGTCTTATTCTGTTAGCCAAAATTTCAATACATAAAATAAAGAGATAGGGGGATAACGGATCTCCTTGTCTTACCCCTCTCCCTATATCAAAGTAACCTGTTGAAATACTGCCATTGAAAACACAACTTTCAGCTTTTTTTATACAAAGTACTTGTCCATTTACAAAATGAGGGTCCAAAACCAAACGTTTGCAAGACTTTAAACAAAAACAATGTGAAACCGAATCAAATGCCTTTTCAAAATCAATGGCCAATAGATATGCCGATATATCATTTTTTTACTGAATGAAAAATCATGTCATCTATAAGTCTAATAGCTTCCCCAATATTCCTTCCTTTTAAATATCCTACTTGGTCGACATTGATTATTTCATGCAACACCTCCTTTATTCTTATTGATAGTACCTTCCCCAAAATTTTGTAGTCTACATTTAACAGTGAGATGGGCCGATAATTTTTAATATGTAATGGATCCTTTCCTTCTTTATGAATTAAGGTAATAGTTGCTTGTCTTTGTGATGGCGAAAGTTCTCCTCTCATAAAAGCATTATTTAAAGCATCAACTAAAACATCCCCAATCAGCGGCCAGAACACTAAATAAAATTCTACGCTAAGCCCGTCATTACCCGGTGATTTATTTAACTTCATCCCTTTTAAAGCAGCTAAACATTCACCTTCCGTAATTTTCCCTTCACATGATTTCATCGATTCTTCTGATAATTTTGTTACATCGGAGAAAAAGTCATCAGGGATTTTATTATCTCTCTTTGCATATAACATGCTATAAAAATTCCTTATTTCATTTTTTATTTCCTTTTGATCAAAAGTTAATCTATCTCCTATTGATAATTTACGTATATTTGTTTTCTTTTTGTTGGATTCCATTAACTGAGTGAAGTACCTGGTATCCCTTTCCCCGCTTTCATAAAAAGAAGCTCTCGATCTGATTTTAAGACCTTCGCTCACATAATCATAACATGCCTTTAATTCTGTCTTTTTATTCTCTAATAAATCGATTGATTGTTTATTCATATTTGTAGTTAATCTCGTTTGAATACCATCAATTTCTTTTTCTAAATCTTTGATTTTCTCTCTTCGTTTCTTAGCCTTTTCCTTTGAATATTTCCGAGAAAAATTGCCGATTTTCATTTTCAAGAAATCCCAAAAAATTATCTTATCTTTGATTTCTTTTTTAAAAGTTTCTTTCAAATTGATAATTTTGTCTTTCATTTGTCGAGTAAAATCACCGTCTGTACACAGACTATTGTTAAATTTCCAATAAGTGCCTTTAGATGTTTGAATTGACTGAGAGGGTTTATTAAAGAGTTGAAATACAACCGCCGAGTGATCTGGTGCTATAGACGGTATTATATCACATGTTAAAACAAATTCTCTAAAACTTTCTGTAATAAACCAATAATCTAACCTGCTTTGCATAAAGGGGTTAATATGTCTAAAAGTATACTGTCTCTTAACGCCATTAATTTCCCTCCAAATATCAACTAAATTTAAATCACATACAAAATTATCAAAGTTCTTCTGAAAAGAAGACTGAAACTGTCTTGTATTATTTCCCATGTAGTCTAAGTCAATATTCCGTACTAAATTAAAATCTCCCCCCATAATGAGAGGAACACCTCGATCATGTTTTTCTTTGAAAACTGTATTTAAATTGTGTAAGACTGTGTTTCGCTCCATGTTATGACCTTGAACAGGGAAGTACACATTAACTAAAGCCAACTTTATATCTTGTAATATACATTCATACAATTTGGTCCCTATGGTCAAATAGTCATACAAGTCATACAAACAAAGTTGCAAAAGATGTTAAAGCAAAAGTTGGGTATTTTGAGGAGACTGAGATCTACCTTCTCCGCTGAACAATTGTCACAGATTTACTGGGGGTATATAGTGCCCCATATTCTCTATTGTTGCAATGTGTGGACAGGGAGAAGTGATGTCAATTACGATATCCTTAATCGCCTACATAAAAGGGCAGCATACTTAATTTCACACTTAACTTGGGAAACCCCGTCCAATGAAGTATTTAATAAATTATCTTGGCCAACATTGGACAAACTCTTTTGGAAATCTGCCTGCTGCACAATGTTTAAAATAATTCATGAACTTGCCCCACCTATACTTTCACGTAGAATTGTACTTCTAGACACCGTACTAATGAGGAACTCTAGACGATCAAATAAACTGATTTTGAGACTCCTAAAATGTTCCACCTCTTTTTATTAAAATTCTTTCCTTTATTCAGGTGCCACAAAGTGGAACAACCTTCCGGACGCTACGCGACTAGAAAAGCGGCCAGCCTCCTTTAAATTACTCCTAAAATGGTATAATCACAGATAAGAATATGACATCACTTCTCATACTTACAGCACATGCTACATGTATTGTGTTTTATTAGAAATGCATGATCACTTCCTCGATTTGGTTTTTATCCTATGCTATCTTATGCTATTCTTAAGAATATGCCTGACTGGTCAAATATTACATAATTACCTTTGCTCCTGAACTCTCTCTCTGTTTACCTCTGGCCCTTTCTCTCTCTCTATCTCTTTCTTCCTATCTTACCATGTCCTTTTACTTTCTCATTCCAAATCTTATTTTGATGTGTATATATATTTTCTTTACTTATGTTTTCTTTATGTTATGAAATATATATTTTGGTATTTATGCAGAGCCCTGTGGAAGACCAGCGATTTTTAATGAATATTTTAATTGTATATATTGTGTAATTTTGCATATTTGTTTGTATAAAGCTGAACAGGCTACTCTGGATAAAGATGTGAAATAAATAAATAAATTCTATAATTATAAACCTTCCGTTTTCGTCAGTCTTTGTGTCCAGAATCTGAATACCTAACTTGGAGTTGATTAGTACACTAACCCCCCGACTATGACATGTACCATGACTATGGTATATGTTTCCATTCCACTCAGAACCCCATGCTTCTTCGATTTTCCTTGTACTAAAAGTTTCTTGCAAGAAAACTACGTCTGCTTTCTTATCCTTCAACCAAGTAAAAATTCTTTCTCTTTTCAACTTATCTCTTAAACCTTTCACATTCAAAGAAAGAAAACTGCAATTAACAGATAAACGATCCAAATCCATAAACAAGAAAAAGAATGACAGATATTATATACCTCAAAATATTCCAGAGATGCTGAGACGAAGCTTGTTTCGAAAGGGGCCCTTCGAGTAGGGTTCCGAAAGATTATTTACGACAAGAGAGATCTAAAAAACGCACCGATGTAGAGACTGATAGCTTGACACGCTTCACCCCCCCCCCCCCTCCCATTCATTTCTTAAAGTCTTCTCTCCCCTAAAAAAAAAAAACCCTCATTAACTAAGGCACCTGTCTGTCTTTGTAGAATTAAAACAAAGCATTAAATAAAGAGAAAAGTTATTTTTACCTATCTTTTGTATCTATTCTCGTTCATCTATTTACATATTTACAATTGTACTATCTAGCTTTATTCCAATGCCGAAACTACGCTCATAAAACAAAACAAATTCAAAATTATCAGTCAAGAAAATTCATTGAGAAAACATCACAAGGCATGTCCGCCGACCTCTTTTATAACCTGACTTCAGTTAAGAAACAATGCCCTTCGAATAAACAAACCTTTCCTTTCTTGTCTTTTATGAAACCATCAAAATCACATCAAATGCCTATAGAGCTATCTTTAAATAACCAGGGCAAATTTTTTCCTCTGTCGGTCTTATATGACTATTGTTACAATAACACTGGTTAAAACACTATCAGAACATATCCCTTGAAACTTTTTAATTGCCTTAAAAAAAAATAGAATCGAACTAGAATTTTACCATACCAAAATCCCAGCACTGGCTTTTAATGCCAAGGGTAGCAATTAAAGTATCCATGGAGCTTAAGCGGTCAAAGCCATTAAGTGTCATCCAGAGTGGGAAACCTTCTTTAAGAACCATGCAATATCATTGCTCCGAGAAACATTTTTTTTTTCCTTTTCAAATCTTTGAAATCAAATTGTAACCTTTGTACATTGGCTTGCTCATTATCATGCCTATACCCCCTTTCAGTTCCTTATTAAAATATTCTCAGAGTGCGGGGAAAGAAAAGATCACACCACACTTACATGTGGTTGATGACCTGTGGCAACTCATGAGACCACACCCACTCGATCTGGCACGATCTCTATTCTAATCAAGCCATAGAAAGGCCGTGTCAGAACCAACTATGCATGAAAACAACCTGGGAATGACTTTCACCTCTTACATAATAAAATCCTAAAATATGTTATACACTACCAGTAGCAAGCTTCTATTGATATAAACAGCAGCAAGCTTCTATTGATATAAAAGGCAAACGTTTTCAATGCATATAATCAGTGGCGGACCGCGACCCCGAGGAGACAAAGCACTGGGGGGAGGGGGCACGGCACTATTCACAAACAGTGCAGTGCCCCCCCCATGCCTCGTCCCCTCCGGGCCACAGTCCGCCACTGCATATAATAACAATAAAAAATAAAGAGCTATGGGAACTAATACCCCGGTCACACCCGCTCCACGACGGCCGCACAGCGAGCCGAAAACAGCCGTTCTAAAATTATTTGTACCAGCTATAGGCCTACATATAGATGATTTTAGTAAAAATGAATAAAACGGCCGCTTCCGACCCGCCGCACGGCCGCCGCAGAACAAATGCGACCACGGCATCAAAGTCACATAAAAAATACAATAGAATCTTAGAATGTTGTTAACATTCCTACCTTGCACTGAAAAGTGCGTCTGAGTGGTCACAATTTCCAATGGTACCCAATCCAGAATTTTAAGCATAAATAATAGGCCTATATCTGTTTAAATACATGTTTACAATAGCAGAGAATGTCGTTGACATACATTTCTTGTCATTTACAGTGGATGTGACACTCACAATTGCTAATATTGCCCTATTCAACATCTAGTACATACACACCAGGCCAACATAATTAAATGACCAACAGAATGGAATACCTTCTTTAAGACTCAAACATCATTGCTCCAAGAAACATTTTTAGCTTTAAAATCTTGAATCAAATTACAACCATTGTACAGTGGCTTGCTCATTATCATGCCTATACCCCCTTGCAGTTCTTTAAAAAAGCCATAGAAGGGCCGTGTCAGAACCAATTATGCATGAAAACAACCTGGGAATGACTTTCACCTCTTACATAATAAAATCCTAAAATATGTTATACACTACCAGTAGCAAGCTTCTATTGATATACAAGGCAAACATTTTCAATGCATATGATCACTGGCGGACCGTGACCCCGAGGAGACAAAGCACTGGGGGGAGGGGACACGGCATTGTTCACAGACAATGCAGTGCCCCCCATGCCTCGTCTCCTCCGTGTCACAGTCCGCCACTGCATATAATAACAATAAAAAATGAAGAGCTATGGGAACTAAAAGTCACGTAAAAATACAATAGAATCTTAGAATGTTGTTAACATTCCTACCTTGCACTGATAAGTGCCTGTGATAGTCACAATTTCCAATGGTACCCAATCCAGTATTTTTAGCATAAATAATAGGCCTATATCTGTTTAAATATAATGTTTACAATAGAAGCAGAGAATGTCGTTGACATGCATTTCTTGTCATTTGCAGTGGGTGTGACACTTACAATTGCTAATATTGCCCTATTCAACATTTAGTACATACACAACAGGCCAACATAATTAAATGACAAACAGAATAGAATACCTTCTTAAGACCCAAACATCATTGCTCCAAGAAACATTTTTTCCTTTAAAATCTTTGAATCAAATTACAACCATTAGACAGTGGCTTGCTAATTATCATGCCTATACCCCCTTTCAGTTCCTTATTACAATATGCTCAGAGTGCGGGAAAGAAAAGATCACACCACACTTACATGTGGTTGATGACCTGTGGCAACTCATGAGTGATCACGAAGAGACCACACCCACCCGATGCTAACTATTGTGCGATAACGAAAAATCGTGTAACCTTTGTCTCACTTCCTTTTAGTGCAGTAAGCACAACCCATTTTAAACTGTACTGTCAAAGTGAAACAGATAGTTTAGAAAGGAAACAAGTGGAACGCCTCTGACAGTCTCGACTGTATTACGCGATTTGATATAGCAGCAGTGCTGACTTTGAAAACAGCTATTGAATAATTATTCACAAAAGAAAACATTTATATGATAACAAAGTCCATTGACCCAGAGTTACCTTTGACCATGAAGTTGTTATGTAAGATGTGTGCAAATCAATCATCTATACGCGATTACCCTTATGTCTATGTTTCATGAAATAGATCCATAAGCTTTGTAAGGTATGATGCCAATTAAACGAATATCCCCCAACATGACCAAAGTTTATTGGCCCTAAATGACCTTTGACCTTGGCCATGAGACCTGAAACTCACACAGGATGTTCAGTGATATTAATTACTGGTATGTCTAAGTTGTATGAACTATATATCTATAAACTTTCAAAGTTACGATGGTAATTCAACATGGCCAATATTCATTGACCCTAAATGACATTTGATCTTGTTAATGTGACCTGAAACTAGCACAGGATGTTCATTGATACTTGATTACTCTTATTTCTAACTATTCTGCACTAGCTCCATAAAAAGAAAGGGTACGATGGAAATTCAATACCCCAAAGTTGATTGACCCCAAATGACCTTTGACTTTAGACATGTGACGTGAAACTTTGGCAGGCTGTTTAGTAATACTTCATCGCCCGTATGTGTAAGTTTCATGATTAAGTTATGATGACATTTTAAACACGTAACCTTAGGTTAAGATTTCGATATTGATTCTCCCAACAGGGTCTATGTTAGTCCAGATTGGACCTTGTTGTTTGGAAGTGCCCTTTCCCAAAAGCTAACATAGAGGGCACATGTCTCCCAATCTCTAATCAGCGCCAATCTACTCAGCTTGGAGTCAAGATGAGTAGATTGGCGCTGATTAGAGATTGGGAGACATGTGCCCTCTATGTTAGCTTTTGGGAAAGGGCACTTCCAAACAAGGTCCAATCTGGACTAGGTCTATGTTCATTGACCTATTGCTTTTGACCTCGGTCATGTACTTGAAACCAAGGCAGGATGTTAAGTGATACTTGATTACCCTTATGTCCGAGTTTCGTGAACATGGTCCACATACTTTACGAGTTATAATGCCGTTTCAAAAACTTATCCTTATAGATTAAGATTTGATGTTGACACCGCCGCCGTCGGAAATGTGGCGCCTATGCTATAGTCTCGATCTGCTATGCAGGATAGACAAAAATGTGGGAATGGGAGAAAAAAATAATAAATTTAGAAAGGGGAAGAGGAAAAGAAGAAGTACAGCAGTCATTTAGTGCATTTAATTACGTTTCAAATGTTAATAACCTTGCTGAAACGAAACGGTTTACCCAGCTAAATAGTGGTTTGTGTGGTTGTATGCGTGTCAAAATAATATGCATGGACATGAACGTGTTAACTGTGCTTACCTTTAACGGGAGTGTCCAATATCAACGATGAAATAAATCTCAATTTCCTGGTGTAGCACATCAACATCCATATTGACTCACTTGCACCTTATCTGCCACATTCGTGAAAGGTGGAACATACTTCCTTGGTATCCTCTCTCGAAAGGTATCATAAAAGTGAGGACAACTTTTAGAATACTATCAGAGTCCTACCGTTCAGTTCATGGCGAGTTATTGAAATATAGTTCATGTACTGTCAAATGCCAAACCAGATTACAGACTTTATCAACGCGCAAAATGGGAATCGGTTTCTAAAGCCCCTCAAACACAAATGTGACTTTGAAATCTCTGCTTGATCAGCCATGACAAGGTATTGTGTATGCTAAAAAAAATGGTGGGAATAAATTGTGAAGATTTTATGAAAGTAGAATGTACACAACAGGGAGTGGGTGGAATTTTTATTTTATTATATTCCATTATTCATTCAGCTTTAGAGTGAAATGATAGAAAAGGGAGGAAAAGGAGAGAGAAAGGATAAGTCATGTCTAATTCGTCCAATAATCTCTTTTGACTTGATCTGAGGAATTCGTTTTGTGTATGTCAATTGTGTTTGTGTTTGCGGGTGAGGGTGGGTGTGTGTAGGTTGCGAGTTTGTCAGCTTTCTGAAATGTTTACTAATTTCTAAGAAGTTAAAGGAAAGATGCGGCAATTACACATCCTTATACCAGTGAAGGTTTGCGTAAGATAGGAAACAAGGTTCCCTATTTAGAATACCAGCATTGTATGAACTTGGCAATTATACGTTGTGGACCGGGGTTCCGGATCACATCTTGTTGGGTTTTTTCCTTTGTCCATATAGGAAATGATCGCATAAATAATTTCTACATCTTTTGGCATGAGTTGTAGATACGCTACTAAAGCAATGTATGGGAACCAATATCACACTGATTGAAGGAAACTACCCTTTTAAAAGAACCTCATTAATGTTGTGGGTTGGGTAATATGTGACAGTATGGATCGTCTCACCATTCTATTCCATGGAAAACATATCTATTGCGCATAGAAAACTGTTTCTATGAATTTGATAGGTCTCACTAGACAAGTCTATAAAGTCAAGGACCATACCCTCAAAGCCCAAGCCAATGCCCCCCTCCAAAAAAATATTCTCAAACAAAAAGCAATTCAGTTGAATGTGACCTGGTGTGCAAACATCAAGTAATAATCCAGCTACATTCATATGATAACCAAAATAATATATTACCCAGGGGTTATTAAAAGAACATCTACCGTGTGAGTGAAATAAATATTGACACCTCACAAATCTCAAATTTAAGGAAAAGACATGTAATGAACACATACCTATTGGCCTGAAAGGATACATCTTCTTTCAAAGTATTTGATACTATATATATTAATATGATTCGATATCTGTATTAACGCTTGAAGGGTGTTTTCTGTGACAAGCTTTTTAATTCTGGGTCTGCCTGTTGTGCCTGTACAGGGGAGGATTTACTAAACAAACTATCATTGTTAGCAACAGAGCCTTCAACACTATCCCCATTCAAATCATTGAAAAAGGTTTCAGCTAGCCAGACATCAGTACTCTCCTCTACATCAGCAGAATCCGCATCATCCTTTTCAGCTCTACGAGTCTGAGACCCAGTAAAAACAAAATCCGGGGAAAATCCCTGGAAAAATCTTCCTTTATTAATTCGTTTCAGTTACCTCAAGCGGCTTCTCCGACACCACTGGAGATGAAACAACTCTA
This sequence comes from Lytechinus variegatus, assembly GCF_018143015.1. Lineage (NCBI taxonomy): Eukaryota > Metazoa > Echinodermata > Echinoidea > Temnopleuroida > Toxopneustidae > Lytechinus > Lytechinus variegatus. Next base: position 65,750,336 of record NC_054743.1, on the reverse strand, counting down.
TCTCCAGCCAAGTCGTTACCTAACAAGAAATCAACACCTTCCATGGGTAATTCTGGAACGACACCAACAGTCACAGGAACACTAACTAGGTCACACCTTAAGTCGACCTTATGCAAAGGAACCGACATGAAATTTGGGCCGATACCTTGAATCAAGACTTTGGCGTTCTCTGAACTCTCTGGAGGAAGAGCTAAATCCCCTGGCACCACCAGGGACTGCGCAGCCCCTGTATCCCTAAGGATCACCACTTACCTACCAGCAGCATAAGTCGAACAAGGAGATATTTCACCATCATACAAAAAGCTTCTAAAGCTTTCATCAACTTGCTTGACTTTACCAGCAAATACCAGATACACACTCTCAACATCTCGATTGGGCTCTGATGGGACAAACTCCATCGACAGAACACTTGTTTGTTTGACTAAACCCATGTCTTTCTTAACTTTGGTTGGCATTCAAACCGATTTCGAACATGATTCTTTCAAATGTCCCGACTTATGACAATGAGTACAAATTTTGGAACTATACGACTTTCAGACCTTTGATTGATTCTGTGCCCCCACTAGCCTGATTCTTGTTAGTGTCTTTGTCCTTGCTAGCATTATTTTCCCTCACCAGGTTTATTGTGGGATTCAAATGACCCTTTACCTTTCTTTTTCCAATAAAGGAGGCCTATTTCCAATACCCTTATGTGTGAACTCAAATTCATCAGCTACTATGGCTGCTTTACTGACTTCAGTAACTCTATGGTCTTTGAATTCTTCTAGGAGGACAACTTTCCTAAGGTGAACAAAATCTTTGTCAACTTTCAGTGATCTATACCACCTATATCGAACATCATTTCTTGTTCCCTATCAAATTCAACATACGTCTGGCCTGATTGTCTTTGCATGTTCCTAAATTTAAGTCTGTACGCTTCTGGTACCAACTCATGTGCATTGAGAACTGTTTCTTTTAATGTTGCATAGTCTCTGATTGTATTTCAGAGAATGAAGAATAGACTTTTGCAGCCTTTAAAAAAACACTTTGGAGGATGAGTCCAGTATTCCTCAGGTCAATTCAGTCTCTTGGCCACTTTTTCAAATGACACGAAATATGTATCAACTCAGTCTTCATCAAATGTTTGCACAAGGCGAATGTTTTTCGCCACATCAAAGCCCTTGGGAGGTTTATCTATAGGGGAGTTAGTATTTGCACAAGCTAACTCCATTTCTTTCATCTTTAACTGGTACTCCAATCTCATTTTATCCATTTTAATGTTTTCTCTGATTCTTTCCTTTTCAAGGCTTTCTTTGATTCTTTCTTTTTCAAGGTTTTCTTTGATTCTTTCCTTTTCAAATTCAATGTATGCTAGTTGGATCTGAGCATCATCTGACATATTGATAGAAGTTAAGACTCCTCTGTAAGCTTCATGTGGCTAGCTAACAAGTCAATTACCTCAGCCTTCTTTAAACCTGGGGCTAGAGATACATCCACATCACAAACTGTTATCAAATCATCTTTCATCAGTGATTTCAAATGATCATATGACAGTTCTGTCATTGCAAGAAATCCTTCAACATGATATGTAGCCATGGTGGAATATACAGAAATGCAAGCAAGTAATAACACAGTTCAGTATATTCAAGAACTTTCCAAAAATATCCAAAATGTTGTCAGTTCAAATTGACTTTCGTTTCAAATTGGGGTTCGATTCCCGAAAATTGGTTTTGGTTTCAAATTGGCTTTTCGTGCAAATTGGCTTTCGTTTCCCGGACAAGCCCCAAAAATTGTTTGTTACTATACTGCAACAAAACAGTGAAACAGTGGAGAGTACAAAGCAAAATTTTTGTCTCGTAAGAATTTTTTCTTTGTCATATCATGCAAGATCGTACAAAATCAGCTATTAAGAATTCAATGACTTTAATTATGCCACTTCAGGTGGAATTCTGTGGTTTAAAAGAGTCCCGTTACATGAGAAAACAGAAATATTTGTATCTATGCTAGTTTGCCCTTGCCTTAATGCACTGCGGGAATGTATATTTGTATATTACGTTTTCTTCTAAACGAGCTCATGATGTTAACTATTGTGGGATAATGAAAAATCGTGTAAACCTTTGTCTCACTTCCTTATAGTGCAGTAAGCACAACTTATTTTAAACTGTACTGCCAAAGTGAAACAGATGGTTTAGAAAGGAAACAAGTGGAACGCCTCTGACAGTCTCGGCTGTATTACGCGATTCGATAACGCAGCAGTGCCGACTTTGAAAACAGCTGTTGAATAATCATTCACAAAAGAAAACATTCATTTGATAATATAATGCTATGTCCATTGACCCAAAATGATCTTTGACCATGTTCATGTGATCTAAGATGTGTGCAAAACAATCTTTTACACGCGATTACCCATGTATGTCTATGTTTTATGAAATAGATCCATAAACTTTCTGAGTTATGATGCAAATTAAACGAACATCCCCCACCATGACCAAAGTTTATTGCCCCTAAATAACCTTTGACCTTGGCCATGAGACCTGAAACCCACACAGGATGTTCAGAGATATTAATTACTAATATGGCCCTGAGTTGTAACAACTATACATGTAGATCCATAAACTTTCAAAGTTACAATGGTTATTCAACATGGCCAATATTCATTGACCCTAAATCACCTTTGATCTTGTTCATGTGACCTGAAACTCGCACAGGATGTTCAGTGATACTTGATAACTCTTAGGTCTAAGTTTTATGAACTAGCTCCATAAAAAGTAAAGGGTACGATGGAAATTCAATGCCCCTAAGATGCCAAAAGTTGATTGACCCCAAAAAACCTTTGACTTTAGTCATGTGACCTGAAACTTCGGCAGTAAGTTACTTCATCGCCCGTATGTATAGGTTTCATGATAAAATATATAAATTTCATGATCATGACATTTCATAAACGTAACCTCAGGTTAAGATTTCGATATTGATTCACCCAACAGGGTCTGTGTTCATTGACCTAAAACACCTTTGACCTTGGTCATGTGATTGAAACCAAGGCAGGATGTTAAGTGATACTTGACAACCCTTTTGTCAAAGTATCGTGAACATGGTCCAGTTATAATGTCGTTTCAAAAACTTAACCTTATAGGTTAAGATTTGATGTTGACGCCGCCGCCGTCGGAAAAGTGGCGTCTATGGTCTCGATCTGCTATATGCAGGCGAGATAAAGTGAGGGGAATAATGGAAAAATAAATAAATTCAGAAAGGGGAAGAGGAAAAGAAGAAGTACACCAGTTATTTAGTGAATTTAATTACGTTGCAAATGTAAATGCTAAAATGAAACAGTTTGCCCAGCTAAGTAGTTGGTGTGTGTAGTTGCGTGCGTGTCAAAATAATATGCATGGACATGAACGTGTTAACTGTGCTTACCTTTAACAGGAGCGTCTAATACCAAAGATGAAATTAATATCAATTTCCTGGTGTAGCACATCAACATCCATATTGACTCACTTGCACATTATCTGCCACATTCGTGAAAGGTGGAACAGACGTCCTTGGTATCCTCTCTCTCAAAAAGTATCATACAAGTTAAAACAACTTTTAGAGTACTTTCAGAGTCCTGCTATCCAGTTCGTGGCGAGTTATTGAAACATATAATGTAGTTCATGTACTGTTAAATGCAAAACCAGATTACAGACGTACTGTCAAATGCAAAACCAGAATACAGATTTTATCAATGCGCGCCAAATTGGACTCGGTTTCTATTGCCCCCAAACACAAATATGACATTGAAATCTCTGCTTGATCAGCCGGGACAAGGTATTGTGTATGCTAAAATGTTTTGCTGGGAATGTATTGTGTAGAAACTAGGCTCTGCACAACAGGGAGGGTGGTATTTTTCTTTTATTATTTTTCATGATTTATTCATTCGTATCATTTAGATCTAGAGTGAAATAATATAAAAGGGAGGAAAAGGAGAGAGGGAGGGTAAGTCATGTCTAATTCAAATTCATAATGTACGTGTCCAATAATCTCTCTTGACTTGATCTGAGTAATTCGTTTTGTGTATGTCAATTGTGTGGGTGTTTGCGAGAGTATGTGGGTGTGAGTAGGTTGCGAGTGTGTCAGCTTTAAAGGTTTACTAATTTTTAACCAGTTTCAAGGAAAGATAATTATGCGGCAATTACACACCCTTATACAAGTGAACGTTTGCGAAAAATTGATACAAGATTCCCGTATTTAGAATTACCAGCATTGTATGAATTAATTATACTTCATGGACCACATCTTGTTGAGTTTTCCTTTGTCCATATAGGAAAAGATCGGATAAACAATTTCTACAACTTTTGGCATGAGTTGTAGATACGCTTCTAAAGCCATATATGGGAACTAATATCACGCTGATTGACGGAAATCACCCTTTTAAAGGAACATCATTAATGCTGTGGGTTGGGTTATATGTAACATAACAGTATAGATCGTCTCACTTTCCTATTCCATGGAAAACATATCTATGACGCATTGAAAATTGTTTCTATGCATTTGATACATGTAGGTCTCACTAGATAAGTTTATATAGTCAATGCCCAATTCCTCAAAGCCGAAACCAATGCCCCCCCTCCAAAAAAATCTCAAACAAAAACTAATTCAGTTGAATGTGACCTGGTGTGCAAACTGGCAAATTAAGTAATAATCAAACTACATTTATATAATAACCAAAACTAATATATTACAATGGTTATTAAAAGAACATCTACCGTATGAGTGAAAAAAAATATATTGACACCTCACAAATCTCCAAATTAACGGGGAAACATTGTAATGAACACATACTTTATATTGGCCTGATAGAGTGTTCTCTTCTAAATAATTTGATACCATAATTGATGTGTGTTAACGCTTGGATGATCTGGGCGCCGTCTTACAAAGAGTAACGATTGATCCAATCAATCGTAACTCTATGGAAATCCATCAATGTCATAATTTTTTCTACAGGAAATTTGCAAAAAATGTCCTTTGTAAACAAAGGAGAACACCAAATTGTCAAGAAATCCATGAACTTATGGATATACATTCATATCTAAATTTTAATTAAAAAAACATGCATTTTAGATATGGACTTTGCTGGCCTTACATAGTTGCAATTAATTGGATCAATCTCAACTCTTTGTAAGACGGGGCCCAGGAGGTATTTTTGAATGTGATGTGAAGTCCCGATGTGAAGTTCGATTTGTAAGGCATGGCTGCAATGCATGAATCTAGATGCTAATGATGTCATAATCCTACATTAGATAGTAAACATATTTTCCAATCCCTTTCCAATGAAATTAGCTAGAGAATTTATATACATAAGTATTTATTAAATATTTTTACGATGATTATTGATAAGGAGTTTTGCAATGGGTTTGTTCGATTATGACATTATTGACATCTGGATTCATCTGTCGCAGTCATAGGCCTTCCTATACTTCAGCCAAAATCAAAATTTACATCACGGTAAATAATATCTATTCTCTAGCTTGAAGACATACCACATAGATATGGTTTCGAATTATTTGGGAGCAAGAAGATAAACTTTTTGGCGATATATAATGATTATGTGGTCATGACCTTTTTTTAACTCAAACGGTATATAAAAAGCACTGATATGCATTCAAGTCTCCCTTCAATTTAGTAGAGCTCTGCCAGTAAACCTCCAAACATATTAACATTCAGCGATGATACGGGTGAACAAATGCTAATTGCGTTTCTGGTCGATTTTCAAACCCTTGTTTCACATCTTATCTTTTCATTCACTACTCTGTTTCCACTTGCTTGTTAACCCTCCACCTATTTATCATTTTCTTCCCTTTCCCCTTCTTTTTCTTTGTCTTTATTTACCCAAGTCCTGCTCTATTCTCTTTTTTTTTAAATCTCATTTCCCTTTTATTTTCATATCCCTTGTGTGAGTTTACATTTTTTCCTTGTTCTTTGTTCTGCTGTTCTCTGTTTAGTCACCATTGTGTCCGTCTTCGTAGGCAATTCTACAATAATTATTTAGAGGGGTCCGCACAATGCAAGCATCGCTTTTTAGCAATTTCTCAGGATTTTATTTTATAGTTTATGATATTTTTCCTTGTATTAATACTTAATACTTTTTGTTATACTTATAGAAAAATATATATAATTGACCCACAAATGTGGATAATTTACCCACATTGTGTTGCACTCTACCCAGGTGAGGTGAATGGGTACCAAGTAGGATCATGGGATGCTTTAGCGCCAAATGACGGTTCAGCTACAGCCGGGTTAATGATACCAAGTATGAAGCGCGTTATGTTTTTCACACTGCATTTCTTTAACCCCATGCTATCCTTAACCCCGGACTATCCTTATAACCCCATACTATCATTTTTTCGATTCACACTGCCTTTCTTAACCCATATCTGTTCAGCCTTAAAGGAAACCAAAACTCAAGAAGAGAAGCAATCTTATTGGAAAGAGTAAAATGAGAGGAACAATTTAAAAAAAAGTTTCATCAAAATCGGTTTTAATATAAGCAAGTTATAGGAGTTTGAAATCTCTTGTACTTCTATGTGGATCCTCAAATTGGCAAGAGTGCTTCAAAATGACTGATTTTGTGGACAACTCTCCATTTGTTTTGTACACATATTTTCAGATTTTCCCCTTTATTTGACATATTTCATGTTATCTCCTCCTGACCTTGACATATAAGGTGTGGATCATATTTTCCCATGACATATGTTGTGCTCAGAAGGAGGCAAGATCAGTTTGAAATATAATGAGGAAAATCTGAAAATTTGTGTACAAAACAAATGGAGAATTGTTCACAAAATCAGCCATTTTGAAGCACGATTGCCAAATTGAGGATGTCCATAGAAAGTACAACAAAAGGTTTCAAACTCCTATAACTTGCTTATTTTAAAACCGATTTTGATGAAACTTTTTTTAAATTGTTCCTCTCATTCTACTCATTCCAACACTGTTAGAAAAAATAAAAGAAGTTCCTGCAGCAGAGTCTCGAGAACACCTGTAATCTTACCGAATTGCGTAATCTTACAGGAAATTGGTATTTGATGTATGGAATCTTACAAATTTCCTTGAATAAAACACCCTTTTCCCCTTTTTAAACAGACCTGTTCTGTTAAATTGCAGAAAAATTCTTGTTTTATGAATTTACAGAATGATTCTGTTATTGCTTTCTACAAAATCTTCTGTTTATTTTCTGTAAAATCACGGGTTTTTTTACCAATTTCCTGTAAGATTACGCAATTCGGTAAGATTACAGGTGTTCTCGAGACTCTGCTGCAGGAACTTCTTTTATTTTTTCTAACAGTGTATAATGAAATACGATCACTTCTCTTCGTCGGTGTTGGTTTCCTTTAACCCGGACTATCCCTCAGCTCATGAATATTGATGATTTTACCATACAGAGCGTGATTGGCGTGCAATTCGACTTCTGTGATTGGCTAATGCTTAGCCCCACTTTCCTTAGCCCAGTTTCGTTTTCACACTGCATCTCTTAGCACCGCAGTTGTGGTGCTAGCACCACAATAAGCCGACCAACCCTGTTTTTTGCAGGGCCAGATAATACCGTAATATTTACCGTGCTAGCCCACTTTGCTAAAACGTAGTGTGAAAACGAAGTGGGCTAAGCTTAACCCTTAACCCCGGGATATTGGTGGGGCTAAGACCCCCCCCCCCCTTAGCCCCACCAATTTCCCGGGGTTTATGACAAAAAGTACAGTGTGGAAAGCATATTAGAGCATATATGTATGCAATTATAGTAGCTGCACTAAATAAAAAGAACCATATTGTTATTATTGTTATTATCATTATTATTATTATCATTATTATTATTATCATTAGCATTATTATTATTATTACTGTTATCATCATAATGATTTAATTATCATCGTCATTGTTATTATTATTTTACTAATATTTATTACAATAAATTTATTTGAATTGAATATTATCATTATTATATTAACACTGTTTGTCTTTAAAATTTGATGAAGAAGTTCGATTTGCAAGGGAATCTTGCTCAGGTTGATCTCTGGAAAAAAAAACAATGAACGGCTGGAAAATGGGAAAAATTAAGGAAGAAACGAAGAACTAAGTAAATGAAAGAAAGAAAGAAAGAAGAAACGAAGAACTAAGTAAATGAAAGAAAGAAAGAAGAAACGAAGAACTGAGTAAATGAAAGAAAGAAGGAAAGAAAGAAAGGAGGGCAACAGAAAAGGGAAGGAGAGAAGCTTTTCGGCATATGCTGTTTGTCAGTAGTGAATAAGCCGGGGGTAATCATAATAATTTAGCACTTTGTACTTGTATTCTCCGGCATAAATAGTTAGTAGACTCGTTAAAGGTAGGTATGATGTCATCTTTTATAATATCATATCTTCCTTTCGGGGAAACGGTCCTAAATAATAAATCCTGTGCTATATTTTCAAAATAAATTTCGAATATTACACTTGTTAATCTAGGATGATTTTAATCCGTTTGGATTTATGAGATAAGAACACATTAAATACCCATCTCATAGCATGCATTTTGCTAATTTAGCCGACTAAAAAGTAATAATTTGTTATACTAGGGGAGAATATGTTCATTTGTTTGATAATATAATACTAAGTTTGCTCATGGCTATTGACCTTCACAAAGATACTTGGTTTTTTTTCATTTCATATTATTTGTGATATCAAATAACTATCTGAAATGTTTCATTCAATCTGAATCAATATTTTCATATCAATTACTTTTATAACCAATATAATTCATCTTAAATGGCCTTTGACCTCGATTCGGTATTTTGAATTTATACTCTACTTTCTGACATCTGTTAATCAGTACAATAAGTTTAATATAACAAAAGCTTACAATTTCAATAATATCCGGAAACATGCTCATTAATATGCAAATGAAACACCTAAAGCAAACATTCTTTACAAACTTTACTTTTTAAAGCACCTTGTGTATCTGAATAACATAGAATGTGCGATATACAAATTATATGTATTATTATTATTATTTACCGAATGATAATTCATAGTGATGTACCAGACTCTTAACTTTAATCGATTCAAACAAGCTTTTGGACTTATGCAAGTTTTGATATTTTAGGACTTTAAGTATGGTTTCTAGAGATCTGAAAGTAATGTATTGCAGTGTAAAAAGTATTACAAAAAGGTAAATGGAAAAATCATTCTAATTGAAAAAAATATGTGCGTGAAAACCAGAAAGAAAACGGTCAAATAGGTATTTGGCGACCATTTAAAAAATATGCTAATAATATGAAAATGAACCTTTAATGAATATGTAAGCTTTCTGGTGCCCTATATTTATCCGGCCTTAGAACTTCAAATTAAACAAATAAGCTATTTTATTATTTTTTTGGTGGCCATGTTAGATTTGTGCAAATTAGAATATTTTCCCCTTATTCAGATTGGGGTACATTTAGTATGATCTTCTGTGGACTTCAAAGAAATGTTCTTTAGTGAAATGAAATCTGTTGTAATTTGTTCCAAAATAAAAAAAAGTTTGAATTACTGGAGTAAAATGGGGGCTCCAAAATGTTAATAGACTATCAAACCTCTCGTCTATCTGTTCCGACATGATCAAGAAGTAAAACAAATTGGAAGTAGCTTTTTGATTTACCAGAAATGACCTTTCTCTCATGGGGAATCCAAAATTGCTGTACATTCCAAAATACGATAAAGAGCGTCATGTCGACATGCTGACATCACATACAGGAAAATAGAAAGTAATAAAAAATACAGAAAGACAGAAAAGAGGATTAACAGTAAACAAAATCCAAGAGTACTCAGCCTTAGCGAACGCCATTTGGCAAAGTAGACCTGCATGTTAATATTATTATTATTTCCCAAAAGATAGCTAGACATGCACCTTTTTATTCAATGGTCATCCCTTAACATTAATTGGACATTTCCAATTTATTTTATAATCATACATTTATATACATTTCAAATTTAACGATATATTGAAATATTATTATGGAGCTGATTTTTACTCTTTACTGTGTTACAAACCACAAGACAATCAAACCAGCCACATAATGTATTCGCAATAAAATAACATATATTATTAAGGTTTGCTTACATGAATTTAATTTTTATCTGGTTTGTATCGGATCTCCATATATCTACATTTCCTATCCATGTAATGATAACAGGGAGCACCGAAATAGGATCTTGAGACGAAATATTTTTTTTATAACCTATCACCTTTTATTTCATATATAATATCGTTCAAGTTACATAATTATAATGATGAAACATAACATATGACACTATAAACGTAATATAAGCAATCACATAACAAATACTATAATCAGAACACTACAAATAATTCTACTACAAAATAATGTTATCCCATATGCTATCAGGTAATACATGTTTAAACATTCTAGATAAGTACTTATACTAAGCGCAGCGATTTAAGCTCAACATGATATTTTTCAACAGTGTAATTTTAATGCGCTATATGCATTTATTGGAAAATATGCGAAATCGAATTTATTTTTCTGTTCCTGCATGACATAATATAAACAGTATGGCCATCAGAAAAGTAAATGTAATCAATTTTACATGAAAAGATGTATCATCATTTACATCAATGGTAAGATGCAAACATGCAGCGGAATGATACTATATGCTTGAGAAGATGTCACACCATCAAAAATATAAAACACACTAAAAATACCTCGAATAAATCACGAGAGCTAACTAATGATAGTATAGAATAAAAACAACCAACCAAATCATTGTTTCCCATAGTTATAATTACAAATAAGTAGAAAATATGTGAGGTGTGATACTTGAAATTATATTAATATTTAAGCTTGAAACATACTTTATTACGGTTATGGGAGAGAATTACGTGTTTATTACTTCTTTCACACCGAGGTACGATCGCTTATTATGGTCGCAGCGACCGTACCGATCGACCAACTTGTGACGTCACAATGGATGAATATGGCATTTCGATCGGTCGATGTGCTTTCACATCAAGCTCGCAAGTACCTCTCAGACCGTACTCAGCTACTGATCGTTATAGACCAAAACGATCGGTCACTGAAGTACCTCTCAGACCGTACTCAGCGACTGATCGTTATAGACCAAAACGATCGGTCACTGAAGTACCTCTCAGACCGTACTCAGCGACTGATCGTTTTAGACCAAAACGATCGGTCACTGAAGTATCTCTACGACAGTTCCAAAACGATCAATCGCTGATTCCGTTGAAATGCTTTCACATCATGATTTCATCGGTCGAGCTGCGACAGTACTCAGCGATCATACCTTGGTGTGAACGCACAGCGTTTAACCACACTTTTGAAGGAATGCACTGACAATAGATTCGATAAAGAATACCAAACATCTGGATCATGATAATGTCCGATATATTTGTGAGCCAACAGCATGCAAGGGTTATGCATTTGCATATTAGATGTGTGATATCGGTGTGGTACGGAGCCTTTAAAGTGCCATCGACTTGACCTGGCGAGATACTTATCTCGCCATGTCGACTTATAAAAAGTTAGTAGACATGGCGACTTTATTTAATCCTAAGTTTCTTGAAATAGACATCTATACCCTAAAAGTTATGGGATTTCATAAACTTAACCTCAGTTAATATTACATGTAGACTTTGCCGCCGCCATGGTCATCGCCGCCGTCGGAAAAAGCGACGTCCATGTCTTGGTTCTGCTATGCAGGCGAGGAAAAAATGGCGGACACGTTAAAGGTATCACAATGTGATTAGGCCAGCATCGCACCAAAATGATCAAACATTTGGCCATTTTTTGTTACCATTGTATTTTGCTCATGCCTATTATTGCCATTGTTAAGTTGTTATATTTCTTCCATGCCCCCAGGAGGGGCCGTCAAGAAATAAAATCATTGTCAATCAGCAGCTGTGAATCATGGCAGCCATCTTGGAATTAAAGATGGCTGCACGAATAAATCGGACACATTATGTTTGCGATCCAGGGTATAAATAGTAACGTATAGACCACAATTTCTGAACTATAATCACCCATATAAATCGTTCAATATGGAAAACTTCATTCAATATGCCACCATTTTGTTTTTGCCAATTTGAGGATGAAAACCTCGGAATCAAGTTTGGCAAACAGTATTTTTGGATTCAGCACCCTGAATTACCTGAAAAGATTTGATAAATCAGCATTAACACAAAATGCCTAAAGCACTTTTTCTGATCACATTTTTAAAAATCTGGACCTGACTATATAGTTTTGTAATGTTGTCTCTACGTATTGAAACTAAGTTAGGGGCTTGCCTCCCATACAAGCTTTGCTTTTCTTGGCAAGCCCCTCCGTTCTGTTTTATATAGTTATTAGTCAAAGTTACTTTAGTTCGCATTTGTTCTCATTGTTTATACCTTCTAATTCTTATGCATTATTCCGATTGATATTGTACTTTAAATTTGACTATATGAATTGTTACTTTGAATTTATTGTACTTTGTGAACGGAATATGAATAAATCTAAATCTAAAATCTAAACGTTATCTCGCCAAGTCGACTTATAAAAAGTTATATGTCGACATGGCGAGATACGGTATCTTACCGCGTTGACTTATAAAACGTTATAACGTTATATGTCAACATAGCGAGATATTTCATTTTGCCAAGTCGACTCTTTAAACATTATAATCGAGATGGCAAGATATGAAGTGTCAAAGGCCCGGCGAGAGTCCAAATATCTCGCCAAGTTGACATATTAATTTTTATAAGTCGACTTGGCAAGATAAACGAATCTCGCCATGTCGACATTGCGAGATACGTTATCTTGCCAAGTTGACTGTTAAAAGGTAAATATTTCAACATAGCGTGATACGTTAGCTTGCCAAGTTGACTTATAAAAAGTTATATGTCAACATGGCGAGATATTTTGCCTTGTGTTCCACTCAAGATGAACCTAAAGGGATGGTCCAGGCTGGAGATATTTATATCTCAATAATAGAGTAAAATTCACAGAGCTAAATGCTGATTTTTATGGCCAGGTCGGTCTTTTGACCATTGGATGAATAAGTCCGAGAGCAGCTATAGCAGTAACACTACTGTAAAACAATATTAAAATGAAACAGTACACTTGTTTCATAAAAGCTGTCATAAATGTCAGCTTATATACCTCGTCGGATAGCCTACATCATGTTCAATGTCAGATCATGGATCATGGATCTCCACATCTCAGTTAGCTATGAGAAAAAGAAAATGGAAAGATCAAAGAATATTTAGCAAGTAGATATTCATTTTATTTCAGGCACGATACAAAGCAATATCAATCAGATGCAAATTGACGGATTGTCAATACTCTAAAAAATTACATTATCGGTGACTGTATATAGATAATAAGATTGTAATTGAAAAAAACCAACGTACATGTATGAAAATGAAAAAGGAAGGGTCCCACACACACAAATATTTGTAAATTATCTATTCCCCTTAAATGTTTAAACAAGAACTTGTGTATTTAACATCATATATGCGTATACTGTATAGGAAAGAAAAAGAAAGAGAAATCATAGGCAGACAGAATGGAAAATAATGAGATTGACGTACACTACTTTGAATTACACATCCGAGCTCCGTTGCATGAAATTAACTAGTATAGTAACTCTGTCATCCAACGGTAACTCTCATGGAATCCTTGATTCTGATTGGTTGTTGAGCTTTGTTACCATGGTAGTAAAATCTACATGTTAAAAGTTACCACAATAGCAATTGTTATGAACCGGGTCCGGATGCAGGCTCAGTCACACAAAGAGAAGACGAAACAAAACAAGATACACTGCAGAACATGATACGGGGCCTTTTCACACGTGGATCTTGATTCGTAATTGTAATGATGATTGCTATTTTAATCGTGACTGTAATAAGCGTTCGGTGTTCTAATCATGTTTTAGTTTCGTTTCACACGTGCTAAATATTTTTCATTAGTCTTATTTCTCACTGGAATCATTCAAATTACGATTTTTTTACCGTGTGAAAGCGTGGTCAGTCCAGTAGAATTCATTTAAAAAAGTAGGATATAAATACATTTTTTTTTGCTGGGAATGAAAGTTGGGGGACACCGATTCAAAATCAGAATGCCATTTTCCCCCTTGAGCAATTTTGTTAATCAACGTTTTAAGCCACCCAACTTTAGTTATATGGGGTCAAATTCAAGGTCATAAAAAGTCATTTTGAGACAATACTGGCCATTCCCACTAACTGAAAAACATCAAATAATAATGAAAATGCGTTTTGTTTGGTATCAAACAAAAGCACACATGATGGTCATAAACTTAAAAAAAAACACTGTGCAGTTTTATTTCACGTAGGAAAATTGGTGATATGATACCAAGCTTATGTTACATGTTTTGATTAAAGTCTTTTCTTTTTTTTGTACCTCTAAACGAGGGATTTATTCATAATTCATCACACATGTCATAATAAACTGAACATCACAATACATTAAACATTTTCTCCGGCAATATCTTATCTGGCTTCTTCAATTCTTTGTTTGTAATTTTTCTATTTTCCATTTCTCTTACAAAAAGGTATTTCAAACTTGAATCTCTTCTGTCTATACCATATCTATTTCTATTATGCAACATTTTATGTATACACCAAAAGGCGACTGTCATTGTTATATCTGTGTTTACATCGGTATTGATTTTTAGTAAACAAAAAATATACACATGAATTTCGACTTTAAAAGTATACGTTACAACACTCTTAAAAGAAAAGAACTATTTGTTCAAATCACATTCAATAAAAGCGTTTATTAAGTCTTCTTTTACGAGACAGTACGGGCAATATTTATCGTCAGCAAGACCCCATTTCAAAAGATTACTGCTAACGGGTAATAAATTAAAATTTAATTCTCGTAAACGAAGCTCACCTATACATGTCAAGTTTCTTTTAAACACAGAAAACCAGTAAATATCAGTCTGCAGTATATTTTCCCAAAAGATACAACATCTATTCGTATAATTCGGTGTTAAACAAATTAGATTATTAAAACGTTTACTACTTATGTCACTCACTTCAACGAGCCTTTCTTGATTAAAGTCTTGTTACATTGCCTGACATCATTTGGCCTACCATACTGCATTTTGGGTGATCTTGTCATGTATTTAATCTCCCGTAGCTTTTAAAATTGCATTTTACTTGCCACAAGCTTAACTAGTTACTAAACACCTGATGTTTATTCTATAAAGTGTCACTTTCTGTCATTATTACTTATAGGCCATATGTGAAAAGTGGGCGTGGTTCGTGACGTCAGAAATAGATATTGCCAAAGGGTGAGGAGGTAGAACTCGTCACATCCTTAATATACACACCCTCAACCAAACATGAGCTATTCCACATTATATGTTGCATTAATTACATTTGTGACCCTGTTTGACCTTTTATTACCTTAAAATGGCCTTTAATTGTCCTGGAAAACTAAATGCCTAGTGATTAATGTGTGTGGATTTTATTTTAAATTTCGTTTAATTCGATATCAAACATGATAACTTTATTCCGCTAAATGTAAGAACGCTGGTGTGGTTTATAGCGTCACAAAATAAAATTCCACGAGATGACACAAAGTAGTAGATTCTTGATATGCACACCCTCAACTTAACCTTTACCAATATATTCACATTATATCCAACTCGTTTGTATTTAAAACGTGATATCTTCCACATTATATGTATTTCTTACATTTGCAAGGTAATTTGAACTTTTTATGACCTTAAATGACCTTTGACCTAGGCGTGATTTAATTGTCCAATGATCCATAAATTTACATTTGATTATTCATAAGCTTTAATTTGATACCAAACATGACATGTTCATTCCTTAAAATATGAAATTCATATTTTAAGAGGTATGTGCCAAAGTGGGCGTGGTATATGACGTCAATAAAAAAAATGCCAAAGGGTGCCCAGGCGGCACTCGTCGGATTCTTGAAGTAGACACCCCATACTACAACTTCCAGAAAGAAAATCCCAGTCATAACCAACTTGACGGTCATGCAATAAGTTCTATAATTTCTACCTGACTATATATATTCAAAGAAAAGATGGACAAGGGAACGTTGAAGAAAGATAGAGAAACATACGGAGATAGGGGAAGGGAAGGATGGGGACTGGGAAATGGAAACATTTCGGATCGATGACTAAGCAAGACTTGAATCGGCGTTGACAATACAGTGCACTCATCTAGTACATAAATCCAAATTCAACATAGTTTCACAGAGCTTCTAGCATAAAAAGTCACTATGAATAATGTTGTATAGATTATATACGTACAAGTACAAATACTGATAAAAATAGATTTTCAGGCTTTGTCTTGTAATCTAACAAGGCAAAATTCTGGTTCTTTCTAAATCATTTGTAATAATTGCCATCGATGTTATTGATATTTCCATTTCCATTTATTTGTTCTGCAACATTTTTTTATAAACACATTATCAAAAAAATACAATAATAATATATGTATACCTGACAAGCAAAACATTGAACAAAAATTGTATTTTCTATTAATACATATCGATTTTTAGAAGGTTATAGGAGTTGCTACTATACTCTAATCTTGATACGTGGAAACCCCAAAGCCCTGCGTGGCAACCCATTATATTGATATAATATAAGCGATATCTTGAGCGAGTTCCTGAATTTCAAGCAGTTTTGAAATGTAATCTCATTTCTGTATCATCCAGGCTACTCTACACTCATAATCAATATCTCTCTATATTAAGTATTTTAGAACATGTTTTTTCCTTCTGAATGTTGATTATGAGATTAGATAGACGAGCACAAGACAGGGATTGGATTAATATCACATGATCTAAGATTGAATATAGTAAAATACCATGTGTGCATGCTATCATTGCTAACTGTATAAATGAGAAAGAACTTTATTACACTTGTACACATAAGAATATGATTTGACAGCCTTTGGCACGAACAAATACGCTATAAAAACAAGTGGAATGCCTCTGGCGGTCTCACCTGCATCACGCGATTCAATATAGCAGCAGTGCTGACTTAGAAAACTACTATAACTCGCACAAGATGTTCAGTGATACTTGGTTACTCTTGTCCACGTTTAATGAACTAGACCAATACCCTTACAGATATATGATGGTAATTCAACAAATACCCCCGACATGGCCAAAGTTCATTGACCTTACATGAACTTTGACCTCGATCACGTGACCAGAAACTCGCACAGGATGTCCAGTGATACCTGATTACTCTTATGTCCAAAATTCATGAGTCAGATCCATAAACTTTCAAAGTTATGATGGCAATTCAACAGATACCCCAAGTTTGGCCAAAGTTCATTGACCCTTAATGACCTTTGACCTTAGTCATGTGACGTGAAAGTCATGCAGGATGTTCCGTAATACTTGGTAATACTTCATTAACCTTGGTCAGGTTTCATGAACTAGGTCCATATACTTTCTAAGTTATGCTATCATTTCAAAAACTTAACCTTTGGTTAAGATTTGGTGGTGACGCCACCGTCGGAAAAGTGGCGCCTCTGCTATGCAGGTGCGACAAAAAACCCTCATAGCCCGACTGGGGAGGGAATTTGAATATGTTGGAAAAAAGGAAGTTTTTTTTTATAAATGACGTCTCGTTACTTACCCCTCTGGTTTGTCAAGTTCTATCTCCACCTGTATCTTGTGTTCACCATTGGAGTCAATACAAGAAGAATATAAACTCTCATCGGTCCCACATCTTATGAATCTAATATGAAGAGAACACATATTCGTCGTACACTGCAAAAAAATCCGGTGTTGATTTAACACCAGCCCGGAATCTATATATGTCCACACCAGGGAAGTATTGAAACAACACCAGTTTGGAATCGAACCGATGCTGTTTTAATACTAATTGGTGTTGTATAAACACCTATCTGGTGTTAGACCAAAACGAAACTGGTGTTGTTTAACACTTCTCTTGTGTGGACATATATAGATTCCGGGCTGGTGTTAAATCAACATCGGAGTTTTTTGCAGTGTAAAAACCTGCTTTGCATGATAATGGGGAAGGGTGATATTTGTTGGATGGGCTCAAGGGAAAGCGAAGTTAAACAACGGTAAAGGTGGAGACAAAATAATTTAGTTTACGCATGTACGATAGACCCACAACATTTGAATGTCTCTTTCTTGTAGGTTCACGTTATAAGAGGTTAAATTGTAAAGTTTAGAAGAGCATTGCCCAATCCATGGACCATCGGAAAAGAGTGACCCCAGGGGAAATGCAAGACAATATTCCGCTAATTCATGTTTGAACATGATTGGTAAGGGCTACACGATATTAAATTATCCACAGGAGGATCCAGGTAGGGGCCCGAGGGGTTCGCCCCCCCCCCCTATTGGCGGAGCAAAAACAAAAGAAGACAAAAAAGAAAAGAAAAAAACAAAGGAAAAAGGAAGGAAAATAGAGGAGAAAAAAAGAGGAATAAGACGAGTGAATAAAATGAGCGGAATACTTTGAAAATAAAAAGAATCTTTCATGTCTCTATTTAAAATTTTCGCATTGCCTGTTAGGTGATTTTCATATCTTGTTCAATATAGAGTTTATATATCAAGTTTGGAAGTCGATATACATGTACAAAACATATTTCATCTCGGAAATCGAACTTTCATTATTTTGTGTGATTTACAAATTGATTTTTAAAAAGTGCATTGTAAAAATATCAGTTTATGGTCTGGACATTGAAATTTTCTGCTCGCGCTGCGCGCTCGCCGAATTTTGATTTTTCAGGTACCTTTTATTTTCGTGTATTCCATAAAATTTTCAAAATATCCCTTTTCAGGTCTGATTGTAAAAACGTATCAGCTAGCGCTGCAAGCTCGCATTTTGATTGGCGAGATATGAATGTCTCATTATTGATTATCCAACAAACTACTTAAAATCCCCTTTTCAAGCCAGTGTATAATTTTTTTGGCTCGATTTAATGGTTTAGATATATTAACTGATACATCCTATTTATAGTTACAAAAGTGCTTGAAATGTCCAGTTTTCAGGACATAATGTTATCAGATTTCGCGCCCTCATTATAGGCATTAATGAATAAGATAATAATTCAATAATTGATGTCCCTTTGTTTCATCTCGTGCTTAAAATGACATGTCCTAAGGATGTCCCGGTCCGGTCCTATGTCAAAACTCTTTTTTTTCAGATCTAAATACAAAATACATGTAGTTTAAGCTCGCGCTTCGCACTCGTTTTGATTTCATGATAAAAGATTATTTAGATTTATTTTTGCTCGAGCTTGCTCGCATTATTAATGTGCGAAGATCCCCTACTCATTCTTTTAATGATTTACAAAACGTGAATAGAATGTCCCGTTTTTAGTCTAAATCTCGTTTTTCCCCTGCTCGCATCAAATTAACAATTGTTTAGTTATATTGCTATCCTGTTCACTATTAAAAAAAATCCATTCTTTACGTAGAAATGTCAAAAATTTTCAGCTCACGCTTCACGCTCGCATTATTTGATTGTTGAAATATGTGACGTCTTCATGGCTAAGTGCAAGCAGTCATTAATAGGTACCTTTTTGATCAGCTCTAAACGTACATAAAAAAATTCTGCTCGCGGTTTGCGCTCGCATTTTAATGTAAGGAAGCTTCCCATTTTCTCATCCTTTTAATGATTTACAAAACATGAAGGTCTACATGTAAATCTCGAAATTAAAATATTTCTGCCCCCCCCCCCCATTCGCGAAGGCTGGATTCGCCCCTGAGATAACATAATTATGCCAATACATAAGGTAGGAAATTGTAGACAGACGTTTCAAAGGGGATTAAATTAATTATAAACTATAATCTAAAAAAATTAAGCAAATTCACATTGAATGCTGTATTTACGCTTTTTCAAACCCTATATTATTTTACCCCGAAAAGTAAAGAACCTAAAACAAAATTAGAAATTAAAAAAAAATCCCATCATCGAAATAAGGAACAAAATTAGAAACGTTATGAACTCTCAATGTTTCGCTTGCTTTAAAAGAAGACATCAAATGTATTATGCAAATGAGGGAAAAGATGGCGGTACCCAATTAGGGTATTCCCTTTTCCCAATTACGATAATACATGACACATTTCTTCCTACAGTGCATATAGTCTACATGCATCTAAACACGGCTTGACCCAACATGATACTTATCATATTATTTGATCAAGTGTTTCCTTATTCAATCCATAATAATTGAAATATTTTACATTTCGTACAATAAATCAAGGGTTAGCGTTCCCTTTTCGTTTTTATTCATAATTCATAAATATGACTTATATATAATACATGTATGTGTATAAAGCGTATCCTAAAGCAAAAACGAACAAAAAAATAAATTTCATTTTATTTCAATTCTTATATTTTCACTATTCAATAAAACATAATAATTTCTCCCTTTATCTTTTTACGAGGGTAAATATCACCCCCCCTCTATGATGGTCATTTGTTTTTTTTATAATTTTATTTATAGCATTGGCCAGGGAGCTCCAAAAGAGGTTAATATTATACATTGTAATTCTAACAAAATACATATTCTCCACAATAAAAAACACACCTTGACAAAGTGAAAAGGATGTACGCTCGCCATGAACCAACAGAGTATTAACATATACTAAATGTATCATACCTTAGGATCTTCAGATGTTTGAGGTCCTCCGATGATCTAAAAGATTGAATGATGTCTCTAATCTCACTGTTACCGATGTTGAGATCTGTGAATGTGACCTTGACAAGCTGAGGTGAGACCTTGTGAATAGCACTGGGGAGTAAAGTTGGATCATCGTGGAGAGAAGCCGGTTCCCTAGCATACTCATATGTTTGAATGGTGAGCTCTGTCGCTGCTGGTAGATGGATCCTCTCGATGACGTCACATCTGATCATGCCCCGTACCTGTATGGTGATCCTCTTCACATTGTCAAACATCGAACCACAATCCTGCCATCCTTCTCGTGTCCTATCAGTAACGGTCAGATCAGTCACAGTTGAGCTCGTGTTGCATTTATCCTACAATAGATGAACAAATAATAAAATGAACACAATCGATGACAAGTCATCATACTAGTGGAAACATGATATTAATTTAAAGAAAGTAAAAGTATTCATTTCTTGTCCATACATGGAAATTCTTCTTGTTCGTATGCCGTACAAATACATATTAAGGACAACAGATTATATAAATTTATAAAGATGTGGCATGAACAATGTTATCTACAAAATGGAGGAGAGGATGAAGAGAGAGAAAATATATAACACGCTAGAGGAAATAAAAACATCCAAAACATATCTTAGCAGAAATTACAGATCATCAATAAAGTGTTTTCTTTACTACGATTGTCTTTTTGTCATTTCAAGGAACGCTATAATTGATTCTTAGTAATTTTTCCTGCACCCCATATTATGCTTTCGAATTTGTAGGCTAAATTCACTTAAACCAACATTCTTGCAAACACTTCATTTTATGAATACGAATGGAGAATCAATAATTGCACAGAAAAATAAAATGAAACAAATAGCATAGCACTGTGATTCATTCAAAAATTCATTTAAAATGAGATCATCAAAAATGGGTTGTTACTAACTTACCATCCATTTTGTATTTTCTCGTTTTAATTAAACAATATTTTTATTTAAACAGTACAGAGACCCTTCATTAAAGCACAAAGAGGTTACCATAATGGCAATTTACCTTGATTAAAGATAAATCAAACTTTGTTTCACATGGGAGAAATATATACAAAATACAAATATATCAAAATACAAACTGACTTCGTCAGTAGCGGAATGAACTAAATAATTTGAGGGAGCGAGCGTGGAAAGAGAGGTAAATTTTAAAAACAAAAAACAGCGAGAGTGAAGATAGTGAACATATTTGTTTGCATTATTTTAAAAAAAGGTCATTATGAGATTAGGCTATATTATTTTCATTTGTACTTAGATGTTCATTTTCTACTACGGAGACAAATTTTACATATATTCCTGATCTATGAGAGGTAACCCGACACATGCTCCGGCGACGATTGCTCCGGTAACAAATGCTCCCCAAAATGCGACATCTGCTCCGCGACATTTGCTCCTCGACATTTGCTCCTCCGACATTTGCTCCGCCGACAATTGCTCCGCCGATATTTGCTCCGCCGACTGTTGCTCCGCCGAAAGTTGCTCCGCCGACTGTTGCTCCGCCGACAGTTGCTCCACCGACAATTACTCCGCCGACAGTTACTCTGCCGACAGTTGCTCCACCGACAATCGCTCCACATTTAGCGACAAATGCTCCGGCGACAAATGCTCCGCCAATATTTGCTCCGCATGTAGGGACAGTTGCTCTGCCGAAATTTGCTCCGCATGTATGACAAATGCTCCGCTGATAATAGCTCCGCCGAATAATTATTGTTTTTTGTGTCAAACTAACAACGCTTCTTAAAGGTGTATGGTCATTATCATTATTCTATATATTTTTAACATTCCTTATTGAATTGCTCAGCGGAAAGAAATAGTTTGGCTCAAATTAAATTTCCCATCAGCGCTTTTATCTCGATTATTTCTCCCTTTCTTTCCTTGAAAACCACCTTCTCCCCCGTACCTCTCTCCTGTTTTTTTTAAATTTTGTTTTCTCTTTCTCTGCATTCCTAGTAACTTCTGTTCCTATTTCTTTTACAACCTCTCCCTTCTCCTATCTCTTTCTTCTCGCTCTAACATGTCTAATGCTATTTTGGTCTGTTTTCACTTTTTCCTACCCCCTCTAATGGAATTGAAACCTAATAAAAGTTTCCTGTCACTTTCACTCCATTTTCTTTTATTATTTTTTCCCTTCAATTACGTGCAGTGTGAAAACAACTCTCCTCTTAAAGGACATGTCCACCACAAGAAAAAGTTGATTTGAATAAAAAGAGAAAAATCAAACAAGCGTAACACTGAAAATTTCATCGAAATCGGATGTAAAATAAAAAAGTTATGATATTTCTAAGTTTCGCTTAATTTCACAAAATAGTTATATGCACATCCTGGTCGGTATGCAAATGAGAGAACTGATGACATCACTCACTCACTATTTCTTTTGTATTTTATTATAAGAAATATACAATATTCAAATTTTCTCCTCATTTTCCTGTAAGAAAAAAGTTTACTTCTCCCTGAACATATGGAATTATCGTTGTTTAACATTTCTTTGAAGGGGTAGTCCTAATAGTCACTTCTTTGCTTTATTCTGATAAATCAATACAGATATATGATATCATAATCCTTATTTGAATCCTTATTTGTCCTAAAATTTGATCATTCTGGACAATGTTATCATGAAAAGATGTGTCTGCAACTGGATAAAAACTACGAATGCGAAGCGCGAGCAGAAATTGTTAATACACGCTTTGAACTTATCAAAAAGGTACCTATTAAGGTTTGCTTGCAGTTAGCCATGAAGGAGTTACATATTTTAACAATCAATGCGAGCTCGAAGCGCGTGCTGATTTTTTTTGACATTTCTAAAAAATGGACATTCTTAGCACTTTTTGTGATTTCAACAGGATAGGTATACAACTAAACAATTGATGAAAAATTTCGAGATTGAGCCCTAAAACGAGATACTCTATTCACGTTTTGTAAATTATGTAAAGGATGAGTAATTGGGGATCTTCCTAACACTAATAATGCGAGCGCAAAGCGCGAGAAAAAATTTTTATATACGTTTTGAACTGGTCGAAAGGGTACCTGTTAAGGACTGCTTGCAGTTAGCCATGAAGACTCTATATATTTCAGCAATCAAATAATGCGAGCGCGAAGCGCTTTGTATGAAAACTGAGAGGTGAATATGGATCGTACTTTCAATAAATAGCTAATATTTTTCATTAGTATTACTTTGGGTTTTGACAAGAGACCGGGACATCATTAGGACAAGTCATCACATGATCTTCCTATTCCTCTTGCTAAGTGCGAGATGAAACAAAAGGGACAACTTAATTATAAAATTATTCATCTTATTTATTAAGCTAATATGCCTAAGTAGGGCACGAAATCATGGCCTTAAAACTGGACATTTTAAGAACTTTGGTAATTATGAATAAGATGCATGAGTATACACATTTTTAACAATTAATGCAAGCGCAAATCGCGAGCCGAAACTTTTGATAGACTGTCAACGAAATGTGGATTTTAAGAAGTTTGTTGTATAATCAATATTCAGACATACATTACTTGCCAATCAAAATGCGAGCGTGCAGCGCTTTGACAATCAGATCTGCAAAGGGATATTTTGAAAATTTTATGAAATACACGAAAATAATAAAGGTAACTGATAAGTTAACATTTGCAAGCGTGCAGCACGAGCAGAAAATATTAATGTTCAGATCGTAAAACTAACATTTTTAAAATCACTTTAAAACAACCAATTTGTAAATCAAACAAAATAATGAAAGTTCGATTGACTTCCAAACTTGATATATAAGCTCCATATTGAACAAAGATATGTAAATCAACTAACAGGCAATGCGAGCACGAAGTGCGAGCAAAAAAGTTATATAGTGAAATATGAAAGATTCTTTTTATTTTACAAGTCTTTCACTTGTCTTCCTCTTCTTTTTTTCTCTTTTCCCTGTTTTTTCCCCTTCCCCCTTTTTTTGCTCCGCTAAAAGGGGGACCCGGGCCCCTCCCCCTGGTTCTGCCTATGATATAAAGTGGCCAGTGGCGTACCTGGGATTTTCCACAGCCCCCCCCCCCGTAGGTACGCCAGTGAAAGTGGCACAACAACTTGAATGGTAAAACAAAACAATACAAAAAAGTATGTAATGCAAAAGGATGTAACAAATATTTCCGTCAGAGCAATTAAGTGTCTTGTCTTCCTTTAGGCCTTGTAACTTACGGTAGAGCAATCGTGAGCAGGGCAATTATTCGAGGAGTATTTGTCGCAGGTATTCTACTTAGGTCTTATCTTTATGTACTTTAAAGTAACATGCCGAGAAACTGTCGATGGAGCAATTGTGGACGGAGCAATTATTTTGTCCCTACATGCGGAGAAAATGTCGGTGGAGCATTTATCCTTACAAGCGGAGCAAATGTCGTGGAGCAACTGTCCCCACATGCGGAGCAAATATTGGCGGAGCAATTGTCGCCGGAGCATGTGTCATTCGGGTAGCATTTGTCGCTAAATGTGGAGCAATTTTCGGTGGAGCAACTGTCGGCGGAGTAACTGTCGGCGGAGCAACTGTCGGAAAAGCAAATGTCGGCGGAGCAAAAGTCGGCGGAGCAAATTTCGGCGGAGCAATAGTCGGCGGAGCAAATATCGGCGGAGAAAATGCCGGCGGAGCAAATGTCAACGGAGCAAATGTCGAGGAGCAAATGTCGCGTAGCAAATGTCGCATTTTGGGGAGCATTTGTCATCGGAGCAATCGTCGCCGGAGCATGTGTCATGGATTCCTATGAGAGCCTGACATATCCCTCATGTAGTTTCATTATAAAGCTGAAAACATGATATTCCTGAACAACCTAGAACGTACTGAAAATTTGTTGAAATTAAAATAATTAATTTCAACAAATAAAATTCACAGATCAATACACATAGGTATACAAATGAAAATTTGATTTATAAACAGTAGCTTCATCATCTTATAATGTCTAATGATATAACTTCTGAAAGTTTCCATGGCGAAGAAGAATAGTGAAGTAGGTTTCACGGTCAGTGTGTATCTTTCTTGGGCAAGTGTTGGTCCTGAAAAGGACCACCCAATCTCGATGTTTCGACAAGTGGGTTCTTGTCGTCCTCAGGAGAATGAGAAAAGTTGGTTGGTTGGTGTTGGAGTTAGTTGGCGCTCTTCAATCTAGTAGATTTTCTTCGCCAGGTCGTTTTCCGAGTTACAGTTGCTTAATTCCCGCTTCATTGTCCTCGGCGTTAGACTAGTCTGACCTGTCATATAGCGAGGTGCAATTATGATTAGTTACCTCCACCATGAAATTGTGCGTTTTTGTACTTCATAGTATGCAAACTAATATAAGAAGCTAGCTCAATTTTAGTAGTTTAGGAATTATTACATCACTCATCATCAGAACAAAAGGAAGAGAGAGAGTGAAAGAGATGGAGAAAGATCAATATTCGAATCTCTTTGTTTTTTCACATAATTCAGGATGACTGTATAATCTGCATTTCTTCCCAATAAAGTTGCTAGATATGATATTGGCTTGTTTAATTTCAGGCTTCTTTGCATAATTCTTCCTCTTTCATATGTCTTATATTGTAGTAAAAATGTTCTATTGTCTTAGGAACTTGACAATGGGAACACATACCATTTTCATGTTGATTACATTTATACAGATAATAATTCAATTTACATTTTCCAAGTTTTAACCGGTGTATCATAGTCTCTTCAAACCGAATGAGACCTTGGTAACTAGTTGTATCTGCAACGTTGGGTTGGATGCTAAATAAATGTCTTCCTTTGGATGAGGATACCCATTGAGCCTGCCAAATCTTTTTATAAATCAAAGACATGTGGTTTTTCCATTCCACTTTGATATATGGAATGTTTAATTCAACTTGTTATTTTGATGCTCCTTTTTTTGCCAAAAGGTCCACCACTTTGATCCCGTGAATACCACAATGGGATGGTATCCATTCAAAATTGACATAAATATATGATTGTAAAAATTTGATTTTATACAAGATATAAACAATAATTTGTTTTGTATTCAATTGCTTTCGAGTGCTTGAAGAGCAGACAACGAATCTGTAAAAAATTACCACGGACATACCTCTGTTATCTCCTAGCCAATCAAGTGCCATTACCATTGCTGTTAATTCGGCTCTCATTATACTTACAGAATTTAATCAATATAATTTTTTAATATCCAATTCTGGTATATAAAAAGCAGTGCCGGTTCTCTTGTCTTCTTGTTTTGATCAATCAGTGTAGACCTTTAACCTTTCCATCTTGTATGTATCCTTTCTGAGACACAGTTTTTCATATCTTGTACTTAGTTACGTTGTTTATTGATAATCTTAAGGATATAGTAAGATATATTGGGTATTTCATGTGACCAAATAGGTTCTCGTAATATTCTTTGGCTTAGTTGTTCAATTTGGATCTCTTCATTTGGCTTTCATGCTCTAAGTAGAAAGGGTCCACGACCTGATTTCCAAGTAAATTGATCAATATACCAGGAAGTTTTGATAATTTATAAAGTAGGATGTTGAGCATCTCTATTTGTAAAAAGATAAAACATGTATTTGTCAACAGACGGTTCTCTTCTTAGTTGTAAAGGTCTTTCACCACATTCTTCCTGCAGTGCTTCAAGGACAGGGTTATATACTACATCAGTTATTATTTTCAGTGACTGATATTGGATTGAATTAATTTTTGTTTTAGCGAAATGCTAGCCGAGTCGTATAACTCACATCCGTAGTTTAGTATGGATCTAATAATACCTTTGTATATTATATAAAGAATCGTTTTATTATTTCCCCAACTTGTTCCTGCTATACACCGCAACAATTTTATTCTTTCTGAACATTTGAGTTTTATATAATCGATGTGCTTTTTCCAGGTGAGTTTCACATCAAACCAAATGCCCAGAAACTTATATTCTTTGTATTGTGGTATAGAGTTATCTTTAACCTTGATATTTACCTCTATATGCTGCCTATTGGTAAAAATCATAGCAGCAGACTTTTGAGGAGAAATAATCATACTCCAGGTTGAGCACCACTGTTCATTTTTTTTACAGCTTTCTGCATTTTCTTTTGTAAAAAGTCAGGATGTCTGCCTGTGCACCATATGGCAATATCATCGGCGCACAAAGAGATTTTTTTACAGATTTTTTTAAATCAGTTTTAGATCATTCAACATTGCATTGAACAAAATTAGACTAATAACACTACCTTGAGGCGTTCCATTTTCCACAACAAACTTAAGATAACTGACCATTAATTTTTACCTTGCGATATCGATCTTGTAAAAAATAATTAATCCACTGTAACATTTTTCATTTACTATTCCCTTTCTCCATAAAAGGTCATATGCCTTTTCAAGGTAAATGAAAAAATCTAGGGCATACTCCTTGTTAGCTAATTCTCTCTGTATGTCCGTTTCTAATCTTAAGGAGCTGATCTAAAGAACTTCTGTTTTTTCTAAATCCTGCCTGGGTTGGTGTTAGGATACTGCATCGCTCCACGAACCATACAAGTCTATTTGGAGAAAGTTGATGTCAAGGAAATAGGTCGATATGAAGACGGGTTCGTTGGATCTTTACCTGGTTTAAGTACGGGGATCTGGGTAGAATTATGACAATCTGAGGGTAGAATTGAGGAATTCCAAATATTGTTTACTAAAACTAATATGAACTGAAGAGCTATTTTTGGTAGGTGTTGTAGCATAATTGATTTTATATCATCTGTTCCTGCTGCAGAATTCTTCATTTCTGTAACAGCGCTAGTTAATTCATAATATGTGAAGTAATCATCAAGAGGTGATTCAGGGGAGCAGCTTTCTTCGATCGTATTTTGCATTAAATTTTCAAATGAATTTCTTCTAATAATCTCGCCATTGTCTAATCGATTGTCTGTCGTTTTAAAAACCTTAGGAACTAATTCTGCCATTTCTTGAGCATTAGCTACTGGTGTATTGTTTTCTGTTAATAAATTTGGAGATATAAGTTTTGAGACTGAATCAGTTTGTAGTACTTTTACCATCTCCCATACTTTGCCTAAGTTTGATGTTCTCCTTAAAGACTGACAGTAATTTAACCAGTATTCCTTTTGTGTCGGTCTTTTTAATTTTTGAGCATGTGTTTACTTTTTTCTATACAATTCCAAGTCCATCTTTCGAAAATGTCTATTTAATCGATTTCTATAATTATTTCTTTCTTTAATTGCTTCTCGGTATTCTAGTGTCCACCAAGGAACTGGGTTTTTGGCTTTTCGATTTCTGCCTGCTTTGCGAAGGGTTTCTTCTGCCACTTTGTCAATAATCTGCAAAATCAAATTGTATTTATCTTGAATATTCAGATCGTGTGAAAATTGCAATATCTTTATTTTACTTAAGTGATGTTTCAGTCTTTCCCGATGTATTTCCCAGTTTACATGCTTGAAGGACCAATTCTTTCCATGAAGATTGATATTATCATCTACATATTCTATTTCGCGCAGTGGGCACTTGATGACATTGTGATCACTCCCGAAATTTCCTAGCACGTTCCATTTTAGTTTGCTGGCAATATCCTTCGAAGCAATTGTTAAGACCATAGAATTATTATGGTAAGACCTTGTCCCTGTATGGATGTCCATTCTTGTAGGTGTTCATCCATTTAATACTACTAAATAATGTTTTGTTATAAAGTTTTCAACTAATGTCCCATTACTATCTCGCTTTATGCTACCCCACAGAGGGTTGTGTGAATTGAAATCACCAGTCCTGTAATTATGTTTTTTGAACAATTTTCAATCAAATTTCTAAATCGCGCAATTCTATCTTTTGACAAGGATTATACTAATTGATTAATGAAATGACCTTGTCATAAGTAAAAATGTCGATTCTTTGATATTCTTTGATTTGAGGGAAATTCACTTCTTTGAACGAAACTGTTTTATGCAAATATATCGCGATTCCTCCTCTTCCTCATTGGCCTCTATTTTTTAGTACTGGGACGAAATCTGGAATTGCTAATATATCAAAATCAGCGAACCATGTTTCTTGTAAACATGTCAAGGCAGGGATGGAGTTGAATTCTACATTTTCTATTAGCTCTTGTAAAAGTCTGGACCGTGAGCACTGATGCTTTGGGCATTCCATTGCAAAATATTTGGTTACACTTCGTAATTCCGAAGCTTCGTAATTCCGAAGGTTCTTTATTCCGAAGGTTCGTAATTCCGAAACACGTAAATTGCCTATACCTCGATGTTCGTTAATCCGAAAACGAAATATCAAGATACAGAAAAGTTCCCATATATGACATAATATAGGGGAAGGCGGGGTAAGTTGTGACAGTTTTTGCTTTTTGCATGTTAGAAATGATATGATTAAAAATCTTGTCGAATTAAGTACCTTGCCCTGAAATTTAATTCTTCCGGAATATTTTCCACCTATATATAACTTTCTATCCCCACACTGAAAGTCATCGTGACCTTTGAAAAAAACGATGTCAAATGGCTCAACTTGCCCCATATATGGGGTAAGTTTGAGCCACCTTCTGGGGTAAGTTGAGCCACAAAAACTATGTACAAAATGTATGAGGGGAGAACCAGCATATCAATCTTTTGTTTAAAGTCTTTTCACTTGCTAATTCTCTATAAATACTAACATCCTTTAAAAGGAAAAGAGCAGCCATGTAAATTAACTCCTTTCAGCCAGCATTTCAATCGATTTATGGTTTGTTTGTTTTCTAAGATACATTACCATAGGAATTACCATGGCTCAACTTGCCCCATGCTGTTTGGCTCAACTTACCCCAGTCCGAACTTAGTGCGATAATTTTGTATCCACACATTTATTATGCATCCATCATATAAAAGACTATGACAAGAATGAAGATCCATACCTGGACTAATAATGTTGTTATCATGTCCTCATTATATTTAAAGACATGTGTGTTTATAAAGCACTTATCTATTTCACACTCTTTTTTACTTTTTTGGCTGAAATTCATATTTTTCCCTCTAAAAAACTACTTTTTGTTTCAAAGTGGAAAACAATGTGGTGGGGTTAGGGGTTATGCTATGGGTCATCAATACATGACACCACCACAATGTCTGACTCATTCATTATTGGCCTGGGGCTGGTGGCTCAACTTGCCCCTATGCTCAACTTACCCCGCTCAACCTTCCCCTAATGATATATCTCGTTAGTAATGATGAATTGCATATATTACTTCGTTCATACATCGCGATTTTTTGTACTTTAGTGCTACTTTTTGTGAAAATTAGTTTCCCCTATTCATATTGTACATACTAGAGTATACAAGGGCCTTTGGCGGCCATTTTGAATATTAGGAAAATAAATATTTTGTCAAAAGTTATTTTTTCAGAGAGTATTCCACTCCTGCCACACAATTTCATGCATTTCATAGCCAATGTGTGGACAATTTTAGGATTTTCATGGGTAATTTGCATATTTTGGATTTTGCCAATTTGCAGAAAATGCTCAAGGTTACACGAGTGGGATAATTCAAATTCGGAATCAGTACCCTCGAATTGACAAGAAACCATCAAAAATAGTGTATATATATATATATATTTAAAAAAAAACAAGGTTAGGCCTCTTCTATCCTGGACTGACTTTGGATGGAATCATTAAGGCATGTAGACGGGTGAATATCCGACCAAAGTACCCTTACCTGGAACAAATTGCAACAAATGATTTTTTCAGTGGCTTTTTGGACTATTTGACCTCAGGGGAGTGTTTCATCAATATTTTCATCCGACAAGTTGTTAGATCTGACATCTTTCCTTGATTCTGATTGGCTGAGAGTCACTGTTCCTATGGTAACTGTCGGATAAACTGGTACTTGTCGGATAAATTGTCTGACAAGTCCTTTCATGAAACACCCACAGGAATAACTAAAATTCTACCAAATCAGTATTCGGGTCCGCATGGCGTCCAAGATGGCCGCCATTCACTGAAAATTAATACAACTGACTCACTGTCCACCCTAGAATCCTATTTCGATTCATATTCCATGGTCTAGGGGGTAAAAAGGTGAATTATAAGCCTTTAGTGTACCTGGCAAATCCAAGATGGCGCCCAAAATGGCTGCCGTATGCTAAAATCCATAATTTATCTAAATGGCTTAAATTTGTTTTTTGTTCAATGGTTTTTAGGTTAAAGTAGTACTTTGGAACAAGTAAAAAGGACATCCAGTGGTCTGGTGTGTCAAGAAATCCAAGGTGGTGTCAAAAATACAAGATGGCTCCCAAAAATTGAGTTTCAAATGGCTGTTAATACTTAAAATGGGCATAGCTCATATCATATCCACCTGGGAGATATGATTTTGGTTTCTAAACCATGGTTTCAATGGTCAAATAAGACATTGGGACAAGTGACAAGGACAGTCAGTGGTCCAGTATGTTCAAAATCCAAGGTGGCTTCCAAAAAGGGGATCTAAAATGGTTGTTGCTACTTACAAAGAAACGACATAGTTTGCTCAATATCCAGATACGTATATGATTTTCGTATCTATACCATGGTTAAATGGGTCGAATGATACATTGGTGCAAGTAACAAAGGAGGGGGGGGGGGGTCAGTGGTCTGGTATATCCAAAAATTAATTCTGAAATAACCTACTGAAGCGGACATAACTCATTTCATATCGGCCTGGGAGATGTAATTTTTGGTGTCTAAACCACTGGTTTCAAGGGTCAATTAATATATTAGGGCAAGTTTACAAGGACAGTCAGTGGTTTGGTATTTCAAAAAATCTATGTTGGCTTCCAAAGATTGATTCTTAATTGACTGCTGCTACTTAAAGCGGACATAGTTTATTTCATATCGGCCTGTGAGAGGTTTGATTTCGGTGTCTAAAATATGGTTTCAAGGGTCAAATGATATATTAGGACAAGTGACAATGACGGTCAGTGGTCTAGTATGACAAACATTCCAAGATGGCTTCCAAAAAAGGAGTAAAAAAATGTCTGTCACTTATGAAGGACATATGCCCTCTTTACACAGGATTTTCTTAACCCCGGACTATCGCTAACCCCGTACTATCGTTAACCATGTTAACCCCGTACTATTTTTTTCCTTTTCACACATGCCAAATTGTTATTGCTAACCCCGGATAAGGAATGCTTGCTTTTTACACACGAAACTCGCTAACCCCGGACTAGTGGTTTTTGTCGATCATTCGTAGTACAAGTGCTTCACTCGTACACTTTTTACACACGCTACAATTTCCTTAACCCCGGGCCAAATTGCCATTTAGCCCCACCTATAGTACGGGGTTAAGCTTAGCCCATGAACGAAATAAGGTTCGTTGTTCCAAAGATTCGTTAATCCGAAAACAAAATAAGGTTCGTTAATCCGAAAACGAAATAAGGTTCGTTAATCCGAAAACAAAAAAAAAGGTTTGTTAATCCGAAAAATGAAAGCAGAGGCAGAGGCAAGGGGAGGGGGGCGGGGGACACTGTTGCCGTTCAATTATTGTTATGAGGATGGGAAGGCAAGGGCGGCCAAACGAATTTTCGTTTGGGGGTTAAAGCCAAAAAATGAAAATCATACGTCAAAATTGACACTTTGGTGATATTTTCCCTTTAAGATTATCATCTGCTTGAAGTCATTGTGTGTTTGATAGTGATTAAGTAGAGAAAAACCTTTTTGAAATGATTTCTGATATGGCAAAACGTATATTTAGGCTTAATTTTTCGGGAGAGAGTGTAATGAGCGAGCGGCTTGGTAAAACAAAGTCAAAGGTGAAGTTGTAAAACGTTTTTGGGGGTCAATTATTCTTAAAAATGGCATATTGCGAGGTGTTGCGAGCGTGAATCACAAGCTAAAACTTTAGGGTATTTCAATAAAGAATGAAAATAAGTTTTTAAAAATCCGAGCAGATTTCTGCTGTCTTTAAAAAGATGTGAATCTAACTAAACAAATAACACGAGCGCAAAACGCAGCTTAAACATACTGACCAGAAAATGAACCTGTTAAAGAAAGCATTTAGTGACCTCTTTAGGATGCATATTTCACCAATCGAAAGAGAGTGCGAAGCGCAAGCTGAAAATTTGCAATATTCCAGCCTGAAAACTTAACTTGTATACTTTAAAAATAGCATTTTATTTCGAAAAACATGAAAAACGGCATATTTATTTTTGAAAAAGGAACTTTCCCATTTTGGAAAATATTCATTTCCCTGTTTTTTTTTCATTTTTGGGGTGCAAGTGCCCCCTGCCTCCCTCCCGGCGGATCCAACTTTCGTCAAATAGGGGGGGGGGGCAAATATTTTTTTCAGCCACATTTTCCTCGATCGGCAGCTTAAAGTTGATTTTTTTATTGTTTCTTTGAAAGGGTAGTCCTAACAGTCAATAATTAGCTTTATACTTATGAAATAAGGTAAATATGTAATAACATAATAAACCATTTTTAAATAATGCGAGCGCGAGCTATATATATATTTTAATATATGATGGGCAATATGTTTGTGATCTTCAAAACGAGATGCCTATGTAACTAAATTTAGATAATAACTGCGAGCAAGATCGCAAACAGAAATTTTAAATATATAAGCTCTGACCTGATCTAAAGGGGACATTTAAAGTAATTTTTTGCAGTTAGCCATGAAGACGATGCGTGTTTCAACCAGTGTCGGCGGAATATGTTTTCCTGGGGGGGGGGGGGGTGCAAAGCCAAAAACGGGGCCAATAGGGGCAATTTGATGCAAACGTATATTTTCAACATGAGATTATCATCTGTGTAAAGAGGTTGTGTGTTTTGTAGTAATTGAATTGAGCAAAAAAAATAAGTGATCACTGATTGATAAATTATATATTTACGTTTCATTTCTGCGAGCGTAGCGAGCAAGCGGTTTGGGGGGGAGAAATCAAATCTGAAGATGTAAAATTCGCCTTTTTTGTCAATTACTGTTAAAAGGGCATCCTTGTGAGATGTTGTGAGCGAATCACGTGCTCAAACTTTTGGAAATTTCACGTAGGCCTAGGATGATAATAATGATATAGATATTATTTACCCAGGGAAGCCACTTCAGTTCTGAAAACTGTTCTCCCAGCTATTATTTTTTTTACAAGAATGCTTAGAATGTCCAGTTTTCAGGTTGGAAAATCGGAAAATTTGGCTCACGTTTCTCGCTCGCATCAAGTATTGTTTATTGAGGAACTCATTCTATTCCGGGTTACCAAAAAATATAAAAATGTCCAGTTTTCAGGTGGAATATCACAAATTTTAAGCTTGTGGTTCGCGCTCTCATTATTTTGTTCGTGAGATATATATTCTATTAGGTAAAAATTTTATGCAACGGGCCCCAGGTCAGTATATAAACAAATTACAGCTTTATTTCGCAAAATAGGATAAAAATACAAAGAAACATCAAATAATGTGATTAGATAATAAAATACATTGCGTGGCTTTCCATGAAGGTTATCAGAAACCTGTAAGGCTGGATCGCCAAAACATAGTAAAAGGACAACAATATTAATAAAAAAGAAAAACCAGAATATCATATCATTGTAGTAAATACAATGAAGGAAAAGGGACAGAGAAAAAAAAAGAATACAAAAAGACACGAATCAAAGGGGGGGGGGGTAGATAGGGTACAAATAATGCATTGATATCAACTGCGAAAATTAATAATCATTCACTAGAAAATTTTTGTACTGCTTTCTAAAGGAAGATATAAATTGTGAATTAGATATTATTTGGGGAATCTCATTCCATTGTTTGGGACCTACATAACTTAATGATTTAGCTTCGTGACAAGACTTGATAGACCATAGATGAAATTTATTGGAAGAACGGGTATTATGGTTATGAATTTGATTATTATATTGAAAAAGATCTGAAAAAGGAGTGGGTAACAACCTCTTCTTGTACTTATACATAAATATAGCGATTTCTTGCTTATTGATGTCATATATAAGGTGCGGATGGTGCTAGGTAATGGGAATTAGTAATTATTCTTAAACATTTCTTTTGAATTTTGAATATTGAGTCCAATTCATATGAGGTTACATTGGTAGACCAGACAATATTGCAATATTTTAAATAAGGGAAAATTATGGAATGGTATAGAGTTATCAGATTTTTATGAAGCAAACTATGCTTAAGTTTATAAAGTAAACCAGTATTCCTACTTATCTTATGTAATACATTTATCATATGGTACTTAAAACTCAAAAGATTATCCAATGTGACACCTAAAAAGTTAATGGAATTACTTAATTCGATACGTTTATTGTCGATATAAATGTGAATACTATCGTTGTCAATTGAATTATTATTTTTAGATTTGTCAGTATGGGTTCGTGTTAAAGATTTATTTTTTGAAAATAGATGCATCTAGTTTTATTTATATTCAGGGACAACTTATTTGCTTTTAACCAGTCGGAAACATTTTGGAGTTCATTGTTCAGGATGTGGATGGTATTATTTAAATCTTTAGAAGAATAAAAAATACTTGTGTCATCAGCAAATTGATAAAAGGTTAACAAATTAGATGATTTACAAAGGTCGTTTATATATAAAAGAAATAACAAGGGGCCTAAAATTGATCCTTGCGGTACCCCAACGGAAACATTTAATGAAGAAGATAAGACACCGTGGACAAATGTATGTTGAACCCTATTTAAAAGATAATCCCTAAACCAGTCTAATGCGATCCCTCGAATTCCATATTGATTAAGTTTAAATAAAAGTTAATTCTTTAGAAAGATACACATCTTTCTCACGACTAAAAAAACTGCTCAGAATGTTTAAGTTCACGTCTTGTTACATGAAATGTCTACTAGTTTGAGCTTGCGATTCGCGCTTTCAACATCTCACAAGGATCATTATTATAGTATCATTTTTATTTTTATTACCAGCAGAAACTGTAATTAGAAATGGCATCCCCTCCAATACAAATCCTATTATCTAAAGGTTACTCGCACGCGAGCAACACACTTGATCCCCTGCATCTTTAAACCATTTGCCTAGGCAGCAATTGCTCAGATAAAAACGACAGTAGCCTATGCTTGATCAGGGCTCCTATTCTTAATGAAATACATGCTTTTGGCCACAACACATGCATGAATCATCGATCGTCATTGCATAACATCGTGTAATCTTGTAATGACATTACCGTTTTTGTTACCAAAATGAATAATTTTTCAGTTTCGGAAATACGAACCTTATTAAATTTTCGGATTAACGAACCTTATTTCGTTTTCGGATTAACGAACCTTCGGAATTACGAACCTTATTTCGCTTTCGGATTAACGAACCATATTTCGTTTTCGGATTAACGAACCTTCGGAATTACGAACCCAATTTTGTTTTTGGATTAACGAACCTTCGGAATTACGAACCTTATTTCGTTTTCGGATTAACGAACCTTCGTAATTACGAACAAGGGCGCCGGAAGCGAGGGGGGGCAGGGGGGGCACTTGCCCCCCCAAATAAGATTTTTGGGGGGCAAAACGAGATTTTGCCCCCCCCATGTGCCCCCCTAAAGAAAAAAATGATAAATTATTCAAGGACAAAAGTATATGATGAAAGCTTGTTTCTGCCTAAAAATTGTCATTTCCATTGTCAAAAATGAAAAAATTTCGCCCCTGACGGGGCAATCACATAATCATAGTAAGCCTCGCGTCTTTTGACGAACATGTCCCTCTAAGAAACATACCTTTGAGAAGCCCCTTTTCCATCTTATTACAGTGTGATAACGTTTAACCTTTTAATGAATACATTTCAGACTAAAACCGAATGGCAAATTGAAAGTGGTTCACCAATGCAATGCTTGTTGTGTCGGCTAACAAACGCGCAGTCGCCCAGAAACGCTATAGTTACTCGAGCAACATATGGAATCTGAAAATGACTGTAAAACAGAAAAGGTTAAAGAGTTAAAGAGGCTTGAGTAGTTGGATTATTGGATAAATGAGAAGATGCTAGCTTGAGTCGGTGAATGGAGTGCAGAGCAGGAGTACTTATCTATCAAATACTCAATCCTCTTCTATCTTTTCTGGTTTACTGTCTTTTTCAGGACTACGCGCATTTAAACAAAAAATTACTCGACTATCAACTGTTCACTTCCTCCCCTATCAATTAATTTAATTTATAAAAGTATTTATAGCTTAATAAATAGAGTAGAATTCACTGAGCAAAATGTTGAAAATTTCATCAAAATCGGATAACAAATAACAAATTTATTAAATTTAAACTTTTAGCAATATTTTGTGAAAACAGTCGTCATGAATATTCATTAGGTGGGCTGATGATGTCACATCTCCACTTGTTCTTTTGTATTTTATTATATGAAAATAGGTTTATTCAATTTTTTTCCTCCAAGAACTAGAAAAATTGGATTGACATCCGATTTAGTGCATTAGATATTTATTGCTGCAACTTATTTCATTATAAGGGAGACATATTATTCACACAAGTATGAAATAATGAAAAAAATATAATTTTATGTAATAACATAAGAAAACAGAAAGTGGAGATGTGACATCATCAGCCCACCTAATGAATATTCATGACGACTGTTTTCACAAAATATTGCTAAATTTTAAACGTCAATAACTTTATTATTTGTTATCCAATTTTGATGAAATTTTCGGCATTTTGCTCAGTGAATTCTACTCTATGTATTAAGACATAAATATTTTCAGCCCGGACCATCCCCTTAATCAGTTCATGATTATTTACAAATGAATATTTCCTGGAATTTGATAATCATCATTTCCTAGTTATGGTCACATTTTCCCCAGAAAATATGTAAAGAAAAAAGAAGACTTTGAAGGGGTCATCTAAAAGTGCTTTCCAGCCATACAAAACATGCAAAAGGAAACACATAAATCGAGTAATGAATGTTTTAAACTTTAATGATTTTCAGAAAAGTTCGAAATTGTTAGAGAATTAAGCTTGACATATTTCTTTTTCCTTCAGTTACAAAATATGAAATGTATTGCCCATGCATGGATAATCAGGGACTATCTCCAATGCTGATGTCAGAAGTGATTTGCATAGAATGGGTATTTAAGTGCTTATCGACGTCTGCCACGTCAGAACAGTATGACATTTTGAACTTGAAAAGACATTCATTAGAATTTATTTTGTTTCTGTTGTTGCGCTTCTTCTGCTTAATACACTCCTTGTTCTGACAGGAATTACTTGAAACTTATGATTGTGCTCTCTCGCGTTGTCCGTGTATGTAAATGTACATATAAATATTACTGAAAGGATATTGCATGAAAAATGTAATTTCTGGTATTTTGAGTCAATATAGGAAATTTAATTGATCAAACACATTCCGAAGCGATCGTTTTGCGCGTAGATTTCATAGGTTCTCATAGATTGTGAGTATAGTCTTTCGTAGTGAATTCTAGTCTTTCGTAGTGAATTCTATGTTTGAATTTTAAGAAATTTATTTTTGAATGCTCTTAGAACGCAACTTTTATACTCCATTTTAACACAAAGTCCTTACCGTGGGGGGGGGGGGGGTGTTACACCCACAAATGTAATAATCGCCCACAAATGTAATAACGCCCACAAATGTAATAACACTTTACCCACAAATGTAATAACGCCCACAAATGTAATAACACTTTACCCACAAATGTAATAATTTTTGATCGCCCACAAATGTAATAACACTTTACCCACAAATGTAATAACGCCCACAAATGTAATAACACTTTACCCACAAATGTAATAATGCACTTTACCCACAAATGTAATAATGACTTTACCCACAAATGTAATACTAGTAAATTTGAAGTGATTTTTGGCTAATTCGTTCTAAACTAATATCCTATAGTAATGCGTTCAAAGAGCACAAAAGTTCAAAGTCTTTTTTCCAGACCCGGTTAATGAAATATTACAGTACAAGTCCAAGTCTTTTTCCAGACCCGGTTTTTCAAAATTATAATATACGTCCCAAAGTATTTTTACCAGACCCGGTTGTTTCAAAATTATAATATACGTCCAAAGTCTTTTTTCCAGACCCGGTTAATTCAAAAATTATAATGCAAGTCCAAAGTCTTTTTTCAGACCCGGTCGTTTCAAAAGTTATTATATACGTCGGTGAGGGGTAAAGACAACACTCTAAGCCCAAGCATTTTAAGTGGGTTTAATTTTGAAGATTGGTCTCAGCTGTCATTTTTTTTTTCAATATTTCTTTATCTTTTAAATAACCGGGTCCAGACGAAAGACTAAGCATAATACTCGTGTTATTCCACAAGAATAAGAATATGAGTCTTTTGTTTTTAGGATTGTTTAAATCATTTTTAAATCACCGGGTCTGGAATAAAGACAACGCTCTAAACATGTGCTTTTCTACATGCATGGTCTTAATTTGGAGGATTGTTGGTTCTTAGATTCGTTGTTGGGGGTTGAGTTTTATTGATTTTTTATTCCTGAAATAATTGTGTCTGGAGGAAAGTCGATCTTCGACAATCGGTCTTCATGTTGTTCCACAGTAATTAGATTATTGGGTATTCGTTTTAGAATATTTGTAAAAATTATTTTATTTTTCAAATAGTAACCAAGTCTGGAGAAAGGATGTCTGCTTTACCCACGCGTTAGTAGGGGTAGTAGTATTATCTAAAAAAAGACATATTTTTACTGGGTGAAACTTTGGAAATTTGGTCTTAGATTTGAAGTTTTTCAGTTGCTTTTTTTTAAAGCCGGGTCTGGAGGAAAGAGTACGTTTTAAAACTCGAGAGAATAAGAATATAAGGTCTTATGTTAGAAGATTTTTTTCGTAACTGTTTTAGGTCTGGAATAAAGACAACACTCTAAACCTCTTTTAAAACAGGTTCTTAGGTTGAAGGTTTGTTTGGTCTTAGACTTTGATTTTTTTTAATTCTTACTATTAGCGTTTTTTTTTGGAAGAAAAAATGGTCGGGCTGAAAGACTACGCTATATCCAGCATTAATAAGATTATGGGGTCTTTATACTGTTTTTAAACTGTTATTCATAATGTTTAAATAACAGGTAACCGGGTCTGGAGAAAAGACTACGCTTGATTCTCAATTTACTCTTAGTGCATATATTCACAATATACACCGTATAAGTTGAAACAACAACAAAGACATTAATTCCACCAGTTTTAATTAACTGGGTCTGGAGAAAAGACTAAGCTCGATTCCCATTTTTTCCACAGGAATATCATTATCGTATCTTAGTTTGGACTTATATTATAAATTTTGAAATAACTGGGTCTGGAAAAAGACTTTGGACTTTTATTAAAATTCTTGAAACAACCGGGTCTGGAAAAAAGACTTTGGATTTATATTATAATTTTTGAAACAACCGGGTCTGGAAAAAAGACTTTGGACTTATATCACAATTTTTGAAACAACCGGGTCTGGAAAAAAGACTTTGGATTTATATTATAATTTTTGAAACAACCGGGTCTGGAAAAAAGACTTTGGACTTGTACTTTGATGTTTTATTAACCCGGTCTAAAAAAAAGACTTTGCACTTTTGTGCTATATGAACGCATTACTATAGGATTTTAGTTTAGAACGGATTCGCCAAAAATCCCTTCAAATTTATTACATTTGTGGGTAAAGTCATTATTACATTTGTGGGCGATCAAAAATTATTACATTTGTGGGTAAAGTGTTATTACATTTGTGGGCGTTACTACATTTGTGGGTAAAGTGTTATTACATTTGTGGGCGTTATTACATTTGTGGGCGTTATTACATTTGTGGGTGCAACAAGGGGGTCCCATACCCCCTCCCGCTCGATCGCTTCGGTATCTCACGCTGTCTAAAATATTGTGCCCCCTTCAGGATGCCCCCCCCCCAAAAGAGTGAAAGTGTTCCGGCGCGCCTGCTTGTAAACGTGTTAACTTCAGTTTAACTTATCCTAGGTTTGTATAATTTGGTGTGTATAATACTACCAAAGATCCCAAGAAACCTATCGATTTTCAAGTCAAAAGGCCAAGGTCACAGTGACGTGTTTTCATCTTTCCCTTCTGAAGTCCTTGTAAAAGCGATAACTTTAGTTTAACTTAACCTATGCTCATATAATTTGGTATTTATGATACTACCATGGATCCCAGGCATCCTATCGATTTTGAGGTCAAAAAGTCAAAGGTCAAGGTCAAGTGACATGCTTTTATCTTACCCTTCTGAAGTCGATCTTATAAACGCGAAAACTTTAGTTTGACTTAATCTAGGCTCAATATATTGTTCCTTTAACACTCAGATTAAGGAACACAAGGCACATGGTAGGAGAGACGAGAGGAACAAGTCTGCAATAATCGATCATGCTCATACGCATGATCACCAGATCCTTTTGGATGAGAGTAGACTGTTCACCCGTGTCCCCTACTGGCATCAGCGGAGAGTCAGAGAAGCATTGGAGATTGAGGAACATAACACTGTTCCTCAAGACAGCGGCCTCCAAATCAGCAATATCTGGCTTACCGTTCTAGACAAAGAGGCTAATTTGCCTAATTAGCCTACCCGGACGTTCCACACACGAGCGAGCACTGCAGTGCACGAGCGGAAGTGGTGGCTTTTGTAATTCACGCTAATCCTAGCAGGAATGATAACCGACGGCATTTCCGGTCGTCGCTGGTTTTGCGTGCCCAATTTTGTGTGTTGTCGCCCACATCCGCATATGTGGATGTCATGTGACTTACCTAGCCAATCAGAGACATGTACCCTGTGAGATACCGTGCATACGGCACTTCGACAGAGTACATAGGCCTGCTTTTACAAACTTTCTAACTTACAGGGTTTGGATTTGTTCTATTGGTTCTGGTAATCTCCAAAACAGTGGAGGGATCACTTAAGAGAGAGCTGTCTATCTTGTAATGACAGTGCCCCCCCCCCCATCTTGGATTTTCTTGTGTAGAACAATTAATAAAGAAGTTTTCTTCAGATCATCAGTTGGGCAAAAAAAATACAACAAGCTATTTTCCAATATCATATCAATAGAACAAAAGAAAGAGATGGTTCTACAGAAGTTGAGAGTGAAATAGAGTGGCGAAAAGTGGAGAGAAAAAAGAGAAAAGCAAGTACAAGAACTATAAATGAAGATGACAAAAGAGTTAGGAAATTAAGTTTCGAAAACAAAGAAGTGTCGTGTTAAAATCTTTAAAAAAAGTAAGGAACAGAATATCAGAAATGAGAAAAAAAATCTATGATAGTAGAAATAAGAAATGTTGGTAAGAAATCATGCATAAACAAAATAAGTCCAGCAGAACTCGAAGTACAGAGAGGTGAGTAAAATTACGAAAGAAAAGGGAAGCCTGAAATTTACTTGTAATGATGAAACACAGATGAAAGGGATTTTAGACATGACTGAACTAATTCGCATCCCTGTCAAGGTTGCACAATATCTGCCCATAACTCAAATCCGCGGTGTTATTCATAATGGCGCTGTCACACCTTGGCGTTTTAGACAGCGTATGCCCAACGTATGAGGAATTTGGCGAATACGCTGGCGTACGTCGAATACGTTACGGGTAAGTTTTGCATACGTTAAGAGTACGCTAAAACACGCTGGTATACGTCGTCATACGGCGAGTTCGTCGAAAAATT
The DNA here is from genome assembly GCF_018143015.1 of Lytechinus variegatus. NCBI lineage: Eukaryota > Metazoa > Echinodermata > Echinoidea > Temnopleuroida > Toxopneustidae > Lytechinus > Lytechinus variegatus. The sequence goes on along the minus strand of NC_054743.1, from coordinate 65,707,145 downwards.
TGTGCAAGCACAAAATCTTTCGACGTATGCCAGCGTATGGCTCATACGTCCCGCATACGCGGGCCATAAGTTGTAGGCAAGTTACGCGATCGTTGATACACGTTGACACACGTTACTCGTAAGTTACTCATAAGTCGATGTACGTCGAGATAATGTCCAGCGTACCCTAAAACTTCTAACCTATGAGTAACGTGCTTTGAACGTATGTGTAACTTAACTCCAACGTATATTGACGTATGAAGACGTATGAAGACGTGCTTCGGACGACCACAAAACTTACTGAACGTGTTTATAACTACCGTACAGCTACCGTAAAATGGCGTATTGACAACGTTTATAGGAATTGGTATATAAAGGTGGGGTTCACAGGAGGAACCCATCAGAACTCATGAAGACTTCATGGTGAACAGATCCCATGCCATTCGAGGATGAAAACGAAATAAGGTTCGTAATTCCGAAGGTTCGTCAATCCGAAAACGAAATAAGGTTCGTAATTCCGAAGGTTCGTCAATCCGAAAACGAAATAAGGTTCGTAAATTACAAGGATTGCAAATGGATAAGATGAAAACGCATCAATGTGAACTTGACCTTTTCACTTGAAAATCAAAAGGATTCCTGGGATTCATGCTAGTTACATACACACCAAATTATATGGGCCGAGGTTACATTAAACTAAAGTTATCGCGTTTACATGGAGTTCCGAAGGGAAAGATGAAAAAAATCACTGTCATGACCTTGAGCTTTGATTTTTTAACCTTAAAATCAAAAGGCTTTTCGGGATCTATGGTAGTATTATACACACTAATTTACATGAGCCTATTTTAAGTTAAACTCGAGTTATCGCGTTTACAAGGACTTCAGAAGGGAGAGATGAAAAGATGTCATTGTGAGCTTGACCTTTTGACCTCAAAATCTATAGGCTTCTTGGGATCAATGGTAGTATCATACACACCAAATTACATGAACCTAGGATAAGTTAAACTGAAGTTATCACGTTTACAAGGATTGCAGATAGGTTAGATGAAAACACACCAATGTGAACTTGACCTTTTGACCTGAAAATCAAAGGGATTTCTGAGATCTATGCTAGGATCATACACACTAATTTATATGAGCCTAGTTTAAGTTAAACTTGAGTTATCACGCTTACAAGGACTTCAGAAGGGAAAGATGTCATTGTGAGCTATACCTTTTGACCTCAATTTTTTTTTCAAATCTGCTATCACAAGGTAAAAAATGCTATATATATTAAAATAAATGTTGATATCCACTTGGGTTAAAAGATACAGGCATATACATCATGTAACACATTATTATCATGAAGAGGTTAATGGGTCAATCAGTTGCAACATTCAAAGGTTTTTCAAGAATTGTAGATTTGGGTAATTGAGTTAATTTGTTGATATCCGAACCTCCGAAAATTGTGTCTCGTTACATAAAAAGCATTCTACAGAACACGATACGATAATTCGATAATGAAAAGAAACAAGAGTGAGGCTAGGGGGAGCATAATACGCCCGCCTGTAAAGTGGCAAATGGAGCTATTGGTCGAGCAAGAAAAGGGAAAGATTGCGACTTGACCTTTAAACTTTTGACCAAAAATCAACAGGCTTCCTGGGATTGATGCTGGTATCAAACAAAACAAATTATATAAGCCAAGGTTAAGTTAAACTAAAGTTATATCGTTTTCAATGACTTCAGAAGGACTCCCTCCAATCAGTTATATCGCGACGAGAGACATGCGGGTCATAGTGATTTAGTTTGCTTTTCGCCTCCCGGGCACATGTGACGCCAAACAAATGATTATAATAATAATAGTAAGCTGAGAACATGTCACTCTGACCTTTGACCTTCTGACCTATAAAACCAAAGGCTTCCATGGATTCATGCTAGTATCATACACACCAAATTAAATGAGAATAGATTAAGTTAAACTGAAGTTGTCGCGTTTACAAGGACTTCAGAAGGGTAATATAAAAGCATGTAACTTCGACCTTCACCTTTTGCCCTCAAAATCAGGAGAATTCCTGGGATCTATGCTAGTATCATACAGTTTATATGAGCCAAGGTTAAGTTAAACTAAAGTTATCGTGCTAACAAGCCAGGACTAACGAAGGGAAAGATGAAAAATTCACTGTGACCATGACATTTGACCTCTAATTCAATAGGCTTCTTTGGATCCATGCAAGTATCCTACACACCAAATTATATAAGTCTTGGTTAGGTCAAACTAAAGTTATCGCGTAATGGACGGACGGACACCGAGCGTAATACCATAATACGTATAGGACAGGCGTATAAAAACATATCTGGTTGCATGATGTTTATTTCATGAGGTATTATTCGGTGAAGCTCAAGAATCAAATAATAAGGGGGTATTAATCCTATGCTCATTTTTCCTTGATTCCTAAATCAAAATAAAAACGGGAAAAATAGCCGAAAGATTTATGAAATTTCTTGGTTCATATGGTTACAATTGACTATTAATTGACGGTTGATATAAATGACAATTCAGTAAAGACAATTTCTCTTTATATGAGGCATCAAAGCCCCATGAGATAACTTGACGGCAATAGAATGAGGGGTATTAAAAATCTGAACTTATAATTTATTTTGCTATATGACCTTTGTAGTTGATGCCATCGACGATGATGTTGAGTAGAAGTCATCATGATAGCTACCACTGAGTGTCAGTTTCTTCAGATGATTCATCTTACATATGAACTGAGCGAAATCACGTGATGCAGAGGGGCGTTCACTGAGATTCTCCCTGTGCCAAAGAGTCTCAATCTGATATCACAGTAACGTAAAAATGAAGCCAAAATTACTTGAAGTTTCTTATACAACTTTATGCACTGACATCAAATATGATTTGTTTTATTCACAAATTAATAAACGAATCTGGTTATGATGTATTATGGTATGCAAATTGACATATTGTAGAAAATAGCTCAGTTTAAATGTTTCTAATTGCATTTGCATGTTTCCGAAAATGTCACTTATAATACTGTGGAAAAATACATCCTGCCAAAGAAAATCCGGATAAAACAACATTTTTTAAAAATCTGCTATAAATGGTTAATTTTCAACCTGCATCACAAGGTAAAAATGTTATATATCTTTAAATAAATTTTGATAACAACCTGGGTTAAAATATACAGGCCTACAAGTCATGTGAAAGATAATTATCATAATTATAATGCAGAAGATTAATGGGTCAATCACTTGCAACATTGAAAGGATCTTCATATTTTTAGATTGGGGTAATTGAGTTGATTTATTGATATCTGAACCTCCGAAAATTGTGTTTCATTACATAAAAAGCATTCCACAAAGCATGATACGATTCGATAATCAAAAGAAAAAATATATATTTCCGATTCCATGTTTTTCCATGATATATTACTCGGTAGTGTTCAAGCGGTTATTATTCCCATGGTACTTTCTCTCAGATTCCTAAATCAAAAATGAAAAGGGACATAACGGCCAAAAGATTTATGAGATTGCTTGGTTCATGGTTACCATTGACAATTGATGTAATAACAATTCAGTCAAGACAATTTCTCTTTATATGAGGCATCACAGCCACATTAGATAACTTGACGTCATTAGAATGAGGAGTATTGAAAAAAATCTAAACTTATACGGTTTGCTTGTATTACTGTTTTACATGTAAAAACATCCTAATAGATATGACCTTTGTAGTTGATGCCATCGACGATGATGTTGAGTAGAAGTCATCATGATACCGACCGTAGAGTGCGAGGTTCTTTAGATGATTCATCTTACGGATGAACTGAGCGAAATCACGTGATGCAGAGGGGCGTTCACTGAGATTCTCATACCGGTCATGAAAAGTCTCAATCTGACGTCAGAGTAACGTAAAAATGAAGCCAAAATTACTTGACGTTTCTTATACAACAATGTACACGGACATCATATGTGATTTGTTTTATTCACAATCCCGGTTATGATAGTATTCATGGTAGACAATTCGATATTATGTAGAAGATCACTCAATTTAAATGTTGATCATTCCATTTGCATGTTCCAAAAATGTCACTTATCATACTTTGGAAAAATACATCCTGACAAAGAAAATCCGATAAAACTAAATCTTTTTAAAATCTGCTATAAATGGTTAATTTTACTCTGCATTACAAGGTAAAAATGTTATAAATCTTAAAGTAAATTTTGATAACAACTCGGGATATAATTATCGTGATTACAATGCAAGAAGTTAATGAGTCAGTCAGTTGCAACATTCAAAGAGTTTAAAAAGCAATTTAGATTTGGGTTATCGAGTTGATTTATTGCTATCCGAATCTCCGAAAATTGTGTTTCATTATATAAAAATTATTCCATAAAACACGATATGATTTGATAATTTAAAGAAGAAAACATGTTTCTGATTGCATAATGTTTATTTGATGATGTATCATTCGGTAGAGCTCAAGAATCAAATAAGGGGATATTAATCCTATGCTCATTTTTCCTTCATTCCTAAATCAAGATGAACTGAGGAAAAATAGCCGAAAGATTTATGAAGTTTCTTAGTTCATATGGTTACAATTGACTATTAATTGACAGTTGATATAAATGACAATTCAGTAAAGACAATTTCTCTATATATGAGGCATCAAAGCCTCATGAGATAACTGGACGGCAATAGAATGAGGGGTATTAAACATCTGAATTTTATGGTTCGCTTGTATTACCGTTTTACATGTAAAAAAATCCTAATAGATATTACCTTTGTAGTTGATGCCATCGACGATAATGTTGAGTAGAAGTCATCATGATAGCTACCTTCTAGTGTCAGTTTCTTTAGATGATTCCTCTTACATATGAACTGAGCGAAATCACGTGATGCAGAGGGGCGTTCACTGAGATCCTCATCGTGACAAAGAGTCTCAATCTGATATCACAGTAACGTAAAAATGAAGCCAAAATTATTTGACGTTTCCTATACAACAATGTACACTGACATGATATTGGATTGGTTTTATCCAAAATTAATGAAATAATCCGGTTATGATCAAATTTAATGGTATGCAAATTGACATAATGTAGAAAATAGCTCAGTTTAAATGTTTCTCATTGCATTTGCATGTTTCCGAAAAGTCAAGGCCCTATTTAAAAAAAAAATCATCCTGCTAAAGAAAATCCGGATAAAACAACATCTTTTTAAATCTGCCAATCATGGTTTATCTCACGCTGCATCGCAATGTATGAATGTTATATATCTTTAAATAAATTTTGATAACAACTTGGGATATAATTATCGTGATTATAATGCAAGAAGTTAATGAGTCAGTCAGTTGCAACATTCAAAAGGTTTAAAAAGTAATTTAGATTTGGGTAATCGAGTTGATTTATTGCTATCCGAATCTCCGAAAATTGTGTTTCATTATATAAAAAATATTCCATAAAACATGATACGATTTGATAATTAAAAGAAGAAAACATTTTTCTGATTGGATAATGTTTATTTGATGATGTATCATTCGGTAGAGCTCAAGAATCAAATAATAAGGGGATATTAATCCTATGCTCATTTTTCCTTGATTCCTAAATCAAAGTGAAATGAGGAAAAAATAGCCGAAAGATTAATGAAATTTCTTGGTTCATATGTTTACAATTTACTATTAATTGACAGTTGATATAAATGACAATTCAGTAAAGACAATTTCTCTATATATGAGGCATCAAAGCCTCATGAGATAACTGGTCGGCAATAGAATGAGGGGTATTAAACATCTGAATTTATATGGTTCGCTTGTATTACTGTTTTACATGTAAAAAAAATCCTAATAGATATTACCTTTGTAGTTGATGCCATCGACGATAATGTTGAGTAGAAGTCATCATGATAGCTACCTTCGAGCGTCAGTTTCTTCAGATGATTCATCTTACATATGAACTGAGCGAAATCACGTGATGCAGAGGGGCGTTCACTGAGATCCTCATCGTGACAAAGAGTCTCAATCTGATATCACAATAACGTAAAAATGAAGCCAAAATTATTTGACGTTTCCTATACAACAATGTACACAGACATCATATTGGATTGGTTTTATCCAAAATTAATAAAATAATCCGGTTATGATCAAATTTAATGGTATGCAAATTGACATAATGTAGAAAATAGCTCAGTTTAAATGTTTCTCATTGCATTTGCATGTTTCCGAAAAGTCAAGACCCATATTTAAAAAAAATCATCCTGCTAAAGAAAATCCGGATAAAACAACATCTTTTTAAATCTGCTATTAATGGTTTATCTCACGCTGCTTCACAATGTATGAATGTTATATATCTTAAAATAAATTTTGATAACAACTTGGGATGTAATTATCGTGATTATAATGCAAGAGGTTAATGGGTCAGTCAGTTGCAACATTCAAAGGGTTTAAAAAGCAATTTAGATTTGGGTAATCGAGTTGATTTATTGCTATCCGAATCTCCGAAAATTGTGTTTCATTATATAAAAAGTATTCCATAAAACACGATACGATTTGATAATTAAAAGAAGAAAACATTTGTCTGATTGGATAATGTTTATTTGATGATGTATCATTCGGTAGAGCTCAAGAATCAAATAATAAGGGGATATTAATCCTATGCTCATTTTTCCTTGATTCCTAAATCAAAATGAAATGTGGAAAAATAGCCGAAAGATTAATGAAATTTCTTGGTTCATATGTTTACAATTTACTATTAATTGACAGTTGATATAAATGACAATTCAGTAAAGACAATTTATCTTTAAATGAGGCATCAAAGCCTCATGAGATAACTTGACGGCAATAGAATGAGGGGTATTAAAAATCCGAACTTATGTGGTTCGCTTGTATTACTGTTTTACATGTAAAAAAATCCTAATAGATATTACCTTTGTAGTTAATACAATCGACGATGATGTTGAGTAGAAGTCACCATGATAGCTACCACTGAGTGTCAGTTTCTTCAGATGATTCATCTTACATATGAACTGAGCGAAATCACGTGATGCAGAGGGGCGTTCACTGAGATTCTCCCTGTGCCAAAGAGTCTCAATCTGATATCACAGTAACGTAAAAATGAAGCCAAAATTACTTGACGTTTCTTATACAACTTTATGCACTGACATCAAATATGATTTGTTTTATTCACAAATTAATAAACGAATCTGGTTATGATGTATTATGGTATGCAAATTGACATATTGTATAAAATAGCTCAGTTTAAATGTTTCTCATTGCATTTGCATGTTTCCGAAAATGTCACTTATAATACTGTGGAAAAATACATCCTGCCAAAGAAAATCCGGATAAAACAACATTTTTTAAAAATCTGCTATAAATGGTTAATTTTCAACCTGCATCACAAGCTAAAAATGTTATATATCTTTAAATAAATTTTGATAACAACCTGGGTTAAAATATACAGGCCTACACGTCATGTGAAAGATAATTATCATGATTATAATGCAGAAGATTAATGGGTCAATCACTTGCAACATTCAAAGGATCTTCATATTTTTAGATTGGGGTAATTGAGTTGATTTATTGATATCTGAACCTCCGAAAATTGTAAGTGTTTCATTACATAAAAGCATTCCACAAAGCATGATACGATTCGATAATCAAAAGAAAAAATATATATTTCCGATTCCATGTTTTTTCATGATATATTACTCGGTAGTGTTCAAGCGGTTATTATTCCCATAGTACTTTCTCTCAGATTCCTAAATCAAAAATGAAAAGGGACATAACGGCCAAAAGATTTATGAGATTGCTTGGTTCATGGTTACCATTGACAATTGATATAATTACAATTCAGTCAAGACAATTTCTCTTTATATGAGGCATCACAGCGACATTAGATAACTTGACGTCATTAGAATGAGGAGTATTGAAAAAAATCTAAACTTATACGGTTTACTTGTATTACTGTTTTACATGTAAAAACATCCTAATAGATATGACCTTTGTAGTTGATGCCATCGACGATGATGTTGAGTAGAAGTCATCATGATAGCTACCTTCGAGCGTCAGTTTCTTCAGATGATTCATCTTACATATGAACTGAGCGAAATCACGTGATGCAGAGGGGCGTTCACTGAGATTCTCCCTGTGCCAAAGAGTCTCAATCTGACATCACAGTAACGTAAAAATGAAGCCAAAATTACTTGAAGTTTCTTATACAACTTTATGCACTGACATCAGATATGATTTGTTTTATTCTCAAATTAATAAACGAATCTGGTTATGATGTATTATGGTATGCAAATTGACATATTGTAGAAAATAGCTCATTTTAAATGTTGATCATTCCATTTGCATGTTCCAAAAATGTCACTTATCATACTTTGGAAAAATACATCCTGACAAAGAAAATCCGATAAAACTAAATCTTTTTAAAATCTGCTATAAATGGTTAATTTTACTCTGCATCACAAGGTAAAAATGTTATAAATCTTAAAGTAAATTTTGATAACATCTTGGGATATAATTATCGTGATTATAATGCAAGAAGTTAATGAGTCAGTCAGTTGCAACATTCAAAGAGTTTAAAAGCAATTTAGATTTGGGTAATCGAGTTGATTTATTGCTATCCGAATCTCCGAAAATTGTGTTTCATTATATAAAAAGTTTTCCATAAAACACGATATGATTTGATAATTAAAAGAAAACATGTTTCTGATTGCATAATGTTTATTTGAAGATGTATCATTCGGTAGAGCTCAAGAATCAAATAATAAGGGGATATTAATCATATGATCATTTTTCCTTGATTCCTAAATCAAAATGAACTGAGGGAAAATAGCCGAAAGATTTATAAAATTTCTTAGTTCATATGGTTACAATTGACTATTAATTGACAGTTAATATAAATGACAATTCAGTAAAGACAATTTCTCTATATATGAGGCATCAAAGCCTCATTAGATAACTTGACATCAATAGAATGAGGGGTATTGAAAAGTCTGAACTTATATGGTTTGCTTGTATTACTCCTTTCTATGTAAAATAGATATTACCTTTGTAGTAGATGCCATCGACGATGATGTTGAGTAGAAGTCATCATGATACCGACCGTAGAGTGCGAGGTTCTTCAGATGATTCATCTTACAGATGAACTGAGCGAAATCACATGATGCAGAGGGGCGTTTAATGAGATTCTTACACCAGTCATGAAGAGTCTCAATCTGATATTACAGTAACATAAAAATGAAGCCACAATTACTTGACGTTTCTTATACAACAATGTACACGGACATCATATGTGATTTGTTTTATTCACAATCCCGGTTATGATAGTATTCATGGTAGACAATTCGATATTATGTAGAAGATCACTCAATTTAAATGTTGATCATTCCATTTGCATGTTCCAAAAATGTCACTTATCATACTTTGGAAAAAATACATCCTGACAAAGAAAATCCGATAAAACTAAATCTTTTTAAAATCTGCTATAAATGGTTAATTTTACTCTGCATCACAAGGTAAAAATGTTATAAATCTTAAAGTAAATTTTGATAACATCTTGGGATATAATTATCGTGATTATAATGCAAGAAGTTAATGAGTCAGTCAGTTGCAACATTCAAAGGGTTTAAAAAAGCAATTTAGCTTTGGGTAATCGAGTTGATTTATTGCTATCCGAATCTCCGAAAATTGTGTTTCATTATATAAAAAGCATTCCACAAAACACGATACGATTTGATAACTAAAAGAACAAAACATGTTTCTGATTGCATAATGTTTATTTGATGATGTATCATTCGGTAGAGCTCAAGAATCAAATAAGGGGATATTAATCCTATGCTCATTTTTCCTTGATTCCTAAATCAAGATGAACTGAGGAAAAATAGCCGAAAGATTTATGAAATTTCTTAGTTCATATGGTTACAATTGCCTATTAATTGACAGTTGATATAAATGACAATTCAGTAAAGACAATTTCTCTATATATGAGGCATCAAAGCCTCATGAGATAACTTGACGGCAATAGAATGAGGGGTATTAAAAATCCAACTTATATGGTTCGCTTGTATTACTGTTTTACATGTAACAAATCCTAATAGGTATGACCTTTGTAGTGGATGCCATGGATGATAATGTTGAGTAGAAGTCATTATGATAGCTACCACTGAGTTTCAGGTTCTTCAGATGATTCATCTTACAGATGAACTGAGCAAAACCACGTGATGCGGAGGGGCGTTCATTTAGATTCTTACACCATTTATCAAGAGTCTCAATCTGATATCATAGTAACGTAAAAAATGAAGCCACAATTACTTGACGTTTCTTATACAACAATGTACACGGACATCATATGTGATTTGTTTTATTCACAATCCCGTTATGATAGTATTCATGGTAGACAATTCGATATTATGTAGAAGATCACTCAATTTAAATGTTGATCATTCCATTGCATGTTCCAAAAATGTCACTTATCATACTTTGGAAAAATACATCCTGACAAAGAAAATCCGATAAAACAAAATCTTTTTAAATCTGTTATAAATGATTAATTTTACTCTGCATCACAAGGTAAAAATGTTAGAAATCTTAAAGTAAATTTTGATAACATCTTGGGATATTATTATCGTGATTATAATGCAAGAAGTTATGAAGAAAACATGTTTCTGATTGCATTATGTTTATTTGATGATGTATCATTCGGTAGAGCTCAAGAATCAAATAATAAGGGGATATTAATCATATGCTCATTTTTCTTGATTCCTAAATCAAAATGAAATGTGGAAAAATAGCCGAAAGATTAATGAAATTTCTTGGTTCATATGTTTACAATCTACTATTAATTGACAGTTGATATAAATGACAATTCAGTAAAGACAATTTCTCTTTATATGAGGCATCAAAGCCTCATTAGAAAAGTTGACGGCAATAAAATGAGGGGTATTAAAAATCCAAACTTATATGGTTCGCTTCTATTACTGTTTTACATGTAAAAAATCCTAATAGATATTACCTTTGTAGTTGATGCCATTGACGATGATGTTGAGTAGAAGTCATTATGATAGCTACCACTGAGTGTCAGTTTCCTCAGATGATTCATCTTACATATGAACTGAGCGAAATCACGTGATGCAGAGGGGCGTTCACTGAGATTATCACTGTGTTGAAGAGTCTCAATCTGATGTCACAGTAACGTAAAAATGAAGCCAAAATTATTTGACGTTTCCTATACAACAATGTACACTGACATCATATTTGACTGGTTTTATCCAAAATTAATAAAATAATCTGTTTATGATCATATTTAATGGTATGCAAATTGACATAATGTAGAAAATAGCCCAGTTTAAATGTTTCTCATGCTATTTGCATGTTTCCGAAAAGTCAAGCCCCATATTTTGGAAAAAAATCATCCTGTTAAGGAAAATCCGGATAAAACAACATCTTTTTAAATCTGCTATTAATGGTTAATTTCACGCTGCATCACAATGTATAAATGTTATATATACTAAATTTTGATAACAACTTGGGTTAAAATCTGCACCCTATTCGTCATGTGAAACATAATTATCATGATTATAATGCAAGAGATTAATGGGTCAATCAATTGCAACATTCAAAGGGTTTTCAAGAATTATAAATTTGGATAATTGAGTTCATTTATTGATATCCGAACCTCCGAAAAATTTTAAATGTTTCATTACGCAAAAAGCATTCTACAAAATATAACGCGATTCGATAATCAAAAGAAAAAAAATATTTCTGATTCCATGTTTATTTCACGATATATCATTCGGTAAACTTCAAGAATCAAAGCGGTTATTAATCCCACACACTAAGAAATTCGGGTTCAATTTTCCACCGCTTGGAGCGCAAAGGCTTGTCGCTAAACGGGTACCCCTAGAGGTGTACAACAGACACGGACTCTCACATAAGAGCTAACTCGCACCTCGATGTAAGTGGTGTACGCACGTATCGTACACCCCATTTGTTAGTGTGCATTACCCTAAATTCCTTAATCAAAAATAAAAAGGGACATAACGGCCGAAAGATTCATGAAACTGCTTGGTTCATGGTTTACCATTGACTATTGATTGACAATTTATATCATAACAATTCATTAAAGACAAAATTTCTCTTAATAAGATTCATCATAGCCTTATTAGAGAACTTGACGTCAAAAGAATGAGGGGTATCAAAAAATCTGAAGTTACAGTACATGGTTTATTTTTCATGTAAAAACATTCTAATAGATGTGACATTTGCAGTTGATTGATTTTATTTGTCAAGAATATCACAGGTGATTACAATGAATTTGAGGAATACCTTGTCAGAATAGCCAATGAAAGCCAAAAGGCTTATTTCGAATAGGGTGCTATTGTTAGTATAAAGCATTAATTTATTGTAACAACAAAAGGTATACACTACGACAAGTACTGGAATATGGTACAAAGAAATACATATACATCAGTCAAATAATTAGCAAATCACCTGAAGCAAAAAAAAATCTACGTAATATATGAAGAAATATTACATTTTATCATACCCTTCATTATCTACAATACTAAACACCAACCGTACAAAATGGTGATTTGAAATGGCGATACTGTTCTCGAGTAGATTCCAGTTTTAGGTTCTTCTTTAATGCACTCTTAAAGTGAGGAAAAATTTTAACAGCTTTTATTTTTATTAGGAAGAGCATTCCAAAATTGGACGGCATTAAAATAAAAAGTGTTCCCGATATTACCTTCACGATTTGGTAATACAAGATTAAAATTGATACTTCGAGTATCGTACTTATGGATATTTGATACACGGGTGAAATGATTTGCAATGTATTGATTAATGTATCCGAATAGAATATCTCATGTACGTGGGGTAATACTAATTATTAAGATCTTTGTTCTACATGAAGTAATCCTGCCTTTTCAAGTTCATTACATCCGACACGTGCTCTTGGTCCTAAAACATTTAACAATCTTACAATCTTATTTTGAATTATTCTTAGCTTTTTCTTCTCCGTCGCAGCCAGACTACCGTACCAAGCCGCATTAGCAAAGTCGAATACACATTGTTTTAAACCTTGTGTTAAAACAAAGCATAAAATACGCCTAGACTTCATATTCAAACAGGTTTGATATTTATACAAAATTTTTAAGCGTGAATTTGCTCTATTGGTGATTGAGTCTACCAAACCTGTCCATGATAGGTCACTTGTTTAATCAATTCTCAAATATTTTACTGAATCTGTTCAGTTACATGATTATTATGGAACCTTGAAATCGTGTGCATATCTTAACTTTCGTTTCGAACAAATTGAAATGATTTCCATTTTCCCAACATGTAAACTAAGCTTGTCAGACATCTATTCGTTGCAATTTGCCAAATTTGCACTAAGTTGAAGACACTATCATCAGCATATAAAATTAATTTAGATTCGTTAATACAAGTACATATATTATCAATGTAAGACGTAAAAACAATGGAGCCTAAAATGCTTCCTTGAGGGACACCGCATTTAATAGGCGGTGAATCAGAAAGAACTGTTTGCAAGGAAACTTGATGACGATTAGGTAAGTATGATCTAAACAATGTCACACATTCAGAGTCTAAACCAATCGCTTTTAATTTCTTTAAAAGTTTGTTGTGATTTACAGTATCAAAGGCTTTTTGTAAGTCTAGGAGAACCATTCGAACCATGCGCCCATGTGAAATGTCATTCCTGATAAAATCTGTTAAATAAGATTCAGTGGAATATCCGTTACAAAAGCCGGATTGAAATATACATATTAGCTTACCTTTTTGAAAGTATTCTCCACTTGAGCATGAACAGATTTTCCAAAATTTGCGACGCCACACACTCCAAAAATATTTTGATACTTTTTGTAAAATTTACTTAATAAAATTAAGGCAAGACGGTTGCCTTAATTTCATTAAGTTTTGTTTACAATGTGGCATTTTGAGTTTCAAATACTGTCTGAATGCTTGTTTCTACAACTCAGAATAACTGGCTCCAGTAACTTAATTCTCTTGATGAATATAACTTTTCTCAAAATTTGAGTTTTTACAATGTAAAAGAAATTTGTTTAAGGAACTGAATTTTCATGAATGAAAGATAATGGCATCAATTTTCAAGTTATAATATTTATTAATTGTTAAGCATACTTAAATTTGAATCATTTTTTTGCCGAATTTACTTAATAACCTTTAAGCAAGATAAATGAATTGATTTTTTTAAGTTATCAACAGCGAAAAAGCTGTTTACATGCAACTTAACAGAAATAAATAAAACAAATTATATATTTCCCAATTTTAAGTCACAGCAATTTGTTAATATATGTTCAATCTACTTTAAAATTTAACTCATTTTAAAAGTAATATTTTTTATAAGTTATTGTTACTCAGAAAATTTGGTTTCATACACTATTCAATTGTCTGAAGTTTCACATTTTTTAAGAGTTCACAGTGCAAATCTTTTTTGTTCCATGTACTTAATTTTATAAATTTGAAAGTATTTGTAACCTTAATAACATGAGTATATTTAATGTCGTGTTTATGCCCCGTTTGTAGCAATTAAAGTATTTGCTTTAGTTGTGAATACTTTATGTTAAAAGTAGAATTTACATTAATAGACAAGTGTATTGTTATCATCACTCGATAAATGCAAGTTTGATATCTGTCATTAGTAAAATCCGATAAAGAATTTTGAGTAAATGTTACACATTTTTTTAAAGTTCATGGTTAAAGCAGTGTTTTAAGTTGCATGTACTCAATGGTTGTAATTTCAGATGACAAAGTTTTCTTCTTGGTATGTACACACAGCTAGAATTAATGCAATTTAACCACAGAACTTTACTTTATTAAGTAGAATAAGCAAAACATGTAGCATCAAAAGATAACTAAATTAAATCATGGAGCTAACAGAGATAATAGCTCTATGATTAAATTGTGAAAAATTGGTGAAAACAACACAAATTGTAATATTTCCTTGTACCTACACCCCATTATTTTGCTATACTTTAAACATTTTGCATGTATCATAAACTTTGACCAAAAACAAATGATTCACACAAAGACATCTTTCCTGCATAGGTCTATTTTTTTTTGTTCCCCAATATGCCATGATTTTTTCAACATTTCGTGTTGGTACAGGTAACTGGATTTACATGTCTGTGAGAGCTAGAAAATGGTCTAAAAGCTCTAAAAATTCTGAAATGCTCAATACTATAACACAAATAAACGTAGTATATTTGCATAGTTAAAGAATATAAAAATTATGCTTCGTGAAGAGTAAAAAATGCATTATCAGGTCTTATTAGTGATAGGCAGAGTTTGT
Source organism: Lytechinus variegatus (assembly GCF_018143015.1). Taxonomy (NCBI): domain Eukaryota; kingdom Metazoa; phylum Echinodermata; class Echinoidea; order Temnopleuroida; family Toxopneustidae; genus Lytechinus; species Lytechinus variegatus. The sequence continues at coordinate 65,691,836 of NC_054743.1, read as the reverse complement.
GTGTTTTTTAAGTACAAAGATAATGATAATAATCATCTGTTTACTTGACCAACAAATGATCAATAGGGAAAATTTGGAAAGCCTTCCAATTAGCGGCCAAAAATGCCAAAGAATGTCAAAACAAAAAAGTCCTGCTCCCGTAAAGGTGCAAAATAGAGAGTTCTTTCAATTTATCACAGAAGTAGAAAAAATAATTTGATACATGCACAAAGAAAATGCTGCTCCAAAACCTAACTGTTGTTCCAATTTCAGACTTTCAATTATTTTGTTTTGACAGTTTTATCCGGGAGTTTTATTCCACCTAAATACTGACAATAGGTTTCACCATTATATCATTTGCTGCCAGAAAAACACAAGTGGCTTGCAAACATTAGAACATAAATGAACTCAATAAACACTAACAATGTACTGGGTTTCCCCTAACTGCAGACACACTTATGGTTTGTTATGGGCAATGATATTTAAATTTTTACACCAATGTTTAAGTCCTTTGAAAAGAACAGCTCTAAATGGACAAATGACCCACAGAGTTTCATTACCAATAAGTAGTTTTTGTTTTATAACAGTTTTTGCAAAGGTTTACCATAATTGGAATCAATCACTTTTGCAAAAAAAAACACAACTGTGTAATTAAAAATCTATTCGGCCTGGATTTTACTGCTTGCAAGACTTTGCTAAACTACAGAATAAAATCTTATTATTTAGATACATTTTAAGGAAGAGTTGCTGTTTCAAGTGGTGTACATTTTTTTACCCTTTTCAGACTGGAAGTGTGCCATACGCCCTGAACAACAACTACAAATCTAGTTCTTCATAGCTAACACAATTCCAAACTCACTTGAATATCAATGTTAAAACTGTTTGAAAACCTTAACTGATTACATTACAAAGTATGCCAAAAAGAAGTCTACGAGCACTGCCACCTTAACACACTCCTTCAAGCAGGTTCACTGCTGATGTTTAATTTAAAAACTGTAGGGCACCTGTGAAATAACATAGAATCATTGCCAGTACTCCAGAGTGTAACAAATTGTAATAGCATTAGCAACAGTCTACCTGCTTCAAGAAAAGTTTCTACAATAAAAGTTGCATTAGTCACTGAAATGGCATTAAAATATATACTGTTGATCATATTTGACAAGTTTATACTGCAAACTATTTCATTGTGGTTCAGAGCACGTGTAAATTAACATAGAATCAAACCTAGACAAACAGATACTCATCGCCGATATCATACCGGAAATGTGCGGGCCATTTTTTTGTGTGTATCTATGTTTTTTCTGGGACGCCCAGTATTTGAAACTATTTTAAAGAAAATTAAAGGGGAAGTCTAGCCCCAATATAATCTTGTTTCGAGAGAAGCGGAAAAATCAGACAACAAAACAAAATAAATGTTGAGGCAAATCTCACAACTAAAATGAAACTTATGAATTTTAATGACATGAAAATCTGGGGAAACCAATGAAAATCACTCCACAAATTTGCAAGTTGATGACATCATGGGTACACTTTTCATGATTTACTGTATCAAATATTAATACTACAAAACTTAATTTTTTTGTTCAAAAATATTATTACCTCAAAACTTTAAGATATCTTTAGAGTAAACATGTTTTTTTTTACATCTTTTCAATAATACAGAATAGTTTTCTGTAAAAATCTGTTTGTCTGATTTTTCTGCCTCTCTTGAAAGCAATTTATTTGAGGGCTGGACTTTCCCTTTAAACTAATTTGCACGCTCATGATCTGATTAAATGCAAAATAGTATTGCCTACACAGCTTAATTCTACATACATAAAATTATGTAAAATGATAATGAAAAGTACCAACCCATAGCAAGCATTAATTTCATGATGAGAAACACATTTTTTAGAATGGGAAGAACAAGCATCACGACCACATAACCCGTATGCGACTTGCGATTCTGTCCTTGTAATCTTGCGTGTCCATCTTGATTGTTCATCCCATCAGCAAGGGAAAGGGGAATGTTCGAGTGAATACCAAAATCCAAAACACATTATTACAGATATATCATTATACCTTCTGAATTTTTCTCATAAGTAGTGAAATAAACTTCCGCAGTCTGTGTATGAAGTAACAAAATGCCAAACTTGAGATCGTACCACAGTAGTTTGTCGTCTTAAGGCATCAAAGCAAATGCATGTAGATACTCCATGATCAGACATCATACAGTTTCAATTTTAGTCTTTGGACTTTAGGCGAAAGCTGCTTACCATCGTCAATACCCATGAAGATTTTTTGTACTGACTCAAAGAAATGTTTCAACTTCTTCGGATAGCTAAGGTTGAGGGTGTAGGTGAGTCCAAAGAAGATTACTATACCTTGGGTCACAGACAGTATCTCATCGATCACAACATTGCCTTCAACCACAATGTGCACACAAGTGTCAGGATTCCCTACCATCCTATGATATATATTTTAAAGAGATAAATAAGGTTAGAGAAGTGCATTCAAACAATGATGGTATGATTAACTTAGAAAAGACAACATGAACCATCGATGCTTAATGGGTATACTTTTTAAATGTAAATTAACTAGAAGGTTCCAAATCTATTGCAGCAATTTCCTCCACAAATCACATGTACAAAACACTGTTGGCATATTCATTTGCATTATTGATGTGTAGGTCATACCAAACATACAATTCCATGCACAGTTTTGTGAAAATCTGGTGTAGGGTCTAAAGGCAATCAAGCATTTATCCCTCAAAACAAGAGAAAATAAACTTAACATTGCCAACCTTATCTCACCACACAAGTCACAAGGGTTACCCTCGGGACAAGGTTAGTTAGTCCTTGTACACATTGGATAACTAGACCCTGGCCTAAGTGCTCTTAACCATGCCCTCCATTCCCTGTTTGCACTTTGACTTTGTCTTTGCCTAAAATGAGGTCCAATCTGCCAATATGAGACTCTGAACTTAGCCTGGCTGTGAATGTGATCCCCGGCTGTGATCGGTAAAAAAAATAGTAAGCAGCCTCCCCACAACGAACCGGCTTCGACACTTGTCCAGGACCAAGGCACCGCGATGACGAGGTCTTCGCCGGCCGCGGGCTTGTGTGTGCATGGCTGAGTATAACGTTAGTTCGGAATGTGGCCAACGCGATGCCTCATCAAATGACGAGAGACAGATCCACAGTAACAATTCTACTTATATTGTCCATGACTTCATGAAAAGAAAATCATTTAAAAACTTATGAACTAATTAATTCTTACCTTTCGTATTGACATGAAAACGACGACCCACCAATCACCACTGCCTCCAGTCAAATTCCGTGGTAGGTATTAGCGACGAGTGCGCGTGCGCAGTTCAGGAATTTTTAAGTTGAACTTGAAATTATTCAGTAACGCGCATAACATGTATGTCTAATACTCGTAACACGTCGTGAATACAATTAAGAAGATCTAATTTCTTAAATGTTATTGCTAAAACTACGAGACGAGGTGTTGGTGCAACTTGAATAAATTTGTTACAGTCGTCATATTAGACGTGCTTTGACTTAATCGTTTCAAGATGCCGTGGGTAATACCATCCGGGCCTTGGTGAGGATTTCGACCTCCTCCTCTAGATCTGTAGTGTATTTTTGACATCCTTTGGCCTGATGGGTCTACGGTCGAAAGGAAGTTCAATCTCACTAGCTATTTTTTTTCACCCATTCTAAATCGCGTTTATCAATGGAGGGTGGCCCTGTGCCATATTTTGATGAAAAGTGCTCATTTGCGGTGTCAAGGGAGAAGGAAGGGGTCTGGGTTCCTGAGTAAAGAGTGCCGTCGACTGCGTGCTTGCTAAAGCTCCAAAAATTCTTTCTGAAGCGTGATTCCTCATGTTTAGTAGATCGTTCTCTCATCATTGAATAGTGACTCTTGCGTAGGTAGTTGTAAGTGTGAAGCGCATCGTAGAACTGTGATCGGTCATTGGGGGTTGAATTTTCACCAAAGGCCTTTCTCCGGAGAGAGTTTTTTAATTTCTTCATTTGATCGAGAGATTTACTTGGCTGTCTCCGAAACCCTTGTAGGTTGGTCGATTCTTTCACAGAATTGAAGAGTGGATTAGATCTCAAGAAGTCTTGCATGATGACACCAAGACAGTCACCCGCTTCGTTGGCCGGGAAGTATTGCACCACTTGCAAGATAATGGTGAAGGGAGTGTATCGTAGCTTGTAGGCCCTCGTTCACCTGATTCCATTGTTCATATGTTAATTGCGGCCATTCGAAGCTTGTAGATAACGTGGATCGGGCCATCGGACAGAGACGCCATTTTTTGGTCCTTGCTGTACATACTGTACAGCAAGGACCAAAAAATGGCGTCTCTGTCCGAAGTAATACTCGGCGACAGTTTCATTCCAATAGTGTGGTTATAGACCAACAAATGAGGTTAAAAATTGTGCAGAAGTAGGCTCAAAACTTGATTAAATAATATGGTGCAAGTAAAAGATGGCGTTCGAAGGCGGAAAATAATGAAAATAATGCACAATTGGCAGAGGCTTTTTACTGACCTTCCTTTTCCGTCTGCGAGCGCCCTCTATTGACCTGTATCATAGTCAGCAGTGTGTCCAGGTCACCTTAGTCAGTGGGTCAATACAGAATTTCATAGGTTTCTAAACTGCTCTGAGTCTTGGTGCTGTTATCTTTGACACGTCCTCAGGTATGTGTCATGTCGTTAGTTCAAGCCTGCCTTATGTAATTGTTGAAGAGACGCAGCTTGTACTTAAAAGGCATGATAATGAATTCGTCTTTGAAGGCTTAGTCGTCGAGGCTGATACCGAATTAGCCCGAACTGGTATCCATTTCTTAGAGGTGAACGATATCTCTGTTCTTCCTTCTTGGCGTTCGGTCACGATTGCTAATGGGTCCTCTTACACCTATGGCCCAGCGCCGGTCGCTGCGCATTTCGATACAGCGCTCTCAGTTGTCGTCTCGTCAGTCGTTCCTCCCATGATCGCTCGTACTCGGCCAGGTCTCCCTTTCAGCTTGAGATTGGGACCCCCTCATGGACGCACCCCGGACAACATATATAACCGCTACCCATGATTGATTCTCTAGACTTTTTGGACCATGTTACTCCCATGTACCATGATGGATGAACTATGGACTCTTAGCCTTTACCCAGGATGCTTCTGTTTTTGCGAATACTGGATGGCTTAATTTGTTTCTCATAAATTTTGATGTCATCATTTTTTTGGTCGAAATTTCATCTCATTGATATTAGTGTTTACTTGACGGCCTTAAGTATTTTTTTAAATGTTTTTATACTCTTGTTTGTATGGACTACTTGTTTGGGGTTTAGAATAACCGTGCTAATTAAACGTCGTTATATGGACATGGTTTTCTTATTTATGATTATTGTACATTTAGTATTTCGTGTTGTGATGTACTACTTAAACTGATTTGATTGCTCCATGTAATTATGAGACATGTGTCTGATCTCGTATGTAGTGTGATTTTTAACAGGTGCTTGCTATTCATGGGTATGAGTTTGTTTTGATAAATGTCTGTATTTCCTCTGTTTTTGCTGAAATTTTGGGTGCATATGATTGTTTCATTTATTTGAATTTTACATGTATATAGCATGACAATGACACTGTTGTATGAAACATGTATTTTGCATTGATCAGCTTTTATTGTCGTACCCCCCCCCCCCAAGTTTATTGCCCTAATTTTTTTGGTATGGTCAGGATTGCTATTTTTACAGCTATATGATGCTCGCTATTTATGCATTGTTTATTGTGAATTGCTTGGACTATAGTCTTAAATATTTTTCTTTTGGCTGATGGTTTATTGAGTGGTCATTTTGCATATTACTCTATCAGTTAATAACTATTTTATGTAATTTATCAGCTGTCCAAGTTAGATAGACTTTTGTCTTATTACTTATCTGTGTATTTTTTTTCATGTTGCAGGTAGGGAGTTATGTACATATGTGTGTATGTTTTGGTGATTTATACTTATTTTTCATTTTTATAAACATGTCAAACGTTGCAGTCCATTCATGATTTTATGGATGATTTTATTTGATTTGTATATATGTTACGGCATTTGGTAAGTTTTAGACTTATTACTATAATTTAGTCCGGCAGCCCAGGAGGTTTATTCAACCGAAAGCCGGACAAGCAAATGACCCCATAGCTGGATGGCATGGACCTTGAAGTTTACAAAAATGCATTGCTGCCGGGTTCTATGCGTGGTCTTCCCTCCGAAATGACGTAATATATGACGTCACTACAAAATGGCCCTATTTTACCATTTTGCAGACATTGTACACATAGCATGAAGTCAAGGGAGAATATCTCAGCCAAATCATGCTTGTTTTGTATGAAACTTTCAAAATATAACTTATTGTTCAAGTAGTGCACAAGAGATTTGCAAAATTTCACGAACAGAAATTATTGTTTACATATGCAAATTACGTAATGAAATTTGCATATCATTAGTTTTGGAGATTTCTTGCATAAAAAATTGTCAAAATCGATTCAGAAATTTATTTTCTTTTTTAGTGTACTTTATTTGATATTTTTCCTCTCAAGCATAATATCATTGTCTTCATCTATATCTCTAATTTAAGAAAATATATAACAGTAATTGAAAAAGACATTATAGACTGTGATTTCAGCCCCCTTTCCAATATGGTGCGCACGTAGAAATCGTGCGTTTTTGGCCTATTTTCACCATATGGCTGAGGTGTGCGAACGATATGCCTACTTTATTGATGTTTCCTGCATTTTGGATGATATTAAATCTTCCAAACAACATATTTTCTTCTTCATTATGTCTCTGGTGATCAATCAATGATTTCAGCAAAAATTGATTGCCCACTGGGCAGTCTATAGGCTACGTTTTCAGCCTAGTTTTCAACAACGAACCTATACCATGTATGACTGCATCGTTGTAGTCGAGTCGGATAAGGGGGTTTCTATGTACCATCAAAATATTTTTCAATGTTTTGGTATTTGCCTAAAGTGTCTAGTTAATAAATCTTGATGTTTCCTTCCCAAAATCGTGTCCAACGGAGTTCAAAATTGATATCTTTGGCGGCCCTCTTGGACTGTTTTTAATGAAAATCAATTATTTTCATATTTTATTGCACAAAGTCTGACAATGGAAAATTTTAAATCAATGCGCATTTCACTAGGATTTGGATAGTAGAAATCGGTTGAAATTGTTTTCTGAATAGTCCGGTTAATATATTAAAAAAAAGAATTCATCAAAAATTTTGAACCAAAATGTTAATGTGCATTGACATCTATCTGTTTCATCTTGCATCCGATCGCCTTAATTGATGTGCCTAACATGCAGAAAATAACGTACTTAGCGATCGATAGAAAGGTATGTATTACTTGTATCATGTGTATGAGGGTAAAAGGCATTTTCTACACAAAGCAATTTTTATGATAATTAAATCTCTTGAAAAAGATAGAAGTTCGAGGCATTGCTCTGCATTTTCATTTTGCATGCAATTACTCTCGGGCACCTTAAAGCATATAGTCCCACAAGAACCAGTAAAATGTTACATACAGTACCATACCATTACCCATAGCTTGACTATTATGATATCGTGCTTTTCGGAGCCCCCAATGTGGTAAAATTTTGTTTTGAGTATTTTTTTCCTTTAAATCACTTTTCTCTATCAGCTACATATAAAGAAATTGGGGCATAGCAAAGCCTACCCCTCAGGGGGCTGCCAAAGTCACCCAATCTTTTTTTCGTATCTTGCCAGTTTCTCGGAAAATTAGTCATTTTGAGGCAAACTGTGTTTCTGCCTTGCGGTAAAGCCCTTGTTTTTGTTTTGTAACCACATAAAGATGACAAAGTAGGATCTTCTTTTGTCTATTTTCATTCTTTATTGAAAAAAAAGGCAATGTTTGAGCCCCCATTCAGACAAGAGGGCATTTCTGCTATAAAGTAAAGCTAGCTTTGATTTTGGAAACCACTTGGAAATAAAAAAGGCATTTTTTTCTATCAGCTACATGTAAAAAAAAGTGCTGGCACATCGACTGCTACCTTCTTCAGAGGCTCCAAGATTGGCAGATTTTCCCCATATTGGAAAAAATATGGAAAAGGGGTGGGTGACTTTCGGAACCCCCGGAGGGATAGACTTTGCTGTGCAACCACTTATTAGCAGCAGATTGAAGAAAGTCTACGCCTTTAATTCCACGTAGTTTCAAAAGAATGAAACTGGCTTCACCATATAGCAGAAACGCTTTTTTGCCTGAATGGGGGCTCGAAAATAGCACATTAATTTTTCCCATAAACAGGTAAAGTATGGAAAAAGGGTAGGTGATTTCGGCGACCCCATAGGGGGGGTATGTTCCAATATGCCAACACCTCTTTATATGTAGCACATAGAGGAAACTACTTTTTCGTCTCCATATAGTTTAAAAGCAATAAGAGTAGTTTTACTACATAGCAGAAACACCTTTTGCCTCAATGGGGGCTCGAAAATAGCATATTTTCCCAAAAATAGTTAAATTATGAAATAGGGTAGGTGATTTTGGTGACCCCCTAAGGGGGTATGTTCCAATATGCCAACACCTCTTTATATGTAGCAGATAGAGGAAAGTCTACTCTTTCGTCTCCATATAGTTTAAAAGCAATAAGAGTAGTTTAACCACATAGCAGAAACACCTTTTGCCTCAATGGGGGCTCGAAAATAGCATATTTTCCAATAAATAATTAAAATATGAAATAGGGTAGGTGATTTTGGTGACCCCTAAGGGGGGTATGTTCCAATATGCCAACACCTCTTTATATGTAGCAGATAGAGGAAACTCTACTCTTTCGTCTCCATATAGTTTAAAAGCAATAAGAGTTGTTTTACTACATAGCAGAAACACCTTTTGCCTCAATGGGGGCTCGAAAATAGCACATTTTCCCATGAATTTGCAAATTACGTAAAAGGGGCGGGTAACTTTGGCAGTTCCCAAAGGTGGTAGGCTTTACTGTACCAGCACTTCTTTATATGTAGCAGATAGAGGAAAGTCTACTCTTTCGTCTCCATATAGTTTGAAAATAATAAAGGTGGCCTTACTACATAGCAGAAACACTTTTGCCTCAATGGGGGCTCGAAAATAGCATATTTTCCTATAGATAGGTAAAATATGGAAAAAGGGTAAGTTAATGGGCAAAATACGTATAATTATCGGGTAACTTCAGCAGTCCTCAGAGGGGGTAGGCTTTGCTGTACCATCGCACCTTTTTTGTAGCAGATAGAGGAAACTCTACTCTTGTCTCCACATAGTTTAAAAACAATGAAAGTGGCCGTACTACATAGCAGCAACACTTTTTGCCTCAATGGGGGCTTGAAAAAGCATATTTTCCCACCAATAGGTAAAATATGAAAAAGGGTGGGTGATTTCGACGCTCCCTGAAGGGGGTATGCTTTAGTATGCTAGTAGCAGATAGAGGGAACTCTACACTTCTTATCTCCATGTAGTTTAAAAAGAATGAAAGTGGCTTTATTCCATATCAGAAACGTTTTTTGCCTTAATATGGGCTCCAAAGTGGCATATTTTCCAATAAAATGGGTAATAATGCTATACATACTGTCATGAAGCCTCACAGTATTATCGGTATATTATCCTCTTTCGTGTCGAATGCTGATATTTTGAAATAGTTGTTGATGTTAATGATTGAACAGATAGATATCAATGCACATGCAAGTTTTTGACCCAAAATCATGCCCATTTCGGGATAAATTTTATTTCAAAATATATCATCAGAAAACGAATAAAATCGATTTCTACTATCCCAATCATAGAGAAATGCGTATTGATTAAAAGATTGTCCCATTGTCAGACTCTGTGCAATAAAATATGAAAATAATTGATTTTCATTTTTAAAAAGTCAAAGAGGGCCGCCAAAGATATCAATTTTGAACCCCGTTGGACACGATTTTGGGAAGGGAACATCAAGATTCATTAACGAGACACTTTAGACAAATACCAAAACGTTGAGTGAAAAAATGAGTGAAAAATATTTTGATGGTACACAGGAACCTCTTATCCGACTCGACTACAACGATGCAGTCTTACATGGTATAGGTTCGTTGTTGAAAACTAGGCTGAAAACGTAGCCTATAGACTGCCCAATGGGCAATCAATCTGTGCTGAAATCATTGATGTATCACCAGAATCAAAATGAAGATGAAAATATGTTGTTTGGAAGATTTAATATCATGCAAAATGCAAGAAGCACTAATAAAGTAGGCATATCGGTCGCCCACCTCAGCCATATGGTGAAAATAGGCCCAAAACGCACGATTTCTATGTGCGCACCATATTGGAAAGGGGGCTGAAATCACAGTCTATAATGTCATTTCCAATTACTGACATATATTTTCTTAAAGTAGAGATATAGATGAAGACAATGATATTATGCTTGAGAGGAAAAATATCAAATAAAGTACACTAAAAAAGAAAATAAATTTCTGAATCGATTTTCGACAATTTTTTATGCAAGAAATCTCCAAAACTAATGATATGCAAATTTCATTACGTAATTTGCATATGTAAACAATAATTTCTGTTCGTGAAATTTTGCAAATCTCTTGTGCACTACTTGAACAATATATTTTGAAAGTTTCATACAAAACAAGCATGATTTGGCTGAGATATTCTCCCTTGACTTCATGCTATGTGTAGAATGTCTGAAAAATGGTGAAATAGGGCCATTTTGTAGTGACGTCAAACTTCAAGGTCCATGCCATCCAGCTATGGGGTCATTTTCTTGTCCGGCTTTCGGTTGAATAAACCTCCTGGGCTGCCGGACTAATTATGTTTAGAGATTGATAGAAAGCAGTTTGCATGCCACTTGCACAGTTTTTATTCCAAGGATTTATATAAAGGAAATGCTTATTTTCTTGATTTTAGTTCATGGTATCGAGACACTTATATTTTGCCTTGTTCGTTTTACAAACAACTTAGGCTGATTTATATGGGTAATGTTTTGCATTGGTGGAAATTGATTTTTATCATAGTTGCTGTATTTACATAGCTTCTTCATTGTTTAAAGAAGTAGGCTTTTATGTAGTTCCCTATTATGTTAAAGAGAAAGATAAAAGGTTGCCATGGTAAGCTGTTATCTGTCTATGACATGTGTATTTTGATGGGATAATTATACTAGTAGGTGGAGAATGTAATTATGGTGTTATTTCAATTGAGTTGTATGTAGTGTATGTCGGTGAACTTGTATGTACATTGTAGTTGATGATAGTTACAGTTAATTTGTATTAGTGATAAGACAATGATTATTTATAGTGATACATGTACTTTGAATTAAAGACAGTCATTATTTATGTATAAAGTGAACTGGTATGTACACTATGTACAGTTAGTAATAGTGTTACAGGCACTTTGAGTAATTGATAAGACAATGATAATTAGCAGAGTCAAAATTACTGTTGAGCATTTTTCTTTTAAATTTAGTGGAATTTGTATGAAGGTCAGTTTGCATTACTGTTACTGTTATTGTTTAAACAGTTGTATTGCTTTATATTTTAACAGTTGAGTTGCGTTTTTCATTGCTTAAATGTGATTGTATGGTTTAAACGTGATTTTGCAGTTAACAAGCTACTTGGATGTCAGATGAGTAATTGCAGTAATTTAGAAAGTTAATAGAAGAGAAAGTTAAAGAAGTTAGTATAGAGGGAAAGAAAAAGTGGTCACGCCATTGTGGATTGCTGCCCTCTGTCGGGCATGTTGTATATGTTACACATGCGAATCGTTGTCATCGGCCCTTATCCGGCCAGCTCTGTGTAGAGGTACATTGTCATTAAATTATGAACCATAAAGATTACTGTGATTGACGCTTTATCATTTAATGGTGCTATTTGAAACAAAAAAAATCATCGTTAAACGTAGTGCAGGGTATTTTGGCATTTATAATAAAAATATAAATTTATCTTCGTCAAGACAATTCTCCATTGTCATTAAAATATGAACCATATAGATTATTATGATTGACGCTTTATCATTTAATGGTGAATGTTATTTGTTATGTGATACAAAAAAAATCATCGTTAACCCTAAATAGACTGGGCTATTTCAACGCCTAAAAGACTGGGGGGCTGATTCAGCCCCCCTTATGATCTCGGCTGTTGATCGCGCGATCGCGACGAAAATTGGCACACGCGTTACCCATGGCATTATCTACAAAACTATAACATCAAATTCGGCAAAAAATCTCATGTCTCATTAATTATGCTAATTTATGCGTAAAATCATAAGTTTGTTCTAATTACTAAAATAATGCCCCTCAAATGCTAATTTTTCTTTCACATAATCTAGATAGGCATCTGATCAAATTGATTAAAAAAATTTCTAAATCAAATTTATTTTCTTATGTATTCTATTGTTTTCTAAATTTCTTATGTATTTCTTTGTTTTTCGACTTTTCGTTTTTTATTGTTTTTCAATGGAAATTGTCAGGGACTTTATTTTGACCATAAACAAGATAAAATTAATTGATTATAAGCAGTAAAAAGAAAAATAATGATACATTTATGAATTTTGGCTAAGAACACTATTTGCATTGGATTTGTACACAAATTCACGTTTTTGAGTAATTTTGGGTCTGCATGCACTTACGAAATGTTGCGTAATTTTGGAACCGCGTACCCGGGGGTCACAATTTTGGTCTCAAAAGTTGCGCAAAACTTGAAAGTAAAAAGTCAGCGAGCGACACGGTCAAAAAAATTTTGCGCAGCAGATTTATCGCGAAAAATGTCGAGGTGGGGCTGAATCACAGCCCCCCCAGTCTTTTTAGGGTTAAACGTAGTGCAGGTATTTAGGCATAAATAATAAAAATAGAAATTTATCTTCGTCAAGACAATTCTCCATAAAGGGCAGATAGCCGCAGTGGTGATTACTATTATTCTTGGTTATAATAAGTAATTATTTTTTACAATGATGATAACGTAAACTTTGATTGACATCACTTCTTATTTGTTATTTGAAGAAGAAATCATCGTTCTACGTACCCTTGTATTAGTGGCATTAAGAGCAAGCACCGAGTAAAACACATCATGCGTATGTGCATCGATCCTCACAGATCTCAGGGTGTTTGAAGAGCACATAAATTCAGCCAGGTCCTCTGAAGCATTCCGTCCACACGGCTTTTCAATATCCAGATTTTCCTAGTATGAACAGTATTTATGAGAAAACTTAAAGTTATATATGTAGAGACAATCAAAGATAAATTTCATTTGATGGTTCAATATCATATATCGTTCTAATTTATCTCATTGTATCGCGTGTCCTTCATGAATATTTTACCAAAACCAATGCGAATGAAATGTATTCAAAAACTATCAGTGGTTATAAGGACAAAGTAATAAAAGTGATAATAGTAATAATAATCTAAACATCCCAAAATCCTCGAATGATTATTATTTGAAATATTTTATTTTCCCAGTTCTTCTGATAAAGTGGTAAAATAGGAGATCAAAGATGAAAATTTTGAAACCTAATGCAGCAACGAACCTATTTGTTTGAAATTTTATTTTTCTAGTAACTCTTGGGACTTTTTAGACAAAATGGCGCCCTTTCACACGGTGCAAAAATTGTAATTTGAATGATGATTCCTGTTGAAAAAAAATCTAATGACGATTTTTTAGCATGTGTGAAACCAAACTAGAATCCCAAACGATAATCACAACCACAAATTCAAATTCTACTCCGGAGGTGAATTCCAGTTAAGTTCACTCAAATTACTTTACGAATTTTACGTCGGAACGGGTCTTGAGGGGCGGACTGTTACACCCACAAATGTAATAATCGCCCACAAATGTAATAACACTTTACCCACAAATGTAATAACACTTTACCCACAAATGTAATAATTTCGCCCAGAAATGTAATAATGCACTTTACCCACAAATGTAATAATTTTTCATCGCCCACAAATGTATTAATGACTTTACCCACAAATGAAAAAAATTTGAAGGGATTTTTGACGAATCCGTTCTAAACTAAAATCCTATAGGAATGCATTCATAAAGCACAAAAGTGCAAAGTCTTTCTTGGAGATAAGTCCAAGGTTTTTTTCCAGACCCGATTAATTTAAAAAAAATTATTATATAAGTCCAAAGTCTTTTTTTCCAGACCCGGTTAATTTAAAAAAAATTATTATATAAGTCCAAAGTCTTTTTTCCAGACCGAGTTTTTTATTGTTATAAGAGTCCAAAGTCTTTTTTCCAGACCCTGTTGATTAAAAAAATTATTGTATAAGTCCAAAGTCTTTTTTTCCAGACCCGGTTGATTAAAAAATTATAATATCAGTCCAAAGTCTTTTTTCCAGACCCAGTTAATTCAAAAATTATAATATCAGCCCAAAGTCTTTTTTTTCCAGACCCAGTTAATTCAAAAAATATTTTTAAGTCCAAAGTCTTTTTTTTCCAGACCTAGTTAATTAAAAAAATATCATAAAAGTCCAAAGTCTTTTTTCCAGACCCGGTTAATTAAAAAATTACAATATCAGTCCAAAGTCTTCCAGACCTAGTTGTTTCAAAAATTATTATATAAGTCCAAAGTCTTTTTTCCAGACCTGTTTATTTCAAAAATTATAATATGGGTCCAAACTAACATACGATAATGATATTCTAGTGGAATAAAAATGAGAATCGAGCATAGTCTTTTCTCCAGACCCAGTTATTTAAAACTGGTGGAATCAGGCAAAAAGTAACCCAACCCTCTTATTAATGTTTAATAACATGGAAATATAGCATAGTCTTTCATCCAGACCCAGATCTTTCAAATAACACATGATGAATAATAATAATACAATAGTAATAATGAAAAAAGAAAAGAAAACAAAGACCCACGATCCTATTTATGTTGAGTAACATGGAAATATAGCGTGGTCTTTCCTCCAGACCCATTTATAAAAATCATAAAATCACAACAACAACCAACAGCAAAACAAAGACACTGTAATCTTATCAACATTGAATAGCATGGAAATATGGTATAGTCTTTCTCCAGACTCAATTATTTCAAAATAACAAAATTATTTAAAAAAAAACAACAGAATCTAAAACTCAACTATCCTTCAAACTAATAACCTTCAATAAATAAAAGTTTAGAGAGTTTTCTTTATTCCAGACCTTGTCATTTTCAAATATAAGCTAAATGAAATTTTCATAACTAAGACTCAATCTTATTCTCGTGCCTGTTCAACATGAATAAGATGATTGTGGGAGTATTTCATCAACATTTATGTCCGACCTTGATGTTGATTGGCTAAGATGCAGTGCTTCCATGGTTAGTGTTGGATAAAATGGGACTTGTCGGATTAAACGTCAGACAGCTCCTTTCATGAAATGCGCCCCGGGCTCTAAGTTTTGATGGTTTTTATTAATTTTAAATTTCTTTGCCTGGAAGAAAAAGTGAATGTTTAAATATATTATATATTACAGGATCTTAGGCCGGAAGAGGGTTTTAATTCTAAATGTTTGTTTTGTTGTTCTCTTTTTTTAATAAGCTGGTCTGGTCAAATTAAGTATGCTTTATCACAAGGGTTTTATAGTTTAGAAGATGTTGGGGACTTGGGGTCTAAGTTTTAAGATTAATGTTTCGCTTAATTTGTATTTTTAAGAGAACTGGGTGAGGGGTAAAGACATTACTCTAAGCCCAAGCATTTATACTGGGTTTAATTTTGAAGATTGGTCTTAGCTGTGATTTTTTTCAATATTTGTTTATATTTTAAATAACCGGGTCTTGAAGAAAGACTAAGCATAATACCCGTCTTATTCTTCAAGAATAAGAATATGACAAAGTCTTATGTTTTTAAGATTGTTTAAATCATTTTTAAATGACTGGGTCTGGAATAAAGACAACGCTCTAAACATGTGCTTTTCTACATGCATGGTCTTAATTTGGAGGATTGTTGGTTCTTAGATTCGTTGTTGGGGGTTGGGTTTTATTGATTTTTTTTATTCTTCAAATAATTGTGTCTGGAGGAAAGTCGATCTTCGACAATTGGTCTACGTGTTAATATTCCACAGTAATCAGATTATTGGGTCTTCGTTTTGGAATATTTGTAAAAACTATTTCATTTTTTTTCAAATAATAACCAAGTCTGGAGGAAGGATGTTTGCTTTACCCATGCATTATTGCAATGTTTTGTTGGGGTCTTAGTATTATTAAAAAAACTGGGTGTGGGGTAAAGACATATTTCTTTACTGGGTGTAACTTTGGAAGATTGGTCTTAAATCTGAAGTTTTGTAAATTCATTTTTTAAATAGCCGGGTCTGGAGAAAAGAGTACGTTTTAAAATTCGCGTTATTCCACAAGAATAAGAATATGATAAGGTCTTATGTTAGAAGATTTTTTGCGCATTTATTTTAATGATTAGGTCTGGACTAAAGACAACGCTCTAAACTTCTTTTTAAAACATTTCTTAGGTTGAAGGATTGTTTGGTCTTAGGTTTTGATTTTTTTTATTATTACTATAAGCGTAATTTTGAAAAATAAACTGGGTCGGGCTGAAAGACTACGCTACATGTATACGTCCATGTTTTCCAGCATTAATAAGATTATGGGGTCTTTATACTGTTTTGAAAATGTACATGTACATGTAATTCATAATTTTGAATAACTGGGTTTGGAGGAAAGACTATGCTATATTTTCATGGAATTCAACATTACCAAGAGTGGAGGATCTTTTTTATTTTCAATCATTTCTTATTTTGAAATAATCTGGTCTGGATGAATGTCTACACTTTATTTTCATGTTATTCAACATCAATAGATTGTGTGGTCTTTTTTAAAAGATTTGATGAATGTTTTAAATGACCCGGAGAAATGTCTTTGCGCTATATGAATGCATTAATATAGGGTTTAGTTTTTAGTTTTAAGTAACCGGGTCGAGAGAAAAGACTTTGCATTTTTGTACTTCATGAACGCTTTCTATAGGGTTTAGTTTTTAGTTTTAAGTAACCAGGTCAAGATTACGCTTGATTCTCAATTTACTCTTAGCGCATATATTCACAATAATACACCAAATAAGTTGAAACAACTACAGACATTAATTCCACCAGTCTTCATTAACTGGGTCTGGAAAAAAGACTAAGCTCGATTCTCATTTTTATTCCACTGGAATATCATTATCGTATCTTAGTTTGGACTTATATCATAATTTTTGAACGACCCGGGTCTGAAAAAAGACTTTGGACATATCATATAATTTGTTTAACAACTGGGTCTGGAAAAAGACTTTGGACTTATATTTCAATTTTTTAATTAACCGGGTCTGGAAAAAAGACTACGCTTGATTCTCAATTTACTCTTAGCGCATGTATTCACAATAATACACCAAATAAGTTGAAACAACTACAGACATTAATTCCACCAGTCTTCATTAACTGGGTCTGGAGAAAAGACTAAGCTCGATTCTAATTTTTATTCCACTGGAATATCATTATTGTATCTTCGTTTAGACTTATATTGTAATTTTTTAATTAACTGGCTCTGGAAAAAAGACTACGCTTGATTCTCGATTTACTCTTATCGCATATATTCACAATATAAGCCATATAAGTTGAAACAACAACAAAGACATTAATTCTACCGGGTCTGGAAAAAAGACTTTGGACTTATCTCCAACAAAGACTTTGCACTTTGAACGCATACTATAGGATTTTCGCCAAAAATCCTTTCAAATTTATTACATTTGTGGGTAAAGTCATTATTACATTTGTGGGCGATCAAAAATTATTACATTTGTGGGTAAAATTATTACATTTGTGGGTAAAGTGTTATTACATTTGTGGGCGTTATTACATTTGTGGGTGCAACACGGACCTTGCGCCGACCTTGCGTGACCTTTCAAGCACCGATTCTCGTGTGAAAAGGCCCATGGATATACCCCCTTGGCAATAAGACATTTAACCGATTCACTCTATTATTATAAACCTTACATATTATATGAAAGCGCAGAGGTGACTATAGAAGGGTCAATATATACAAAAAATCCGGGGGGGGGCACTCGACCTAAATAGCATTAGGTCTGTGCCGCGCAGGCGAGACAAAAAAACGGGGTCCTTGGAGCGGGCTTATTGTAAAAAAGAGGGTCCTCGGAACGGGCTTCGGAACGACAAATGTTTGTGAAAACGGGAGTCTTGAACGGGTCACCTGCTTGTGAGTGCGTATTAATCCCAATGGAACGGGCATACGTGCATGCAGCTATAGCCCGGCGGCACGGGCGCCAGGTGGCGCGCTAGTGCAGGGGCGATGGTAGGACAGCGCTTTGCGGCCGCTTTTCACCAAAACTGTGGCTCATTGTAGCACATCGATACGGCCGGAACGGCGTAACGGAAAATATGCGAAGCTCTGGAGTGGATTTCTTTCCTCTTTTTCCTCGATAAGAAGAAACGCTATGCTTTGGAGCGGAAATTTTAGTGTAAAAATGGGGTCCCCTCCGCGGCACATACCCACTACGCATTATATACTGAGTCCCCCCCCCCCGGGCCAAAAATACCCTTACCCGGAAAAAATTGCAACAAATGATTTTTCAACTGTTTCTGGTAGTATTTCACATCAGGAATAACATACTAAAAATCTAGCAAAATCCGCATACGGGGAAAGTAGTTATTTTCACTGAATTCTTTACTATAGACCCCCTGGGCAGTTTAAAATATATGCATCCAAACATTTTTTCGATTCTTTTAATGTACTCAATCACTCGTTCATCAATGGGATCTTTATTTAGAAAAAAATCCACTTGAGCAAGACTTAACCCTAAATCTCCCGAGGTATTTTGGTTCTTGTCATTTCCGGGGGGGGCATTATGGCCCTCCTCAAGATTTCAGCCGTGGATTGCGCGTTCGCAACGAAAATTTTCATGATGGTAGAGAATGACGTAATCTACGCAGTTGCATTGGTAAATTTAACTGATTTTTTTTCATGAATTAATTATGCTAATTTATTCATAAAATCATACTTTGCTCCTAGAATGCTATTTTTGGTGAAAGTATTCTTTATAGCATTCCTAACAATTATAAGTATAAAAATTCTGGTTCCAGACCGATATCTTATGTATTTTAGTGCTTTTTTTATTTTTTTTATGTATTTTTTGTTTGTTTACTTTTTTATGGAAATCGTTCCACAGACTTAACTCTGATCATAAACAAAGCAAAATTAATTAAATTTTATCAGTAAAAGTAGAAATAATGATACATTTATGAATTTTGGCTAATCACACAATTTGCATTGCATTTGTACATGAAATCACGTTCATGAGCAATTTTGGGTTTGACAATAATGTTGCGTAATGTCGTAACCGCGTACCCGAGCGTCACAAATTTGGTCTCAAAGTTTGCGCGAGACTTGAAAGTAAAAAGTCAGTGAGCGACGAGGTCAACAAATTTTCCGCAGCAGATATGTCGCGAAAATTGTCGAGGGGGGCATTATGGCCCCGGGGGAATTAGGGTTAAGCATGAGTTAATTCATCCAGGGGCCATATAAATTGTATTGTATTTACCAGTTGTGAGAATGTTTTCTATTGGAAATTGTCTGATTCCTCTCTTTCTTGTCATCTTATACCTTGTTTACCTGTGACTACTTTTTGTTATTTAGTTGATTCCCACTGCTCTCTCACATTCTCTCTTCAGACTCCTCCTTCTTTTATCTCTCCTGACTACCACACTCTCTTTCTTAATTCTATTAATTTTCTCCCGACTCTCTTTCTCGGTCATTGCTTTGTGTTTTTCTTTCTCTTTTTTTCTTTTGTAAAGTGCTCATTCTATTTAATTTAATATTTAATTGTAATACGTATTTGGAATTGCTGCAGGCCACCTATTGTGTAAACATTGTTACTAAATTTCAGAATTTCTGCTATAGTAATAATGTTTTGTATTTCAATCATTTTATGTACATGTAGTACTCTGTAAATCATTTTGTATCTGCTTGCTTGAGATTACGATGATGAATAGCGTTATTAAGATGGCTGCCAGTAACTGAAAATTGGATGTGACTCACCCATTATCAACCCTAGAATCTTACTGCGGTTCATACTCCATGGTCCACTGGGTAAACGAATTCATTGATAGAAGTTAGCGTAAATATTTTTAGCACTTCAGGGTACCAGAAAAATCAGAGATGGCGCCCAAAATGGCTGCCGAATGCTAAAAAAATCAACAATCTATCTGTTACTTAAGTGGACTTAATTTTATTTAAATTCAATGGTTCTAATGGTGAAGAAGTACATCGGGACAAGTTACAAGGACAGATAGTGGTCTGGTGTGTCCAAAAATCCAAGATGGCTTCCAAAAATTGAGTTTCAAATGGCTGTTAATACTTAAAAAAGAAATAGCTCATATCATATCCACCTGGGAGATGTGATTTTGGTGTCTAAACCATGGTTTCAATGGTCAAAAAATACATTGGGACAAGTTACAAGGACGGTCAGTGGTCCGGTATGTTAAAAAAATCCAAGATGGCTTCCAAAAATGGCGTAAAAAATGCTTTCTACTTAAAAACCCCAACATATAACGTTTTTCAATATTCGGGAATATGATTTTTGCGCCTATACCATGGTTAAATGGGTCAAATAATACATTGTGATAAGTAACAAGGACGTTGGGTGGTCAAGTATGTCCTAAAGTCCACGGTGGCTTAAAATAATAATATAAATTAGCAGCTGGTATTTACAAATGTCCGTCAAGGGCATGTGATTTTGATATCTATACCATGGTTTTAAAAGTCAGAGAATTAGTAACAAGGACTGTAAGTGGTCCAGTATGTCGAAAATCCAAGATGGCCTCCAAAAATCGGAGTCTAAAATTATTGCTGTTACTTTACAAAATAAACATTATTTATTTAATATCCACCAAAAAGATGTGATTTCGGTGTTCACCCTATGGTTTCATGATTAAGATAATACTTTTGAACTGGTTACATTGATATGCAGTTGTCCAGTTTGCCTAAGGATTCCAAAAAGGCATCTAAAAGGACTCATATCACTCAAAATGGTCAGAGTTCTAGAATATCTTTCAGTAAGAAATATTGTTGGTGTCTAAATTGTGGTATGAAGGGTCAAGTAATACATTCGGACAAGTAACAAGGATGGTTAGTATTACATTTTGTCAAAAAAAATATATGGTGGATTAAAAAAATTCATCAAATTAGGTGCTGTTACCAACTCGTGAAACATGATAGCTTATCACCATGCATTTAATACCTTGGTTACATTTGTTCTACGGCGTCCGTATGGCGAGTCGAAAACAGCCGTTTTAACATTTTTGGTACCAGCGTCATATAGGTGGTCTGAATAAAAATGAATAAAACGACTGTTTTCGACTCGCCGTACGGCCGCCGTAGAAGAAATGTGACCAAGGTATAAGTGTAGGCACCAAGATTATTTCTCACAGGTGGATATTGTTTGAACTGCATATCATGGTAACCAGTCCCAAAGTACTTTTTGACCATTTTTTGACCATTGAAACCCTGGTGTAGATACCAAAATAATATCCCCAAGTAACAACAATCATTTTAAAACCCCAATTTTTAAACGCCATCTTCGATTTTTGGATTGTCATTTTTTTCAAGCAATCTGCTTATGATGACAATCCTTCTCCTGCTAATTGTGAATATCATATAGTTAATCATTTTTGTGTGGAATTTTCTGTTTTAAGTACTCTTTATTTATGATTCATGCTAAAAATGCTAACATATTATGTTTATTATGTTATGAAAAATGTATTATATGAATGTTATGGATGCAGAAGAAAACAATAAATCAAATCATACCTGACACCTGGCTGTCCTTTCAAATGTACCCAATATATTATTTGACCCTCTAAACTCTAGTGTATACACCAAAATCATACATGTGTGTATTTCAAAGAAACTATTATACTTTTAAGCAACAACGGTCAATCTACACCCCATTTTTGTTTTGCCTGTCTAAAGCCAGGGTTACACCAAAACCAAATTCTCCAGAATAAATTCGGACCGATTCTAGCCGAATCCGGCCTAATTTGGATGGTTTCGGTTGATTCGGTCTATTTGTCTCTGATAAGGGGGGGGGTGATTAGGGCAGCTCCCCGAATGGAGACGAATGAGTCCCGAACAAGTCCTGATTCAGAGCAGAATCACAAAGAATTGACCAGAATTAAATTTGGCCATCCCGAATAAATCCGAATGCCACCCGAATAGTGGTAAGAATCGAGAGAAAGATGGCCAGGTTCAAGCCGAATATCATCCAAATACATCCTGTATGTGACTCTAATGAACTTTGTTGTGGCCCCATTCGTGAACATTTTGGAGGGTAGTCGGCTGGTTTTGAACAACATTTCAAAATGAGCCGAATTCCTCCGGAATGTTCCCGAATCCATCCCGAATTTTCTCGCATTAGCAGAGGAAAAAAAAAGAATAGTCCAGAACCCTCCCGAATATTTGGATGGATTCGCAGCTGATTCGGTTTCGGTGTAACCTTAACTTTACTGGAATAGTTATCCACATGACCAACATTGGCTAAGAGGCAATGTTTATGATCATTGGCCGAAATGTTTGTGTCCAGTGTATTTTCTACGGTTTTTCTTATTACAACAGTGTATAAAACTAGCCATTGTCTACAATTCTGGTTTCAAAATGCATTGTTATTGGTAAATGAAGGCAGTAATGACAGGACATGTCATAGCATAGATTTTTTTTTTTTCGGGGGGGGGGGTTGTTAAACCCACAAATGTAATAATCGCCCACAAATGTAATAACACTTTACCCACAAATGTAATAACACTTTACCCACAAATGTAATAATTTCACCCACAAATGTAATAATGCACTTTACCCACAAATGTAATAATTTTTGATCTCCCACAAATGTAATAAATTTGAAGGGATTTTTGGCAAATCCGTTCTAAGCTAAAATCATATAGTAATGCGTTCATTTACTAGTAGCACAAAAGTGCAAAGTCTCATTCCTGACCCGGTTAATTAACAAATTATAATACAAGTCCAAAGTCTTTATTCCAGACCCGGTTTTTTTCTAAAATTATTAGATAAATCCAAAGTCTTTATTCCAGACCGGTTGTTTCAAAAATAATAATATGAGCCCAAAGTCTTTATTCCAGACCCGGTTGTTTAAAAAATTATAATATAAATCAAAAGTCTTTATTCGAGACCTGGTTGTTTCGAAAATGATAATATGAGCCCAAAGTCTTTATTCCAGATCCGGTTGTTTCAAAAATTATAATATCAATCAAAAGTCTTTATTCCAGACCCGGTTGTTTAGAAAATTATAATATAAATCAAAAGTCTTTATTCCAGACCCGGTTGTTTAAAAAAAATCATATGAGCCAAAAGTCTTTATTCCAGACCCTATTGTTTAAAAAATGATTATATAAGTCCAAAGTCAGACCTGGTTGTTTAAAAAATAATAATGCAAGTCCAAAGTCTTTTTCCAGACCATGTTGTTTCAAAAATCATGATATGAATCCAAAATCTGTTTTCTGGCCCCGGTTGTTTAAAAAAAGTCATGATACAAATCCAAAGACTTTTTTACAGACCCGGTTATTTCAAAAATTATAATTTTAGTCCCAAATGAGATACATTAATGATATTCCAGTGGAATAAAAATGAGAATCGAGCTTAGTCTTTTCTCCAGACGCTAATGGTAAATTGAAAATCAAGCATAGTCTTTGCTCCAGACCCGGTAACTAAAAGCTGAAACTTTATAGTAATGTGTTTATATAGCACAAAAATGCGAAATCTTTTTTCCAGACCCGGTTAATTAAAAAATTATGATATAAGTCCAAAGTCTTTTTTCCAGACCTATTTATTTAAAAAATTATAATAATTATAAAAAAACAAAGACCCACGATCCTGTTTATGTTGAATAACATGGAAATGTAGCGTAGTCTTTCTGTCAGACCCAGTTATAAAAGTCATTAAAAACATAACAACAACAACAACAACAAAACAAAGACCCTGCAACCATTAAAGGTCAAGTCCTCTTCAGAAAAATGTTGATTTGAATCAATAGAGAAAAATCAGACAAGCACAATGCTGAAAATTTCATCAAAATCGGATGTAAAATAAGAAAGTTATGACATTTCAAAGTTTTGCTTATTTTTAACAAAATAGTTATATGAA
The DNA here is from genome assembly GCF_018143015.1 of Lytechinus variegatus. Classification (NCBI taxonomy): domain Eukaryota; kingdom Metazoa; phylum Echinodermata; class Echinoidea; order Temnopleuroida; family Toxopneustidae; genus Lytechinus; species Lytechinus variegatus. The sequence continues at coordinate 65,667,729 of NC_054743.1, read as the reverse complement.
CGAGCCAGCTACATCCAAATGAGAGAGTCGATGATGTCACTCACTATTTCTTTTGGTTTTCATTGTTTGAATTATACATTATTTCAATTTTTACGAATTTGACGATTAGGACCTCCTTGCCTAAAGCACAAAATGTTAAAATAATAAATTTCCACGTGTTGCAGGGAGGAATGAAACTTCATTTCACATGACAATGACGAGAAAATAAAAATATTTCATATTTCATTTAAGAAAATACAAAAAAAAATAGTGAGTGAGTGATGTCATCAGTTCCTCATTTGCATACCGACCGAGATGTGCATATAACTGTTTTGTGAAATGAAGCGAAACATTAAAATGCCATAACTTTCTTATTTTACATCCGATTTTGATAAAATTTTCAGTGTTATGCTTGTTGAATTAGACCATGTTGGGGGAATCAACATCAAAATCTTAACCTGAGGTTAAGATTTTGAAATATCATCATAACTTAGAAAATATATAGACCTGGTTCATTAAACTTGGACATAAGGTTAATCAAGTATCACCAAACATCCTGCATGAGTTTTACGTCACATGACCAAGGTCAAAGGTCATTTAGGGTCAATGAACTTTGGCCGATTTGGGGGTATCTGATGAATTACAATCAAAACTTAAAAAGGTTTTGGATCTGATTCATGAAACTTGGACATAATAGTAATCAAGTATCACTGAACATCCTGGGCAAGTTTCAGGTCACATGGTCAAGGTCAAAGGTCATTTAGGGTCAATGAACTTTGGCGAATTGTTTTTCTTTTAATTACCATCATAACTTTGAAAGTATGTTGGTCTGACTTTTGAAACTTGGACATAAGAGTAATAAAGTATCACTGAATATCCTGTGCAAGTTTCAGGTCACATGATCAAGGTCAAAGGTCATGTGAGGTCAATGAATTTTGGCCACATTGGGGGTATCTGTTGAATTACCATGATAACTTTGCAAGTTTATTGATCTGACTTTTGAAACTTGGACATAAGAGTAATAAGTATCACTGAATATCCTGTGCAAGTTTCAGGTCACATGATCAAGGTCAAGGGTCATGTCAGGTCAATGAATTTTGGCCACATTAGGGGTATTCGTTGAATTACCATGTTATCTCTGTAAGTGTATTGGTCTAGTTCATAAAACGTGGAAATAAGAGTAACCAAGTATCACTTAACATCTTGTGCGAGTTATAGTAGTTTTCAAAGTCAGCACTGCTGCTATGTTGAATCACGTGATGCAGGTGAGACGGCCAGAGGCATTCCACTTGTTTATTAGGTGGTCTGTCTGTGACAGATCACCTCTTAATTTCGTCAGAATTTTCTTTTTATTCTTTTTATTGGCAAGGCTTTTGTCGCCAAGTTATCTCGAGTTTGACAAAATCAATTTCATTGAAGTTTATACCATACATAGGCTCTCTCATGGAAACGTCAAAATTTGCTTTTCGATGTCATCAGGTCATGATGACGTCATCTAGGCACCATTTTGTAAAATCACATTATCAATCATATCTCCATTATGAATTATCAAAAATCAATCAAATTACCATCACATCAACTTTTTTTTTTTTTTTTATTATAAATTTTATTGCTTCAAAATCAAATCACAATATACATAAATAATAACAGCAATAAATAAATCATATACATAAGTATAAAAAAAGTGTTACAATTCAGCAAGAATATCTTGATACTTGTTTACAGAATTCCATTTATCAAAGTGAACTGAATTTTTGCCTTGTTTTACTGCGATTGCTCGCTCTACTTTTTCTAAAAAAATAACTTCATTTTTAAATTGTTTGAAGACTAAGATTTTCTCATTGTATTTTTGCTTATAAATAAAGAATTTTGCGTAAAATATAATGGTATTAATAAGACTATTTTTTATTTTGACTCCAAAACAAATATCCAAAACTGAAAAAGGCAAAGTAAGAATGTTTAAATTAACTAACCATTTGTACACTTCATTCCAAAATAATTTAACAACTGGGCAACAGAAAAACAGGTGCATAAGATCTTGAGTTTCGTATTTACAAAAATTACAACTAGGTGAACGTTTTATCCCAATGCGAAACAAAAAATAATTGGTTGCTATACGTCTGTGAATAAACTTGAACTGAAATGAACGTATCTTGGTATCCAAGGTCGCCCTATATAATATTTTAAAACGGTCTTGCCACTGAATTAGTGTTTTTAAACTTAAATTTAGGTCACTTTCCCATTTATCTAAGTGATTGGTATTTTCCAATTTTAAACATACATTATTTACAAATATAGAATAACAAAATTTTGTTGGTTTCTTTTGTGATAAAAATAAAGAGAGTTTCCTGTCTTCAGAAGAAAATGCGGGGTTACGTTGGGTAAACATTTTTGACCAGGTTGACTTTATAGAATCAACAATAGCGTAATAACGCATAAATTGGTTCATATGTAAATTAAAACTTAGCTGCATTTCTTCAAAAGATCGAAAACATCCATTTATATTAAGACAATCCCCAATCGACTTAATTCCTTTATCAAACCAGTGTTTGAAACATATCAATTTACCATCTATTTTTACTAATGAATTATTCCAAATGGGTTGAGAAAAAATCTCCTTAAATTTGACCGGGTTGTAATATTTATAGGAAGACCATGATATCAATACATCGTGCCGAAATTGGCTTACATGGAAAAATTTTGCATCATTAGCAAAGAAATTACCGTAAAAATATATTCACCTCCGTGTGAATTTACTTGATGAAGAAAAAATGGTGTCAACATACCTTTATTCTGATTATCTAATATCCTATTGACCCAAGAAATTTTGAGCGCATTACAAAAACTTTTTTATGTGTGTCATTTTTAAACCACCATTTTCATATTCATTATACATTATGTTTCTTTTAATTCGATCTCTCTTTCCGCTCCATAAAAATTCAAAGAATATTTTTTGAAGGTTATCAAAAAAGCTTTGGGGTGGATCAGGTAAGTTACTGAATAGATAAACAAATTTTGGAAGTACCAGGGATTTCAGTATAGTAATCTTACCTAAAAGTGTCAAATTGCGAAAATTCCAAATTTTTAAAAGTTTATGGATTTCTTTTAGTTTAATATCAAAATTTAATGAAAAAATACTTGATAAATCACGTATAGGAACTTTTATTCCAAGGTAGTCAATAGTTTCATCAACCCATTCTACATTTAACTGTCTACATAATGTGCCTTTGAAATTACCTAACCTTACAATTTTACTCTTGTTAACGTTTATTTTAAGTCCTGAAATATTAGAATACTTTGTTAAAATATCAAAACAATTTAAAAGGTTACATTCATTGGCATCAAGATAAATTAATGTGTCATCAGCATACTGACTTACGCGTATTTCATGTCCATTAAGATGAATTCCCCGAATTTGTTTACTCTGTCTCAACATAAGACCTAATATCTCCGCCCCAATTAAAAAAAGATATGGGCTAAGGGGGCAGCCCTGCCTTACCCCTCTTTGGAGATTAAACACTTTAGATGAAAAACCGTTCTTTTTTATGCAACTCTCGATGTTTGTATACATAAGTTTAACAAAAGATCTAAATGTGCAACCAAGACCAAATTTGTTCAAACAAATATCTATAAAATTCCATTCAACCGTGTCAAAAGCCTTCTCGAAATCTATTGAGAAGACAATACCATTAGTTTCTGTCTTTTTACATAAGTATATTGAGTCTAAGAGTAAACGAATATTCTCACCGATGTATCTATTCTTTAAAAATCCAGTTTGGTCCCAATGGATAATAGAGGGTAGAACTTTTTGAAGTCTTGAAGCAATAATTTTAGCCAAAATTTTATAATCGGTATTTAGGAGTGAGATTGGACGCCAATTTTTTAAATAAAGATTATCCTTGTCCTTTTTTTGGTAAAATAGTTATTATTCCTCTTTTCATAGATGGGCATAGTTCACCTAACGTGTAGCAGGTATTAAATACTTTGCAAATGAGTTCTTTTATATCTTCCCAAAACATCTTATAAAAATTAACAGGTAGACCATCGGTACCAGGTGTTTTGTCACAAGTCATTGACATGATTGCATCGTAACATTCTTTTTCTAAAATACAACCTTCACATAACCCGACTAAATCTTGCCCAATTGTAGGTATATCCAGATTATTGAGTACAGTTTTTATATCATTATCTTCTATATTATTCGAACCGTATAATGTTGCATAGAAATTCTTTTCTTCTGATAGTGTATCTTTGGGTTTGGTAATAGTCATATCACCTTTCTTCAACTTCTGTATATGTTTTTTATCAAAATTTCTTTTTTCTAAATTTAAAAAATAACGGGAGTTTTTTTTCTCCCTCCGATATCCATGTGGCTCTAGTGCGAACCATTATTCCCCTTACATGTTCCTCATGCATACGATGTAACTCAGCTTCCTTACATAATAGCTGTTCCTTTATAAAAGAGTCATCAGGGTTATCCGACAATGCATCTTGAATGTTTTCCATGTCTTTGAGTATACAGTCATATTTGGTTTTTATATTTTTTTTATGATTGGAAGATATAACAATACATTTTTTTTAATTTCATATTTCAAATATTCCCAAAGCTTATGAGCTTCCATATCTTTGTTTTCCTCAATAACTAAATTTATAGTTTTTTTCAGTTCTGATTTATAAAAAGGGTTTAATAATAAAGAAGTATTCATCTTCCAAAAGCCTGGGCCCCGTTTTGGAACCCAACGTTTGACGGACAAGCTGATAGCTGAATGGTCACTTCTGTAACCGTAATGTATGTCAGCACAATCTACAAAGGCTTTCAGTGTACTAGATATAAGAAAATAATCAATTCTACTTTGGGCAGACATAGAACGCCATGTAAATTTAAATTTGCAAGGGTTCATATGGCGCCATATATCTATCAAGTCCATGTCTTCTTTTATTAATTCCATAAGAGTAAAACAATGAGGGTGATGTTGGGTATGGTTAGGGTAACGGTCCATGTTGGGGTCTTGAACAGTATTCATGTCTCCACCTATAATAAAAGGTTCTTCACCAAACTGTTGCATCATGGATTGTAAATTTTCAAACATTGCTATCTCATCTTTGTTCGGACCATATACATTGAATCACGGTGAATTTTGAGTTGCCATATGATACATTTAAAAGCAAAGTACGACCAGATTCATCTCTATGTACTGCTTGTACAGTAATACCTGAAGTCGGTTTCAACAAAATGCATACCCCTGCACTATTGGATTTTCCATGAGAGAAGAAAACTTTATATCCCCATTCATTGGACCAAATTTTTTCACATTCAACCGTGCTATGGGTTTCTTGAAGAAAAAACATTTCGAATTCAGTATTTCTTAGCCAGTCAAACACACATCGACGTTTTAGGTTATCACCAAGGCCTCTTACATTCAAAGAATATAATTTCACTTTAAGAGCTTCACCCATAATGCCTGCTGAATGTCACTGGTGAATTAAAAGAGAAGCTTATACACAACTTAAAACTACTTATACACCAAAATATCATTTTCAGACAATGCAGACTTATGCAAATTGTCTGAAAGGGGCAAATCATACTCACATTTCACCTCAGTGATAATGTGATAAACAACAGTTTATTTTACTCGAAAGATATTACTTTCACTGTTACAATGAGCGTAGATTTTGGCAAAATTATGATATTAATAAAAAACGTAAATGATAACCATCTCCATGGATCAGAACTGTTTAAGTTTACTTCGTATCCGATTGATCGCGCCTGGTTTTCAAAGGACCTGATGCATCTTTTCCTCCTTCTTTGTACTTAATCACCCTTGGCACTGACCATGGGATAAATGCAAAGTATCCCTTCTCTCTCATTTCTTTTACTATTTTCATAAGACGGTGGTGTTGCTCTCTGGTATCCTTATGAACGTCGTCTGAAATGAAGATACGCTTTCCATTGATTTCAAGATTCTTCTGCTGTGAAGCTGTTTTCAGCATGAGCTCACGGTCTCGGTAGCGAAGGAACTTCACGTGAATAGGCCTCGGTCTCGCGGTGTGGGCGGTAGGTGGGCGTGTTCGTGACGTCATCGGGGTACGATGTGCTCGTTCAATTTCCATTGCTTGCGGGATCCCCATCTTGTCGCGGATCAGCGAGTGGACCATCACATCAACTTCATGTTAAGGGTCATCAGGTCATGTCATCAAAAGTCACCTGGAGGTCACGATGCACGCGTACGCGCGCGTCAAAATTTCAAAATGCTCAAAATCACTTTTTGACCAAAGTAGAATACGTTTCAGGTCATTCTAAGCATTTTTAAATTTTGCGCGCGCGCACGTATGCGCGCGCTTCCGCGCGAAACGCCTTAACACAACGCAGAAACACCGTTTTTTACATCTTTGCATTGATAATAAAATTCTGAACAATTTGATACCTTGATCAACCTTCTACGACCATTAATGACGAAATTAACACCCGTTGAATTTTGCAGCACGTGTGCGCGCGAGCTCTCACTATAGGCCACATATGGGCAAAAACATGCCTATAGAAAATTCACTGTAGCTCTTTAAATAGTCCGTTGACCCCCAATTTTTTTTCATAAATCGATAGAGTATGAGTTGTAGATTTGATTTCATGTCACCATTGTCCCTAAATTATATCATGACGTCATCAAAATGGCGCCTAAAGTAAAAATGTCATTTTTTCAAAAATGACTTCATCAATTTTATGCAAATTTGGTTGTAATTTCCTAAATATAGATTGTTTTTCGCCCAGATTTTGATATGTTGTAGTTTAGAGGGTACTTTTTCTCTTAGTACCCATGAATTTTCGTTTTGAGAAACGCATCATTGCGTAAAACAGCGATAAGAAGAGGCATGTCATTTTTCCTCATTTTGCGTGTAATCTCTATGGGACATGACTTTTTCCCAAAACTACATTCGACATTCCTCTATTTCGTGAGCCATATCTCCATTTTTTCATGTCAGTTTTCCCTGATCTTTTAGTATTTTGTAGCTGAGATTCTAAGCTTTCAGAAATGTGCCCTCTATTTTTTGATCAGATGCCAGGATCATGCCCGTATTTCGCTTGCAAAATATGAATTGTTATTCTCAAATCAAATTAAAATCTAGTTATTATTATTTCTTGTATATTCATTCCTTCTTTTATGAAAAAAAACCTTTAAATACATATAAAACAAAAAAATGAGGAATAAGATATCAGCACACAATATGGGGATTACTTCCCGTAAACGATAAGGTTGTTAATCGACGATCTATGAGATATTATATAAAAGAAAATCATTCTAACAAGAGGGGATAACGTTTTAACAAGTTCTTCGGTACTTTAAATTTTCAGTGTACCAAGCACCATTTGTAATATATTCAGCATTTTTTTTATTAGTTACAATTCCAATAATCTCAGTGGCCTAAGATATATTTTCTGGGGTTATATTGACCCGTTAAGTAAAGAGAGAGAGAGGATTTATGTGATCAAGAAGTGATAAGATAGGAAAAAACTGATTTGAAATGACTGAAAGAGAGACAGGCAAAGAAAGAAGAGCCCCCTCCCACACCCGTACCAGAGTTACGGAGTTAGGCTGTCCCGTCGGTGGATTCAGGTCCATCAACATCTTGAGGTTTAATCTTTCCAGGGGGCAAACGCGTGTGTGTGTGTGTTTGAGTTTTGTCAGACGTGTCTCAATCAGATATGATTAATTACGTCTGGGACCGACCTTTAACGTCACCATCCGAAAGACGTACCAGGGCTCGAACCTCGAACCTCTGCATCAATTTGTAACTTCCCCACATAGCTTGGATTACAGGCGCACGCCACAACGCCCAGTCTTTAAATATGGTGTAGTCTTTGCTCTAGACCCATGCAGTTATTTCAAAATAGGAAATTACTAGAAACGATAAAAACAGACAAACAATATTAACAAAGACGCCACAATATCATTGATGTAGAATAACGTTGTTGTTGTTGTTGTTATTTTGGGTTTTTAAGGCACGTACCATTCAGATCTGAATATTTACGCCTTTTATTGACATTTTTGTGGTATGCCTCATCACAGGGTTTTATATTTTGGGAGATGCTGGTGTCTAAGTTTTTAGATTAATCTTTTGCTTAATTTGTATTTTAAGAGAACTGGATGTGGGGTAAAGACAACTCTCTAAACCCAAGCATTTTAACTGGGTTTAATTTTAAAGATTGGTCTTAGCTTTGATTTTTTTCAATATTTGTTTATCTTATAAATAGCTGGGTCTAGACGAAGGTCTAAGCATAATAATAATGTTATTCAACAGGAATAAGAATATGACAAAGTCTATGACAAAGTCTTATGTTTTTAAGATTGTTTGAATTAATTTCTAAATGACTGGGTCTGGAATAGAGACAACGCTCTAAACATGTGCTTTTGTACTTGGTCTTAATTTGGAGGATTGTTGGTTCTTAGATTCGTTGTTGGGGGTTGGGTTTTATTGTTTTTTTTTATTCTTGAAATAATTGTGTCTGGAGGAAAGTCTACAATCGATCTCCATGTTATTCCACAGTAGTTAGATTATTTGGTATTTGTTTTAGACAATTTTATTTTTAAATAATAACCAAGTCTGGAAAATGGACGTTTTCTTTGCAAATGCATAATTACAATGTTTTGTAGGGGTCTTAGTATTATTATACAAAAGAATCTGGGTGTGGGGTACAGACATATTTTTTACTGGGTGTAACTTTTGAAAACTGGTTTTAGATTTGATTTTCTTTTTTAATTCAATTCTTAGATAACCTGGTCTGGAGGAAAGAGTACGTTTTACAACTCATGTTATTCCAAGAGAATATGATAGGGTCTTATGTTAGAAGATTTTTTTTCGTAATTTTTGTAATGATTAGGTCTGAAATAAAGACAACATTCTAAACCTCTTTTTAAAAACATGTTCTTAGGTTCAAGGATTGCTTGGTATTAGATTTGGAGTTATTTATATTTTTACTCTTAGCCTTATTTTGAAAAACAAATGACTGGGTCTGGCTGAAAGACTACGCTATATGTCCATGTTTTCCATGAATTTTGTGCTATATGAAGGCATTACTATAGGGTTTTAGTTTTTAGTTTTAAATAACCGGGTCTGGAGAAAAGACTATGCTTGATTCTCAATTTACTCATAGCGCGTATATTCACAATATGTTCAGTATAATTTAAAACAACAACAAAGTCTTTGATTCCACCAGTTTTAATTAACTGGGTCTGGAGAGAAGACTAGGCTCGATTCTCATTTTTATTCCACCGGAACATCATTATCGTATCTTAGTTTGGACTTATATTATTATTTTTTAAACAACCGGGTCTGGAATAAAGACTTTGGATTTATATTATCATTTTTGAAACAATCGGGTCTGGAATAAAGACTTTAGGCTCATATGATTATTTTTTAAACAACCGGGTCTGGAATAAAGACTTTGGACTTATATTATAATTTTTGAAACAACCGGGTCTGGAATAAAGACTTTGGGCTCATATTAATATTTTTTAAACAACCGGGTCTGGAATAAAGACTTTGGATTTATATTATAATTTTTGAAACAACCGGGTCTGGAAAAAAGACTTTGGATTTATATTATAATTTTTTGAACAACCGGGTCTGGAGAAAAGACTTTGGACTTATATTATCATTTTTGAAACAATCGGGTCTGGAATAAAGACTTTGGACTTATATTATATATAATATAATATAAATATATATTATATATATATATCAAAATATATCAAAGATAGCCTTTCTTCCCATAGACCAACTCGCCCTAATCTCCGTTCATCTAAAGACCCATATTTGCTTGCCATACCCAAAACTCGTACAAAATCAGGTGATCGCACATTCAGTGTTACTGCTTCTAAAGAATGGAACAACATACCCACTTTCATTAAATCATCAAACTCTTCAGATCAATTCAAGAAACTTCTAAAAACATACCTCTTTTCTGATTAATTTCTTTTGAATGTATTTTTATTGTAATTATTATGTACTCTTGTTTAAACTCGTTTGTAAACGCTGTGATATAGTTAACTATGGAGAGCGTACTAAATGCTAGTTATTATTATTATTATTTTTTTTTTTTTAAACAACCGTGTCTGGAATAAAGACCTTGAATTTATATTATAATTTTTGAAACAACAGGGTCTGGAAAAGACTTTGGATTCATATTATAATTTTTTAAACAACCGGGTCTGGAGAAAAGACTTTGGACTTATATTATCATTTTTTAAACAATCGGGTCTGGAATAAAGACTTTAGGCTCATATGATTATTTTTTAAACAACCGGGTCTGGAATAAAGACTTTGCACTTTTGTGCTATATGAACGCATTACTATAAGATTTTAGTTCAGAATGAATTTGCCCAAAATCCCTTCAAATTTATTACATTTGTGGGTAAAGTCATTATTACATTTGTGGGCGATCAAAAATTATTACATTTGTGGGTAAAGCGCATTATTACATTTGTGGGTGAAATTATTACATTTGTGGGTAAAGTGTTATTACATTTGTGGGCGTTATTACATTTGTGGGTAAAGTGTTATTACATTTGTGGGTGCAACAGGGGGGAGGGGGCAAGAAAGCTAAAATGGGTTTAGGTCTTTTCAAGGGAAACAAAATAATTTGTTTTTGATACTCCCTTTAACGTTTATTTTATTAATAAGTTGTTATATACATTGTGAATATGATAGGCTTGATATGCATAGTGAATGTCTATATAATTAGCATTCCAAATTCGCTTACCACTACACGTTGGTTCATGATAAAGATATGTCCTGATAACGTGTGTGCCTTCATCATAAACCCGATACGAAGTGTCTTCCTGGATGAACTCGGTAGATGATCTGCCACAGCTTTAGCCACTGTTTGGTCTTGACTCTCATATGCTACATCAACAATGAAGTCATTATCACTGCGTTGTTTGGTTAGACGAGATACGATATCCAATCCGACCTCCTTCTGCTGTGCTGAGGTGAAGTACAGAAGCTCCTGGAATTCTCCTGATTTTCCAATGATATCCTTCATTAACTTGTCGTATTCGCTCCTGTCTGAATTGTGGAGAGATGCTAGATACATCCCTGATAGATACTCCTGAAAGAGCTTATGAGGAAACTGCATAAATGTGACTGCTAAATGAAAACGGTGTCTTCTCTCTCTCCTCGAAGGGGTTTGGGTTTGCTTAGTGAGCACTCCGACTTTGCAACCTGTTTCCAAAGATCCCGGCCAGCGCTGGAATTCCTGTTCAGTGAACACCAGTCTCCTCTCATGGAGTCCCCGCAAGGCAAGACAACCGATATCAGTCAGATGACACAGAATCTCCTTACGTTTCAAATCCAGTTCTCTGCCAATGTCACCTGCAGACGTATCACGCTTGGAAAGATAATGATCAACCAAAAATTGGACCATCTCGTCGATCAGCTGAGAGAAAGTTTGCAGTTTGGACATTGCCTCACGGCGTTCGTCGTCAAAGTCTTTCCACATAATACACAGCATTGCTGTGTATATTGGGAAGGGGGCCATATTCTCTCTGATCACATCGTTGTTCAATATGAATCGATTCAAATCTTCAGATGAAGTTGTGTCTGGATGGAAGAACTGGGTGATGTAGGAGGAAAGATTTTCATAAGAGAAACCTTCCACGGCAATGAAGGCATAAAGCTTTCTAAGCTCTGTAATCTTCCGTATCTCATCTGATCTCCATCGTCTTGATGTGATTAGTACTTTCCCTGACTTGAACAGCCGATTCAGGATGATAAGGGCGATTTGGTAACAGCTATCAAGATCGCCAGCTAACTCGTCAAAACCGTCCAGAACAAGAAGGACGTCTTTCTGATGGGAAAAGACATACTTGTTTAGCTGCATGGCTGTAACCTTGATGTCGTCTGGGAGGTAAGACATTATGATCTCTCCAATGGTCTTATCCTTTACTTCACGAAGGAGGACGAGAAGTACCAGTCTGAATTCTTCGTAACCTGCTCCATGAATCCAGTCCCAAACGATCTTTGCACAGAGAGTTGTCTTCCCCACACCGCCTTCACCTTCAACAAACAAACGTTGAGGAAAGACTCCGTTTACCTTTGTCTTGAGTAGGTCTTCATAGAGAAGCGGTGTCATATCCTTTGTTCCCTTATCTTCTTCCATCAACTTCAGATTTGTGAAAATCCGTTTAAATTCAAGTATAAGCTCACTGTTAAGTGGATCGGCTTGAATTTGACAGTGGTGAATAGCAGAATATTTCTTGACCTCTTTGATGACCCGTTGGAATTCCTCTTCTGTCAGTGATATTATGTGATCTCCGACCTGACCTGTGATGATAATAGAAAATAAAGTATCTCAACTATAAATTAATTTCCTTCCTTTATTAGTTTTCACTCAATGGATTTGAAGAAAATGTTTTGTGTCAATTTGATATTTTATATCGCTTTTGGAAATATCTTATGCACGTTTTCAATGTTTTTTCAATTAATATCCTCGCCACATTATGACCTAGAATGAAGAGCAACTTCAGTCTCTTGTAATTATTAGTATTATTCTAATTTTTGTCTCACCTGCATAGCTGAGTGAGACTATAGGCATGATAGGCGCCGCTTTTCCGACGGCAGCGTCAACATCAAATCTTAACCTGAGGTTAAGTTTTTGAAATGACATCATAACTTAGAAAGTATATGGACCTAGTTCATGAAAATTGGCCATAAGGTTGATCAAGTATTACTAAACATCTTATCAAGGTCAAAGGTCATTTAGGGTCAATGAACTTAGACCATGTTGGATGAATCAACATCAAAATCTTAACCTGAGGTTAAGTTTTTGAAATGTCATCATAACTTAGAAAGTATATGGACCTAGTTCATGAAACTTGGACATAAGATAATCAAGTATCACTGAACATCCTGCATGAGTTTCATGTCACATGACCAAGGTCAAAGGTCATTTAGGGTCAATGAAATTTGGCCGAATTGGGGGTATCTGTTGAATTACCATCATAACTTTGAAAGTTTATTGGTCTAGTTCGTTAAACTTGGACATTAGAGTAATCAAGTATCACTGAACATCCTGTGTGCATTTCAGGTCACATGACCAAGGTCAAAGGTCAATGAACTTTGGCCGAATTGGGTGTATCTGTTGAATTACCATCATAACTTTGAAAGTTTATGGATCTGATTCATGAAACTTGGACATAAGAGTAATCAAGTATCACTGAACATCCTGTGCGAGTTTCAGGTCACATGATCAGGTCAAAGGTCATGTGAGGTCAATGAACTTTGGCAATGTTGTTTTTTTGTTGAATAACCATCATATCTTTGTAAGTTTATTGGTCTAGTTCATAAAAAGTGGACATAAGAGTAACCATGTATCACTGACGATCTTGTGCGAGTTAGAGTAGTTTTCAAAGTCAGCACTGCTGCTATATTGAACCGCGAGATGCAGGTGAGACGGCCAGAGGCATTCCACTTGTTAATATGAATGAACCTATTACTAAGATTATCAGTACCTATTATCATCATTACCTCTAATGATTATTATACCAATATTATGGAAATATTATTTTCGTTATTTTTACAATAGCCTATTGTTCTCATTATTATCAGCCTTACAGTCATAACTATCATTGTTCAAACTATTATTATAACTTTTATCTCATTAACATTATGATCATTTCTCTACACAGGAGTAGTGTAGGTGGTGGTAATTACCTTTCTGTAATTTGTTGGCGAGCTGTACGAGATTGATGTCTTTTAACTTGTTGGATAGTATCTCCCTCGCTTCATCTTGTAGTACTGTCTTCAGCCATTCACAAAGCATCTTATAGGTAGCTTGCATTATGTTTCCAATGTTATCTCTCTCATATCGACTTAGTTGAGCCTCAGTGAATCCTAAAGCTAGTCCAACCTTCCTGAAGTCTGATGGATCCATTCCGTCAGCAAGGAAATGGAGTTCAAACTCAGTTAGATTACCCGGTCTAAATGATAATTAAAGACACCAAAGAAGATATGTGCATGCTTATAGATGATCAGAAGCATGTTTAAAGTTGTTTCAATAACGCTGAAAGTTTGTCATATTTTCTAATATCATGAAGGATTTCATAATAAATACAGTTTGACAGTTCGCAGAGAAAAACTAATGGGAAAGAAAATATGCTACAGCTAGCCATGCTTGCCGGAGAACCGATATACGGTAAGACTCTTTCGATATTCTTTAAGATTGAAACCGTCGTGAAAATATTTCAAAACGATTCATTTTCAATTTGCTTACTTGGTGTTTGGACCGGGGTTTTGCTCCACGTCACCAGACCTCAGTAGAAGGACGTTGGCCATACCAGAACAGAATAAATTCCTTTGTATTTCATCTGCGTCTCCAAGAGATGAACGTGATCTACTGCCTGTAGAAATTGGTGTTCCGTGAAACCCTGCGATCTCCTAAAACGAAAAGAAGGACATGTGACAGAAAGACCCTTCAAACAATACACCGATTACTTTACAAATTGTAATATAGTTTTATCAAATTCATATCTTTCCGATTTACGGGTCGTGTGGTCCATTGGCTAGAGCATTGGATTCATAATCGTAAGGTTGTGAGTTCGAATCCCAACTCTGCCATTGTCTCCACTTTGATAAAAAAAGGCCCGAGAGTGATATCTGTCGTCTATAACGTCAGCCACTATGACTGATTAACCTAGACGTAAAATGTTTAATAGGTAATTGGTTATATACCAGCTTGGCGTTTACCAGCAAAATGCTGTCCTGCCGAGTTCCTACGGGAGTTACCACAAACATATCTAATATGTCAATGAACATGAAAACAATAACTTTGTTTGATTTTTGTTCGAAAAGTTGCTCTGCCTCATTATATATTTATTTTATCGGAAAATTCAATACAGTGTCCAGATATCAACATGGTTTAATATTGTGCTTTTTGTATCAGGATTTTTTAAAACCAATCAGAATCCTCACACACGCTATATGTTGAATAATTTCTAGGTAAACGTTTTAAAGATAAATGGCTATAAATTGCTTTTGCGAGGCAAACGTTTATAGACATTTTTCTTGTTATGGTAACGGTGTGTTCCAACTTATTCTTACTGAGAAAAGGATGGTTCTAGAGAGAGACAGTTTTCTTTTTGAATATCAGACATACCCTCATACACAATGTGTGCTCAGCTTTGCCAGATTTATCCAGTTCAGAACTAGGTGAAAATTGGCCATGTATCCCCGGCGGTAAAGAATTTGATGTTTCTTTCTGGTCATGCTTGCCGTCATCTTGATGGCCAGCGACGGCTGTAGCTACCTGTGAGAATGACTCCGATGTACCATCAGGTTGGTCTGGCTCACTTATCTGAGTTGAATCGCAGAGGCTAGTAGGAGATAAGCCATTAATGGTTATATATCTCATGTCTAACTCGTCAAGGTCACAAGGCTCTGGAGTCTTTGTGTCAGAAGGATCAGAGACAGGAGTGGATTCCTTCCCTGTCGAATCTGTTGAGCAAGTTGAAAGGATGCGGTCATCAGCACACAACGATCCATGTTGAGCGATATCACCGGGGCTTCTGATATCACACGGAGATCCATTGACGGTATCACAACCAGGAATGGCCGCGGTCGACAGAGTCTCCGAACACACACCAATCTTGTTACTGCTGATGTTACTTGGAGATTCAGTTTTGGCGGTTTTCAGTTCTACATCACCAGAAGACGGAGGTTGTTGACAGGATGTACTGACAGCTTTGCTCCTTTCATCGATTAAAGAGCCATTGCTAGATGGATTCTGGCTATTGGCATTGGCATTTTCCTTTGATTGATCAGCTTCTTTCTTCGGATCATGGTGGCACCTCCTCAGAAAGGTGCCGATCCTGACACGCCAGACACTGAGAGAGACAGGCATGGTGACATCAGGAGACTGCGTGGCATTAAAAAAACAGAGAACGTACTATTGATAAATAGTGGACGCTATGAATTATTGATGCATTAAAAGAATCAGCATAAAATGCAAAGTATAATATCTTTAAAATATACACAGAGTGGCCGGTATTCGGAACTCTGGTTTAAAATAGTCTTAAGTTGGTGTTCAACTTTTTGGAGCCAGATGTTACGCCGAAATCAATAACTACATGATCAATCTATCATTGCGTTGTGACATTCAAAACATTGAAAATCATCTGGTAATGATAAATGAAATAGTTTTCTTTTACCTTTAAAACATGGGATAGATCCCAGTAAACTCAAAGTGAAGCATGATGAGAAAATGATATTTGATGCTTATAGCTTCCCATAGCTGTACCCTAGATTTAGACCATATTGTATATACATGTAAGTTCAACTGGAGTTCAAAATATGAGCCTATGTCTTGAGTTGTTTTTTCGAGTTTTTATTCATCGTAAATTCTCATTTCATTTTAAATAAAATGAAAATGAAGCCTTTTCATATAGCAAATGGTCATGGGACACACAACGTTATAAACATATGACAAATAATAAAACTAACTTGTGTGTCTGAATAAACTTGAAAGCACATTTAGGGCGAGACATATACGCTTAGAATAATGTTTAAAAATGTTCGTAAATTGTACACTAAAATTCAATTTTGATCAAGTGGTCAAGTTTACCACAACATATTCCCAACGCTTGTATTAGCATAGCTTGTGATAATGTAAGGGTGAGTCAACGAACAGACATGGTGACATGACGTCACGTTATCTTCGGTATGTTTTCCGCCTCATATCATGTTAGGACCAATAGTTGATTTGACAGGCTGATTGGAGTAGGTCGCATACATTCGTAATTCCGAAGCTTCGTAATTCCGAAGGTTCGGTTATTCCGAAGGTTCGTATTTCCGAAGGTTCGTCAATCCGAAAACGAAATAAGGTTCGTAATTCCGAAGGTTCGTCAATCCGAAAACGAAATAAGGTTCGTTAATCCGAAAACGGAATAAGGCTCGTAATTCCGAAGGTTCGTTAATCCGAAAACAAAAAAAGGTTCGTAATTCCGAAGGTTCGTTAATCCAAAAACGAAATAAGGTTCGTTAATCCGAAAATTTATAAGGTTCGTATTTCCGAAATGAAAATTTTTGATTTTGGTAACAAACACGGATAATAATAACAATAGCTGGGAGAACAGTTTTCAGAACTGAAGTGGCTTTCCCTGGGTAAATAATATCATTTTTATAATTTTAGGCCTACATGAAATTTCCAAAAGTTTGAGCACGTGATTCGCTGGCAACATCTCACAAGGATGCCCTTTTAACAGTAATTGACCAAATAGGCGAATTTTACATTTTCCCCCAAACCGCTTGCTCGCTACGCTCGCAGAAATGAAACGTAAATATATAACTTACCAATCAGAGATCACTTAAAAATTGTTTGCTCAACTTAATTACTACAAAACACACAACCTCTTTACACAGATGATAATCTTATGGCGAAAATATCCGTTTGCACCAAAATGCCCCTATTGGCCCCTTTTTTGGCTCCCCCAAAGGAAAATACGTTCCGCCGCCACTGGTTGAAACACGCATCGTCTTCATGGCTAACTGCAAAAAGTTCTTAAAATGTCCCCTTTAGATCAGGTCAGAGCTTATATTTAAAATTTCTGTTCGCGCTTCTTGCTCGCAGTTATTATCTAGTTACATAGGCATCTCGTTTTGAAGATCACAAACATATTGCCCATCATTAAAAAATATATAGCTATATATATATATATATATATATATATATATATATATATACAGTGCGTCCCAGAAAAAACGAAACCGAGATTTAGAGATGATTTATCATAACTTAATCATACGTAAAATAGACAAATGACCTACCAATTTAAAGCTCAGAATCTCCTCTTTCATCTGATATTACTTAGATTATTTCTTATTCACGCATGAGTGAGCAAAAACAATTTGAAGAAAGGATACCAAAAACTCATTTGGCGGGGGTATCTGGGTTTCAAAAAGAAAATCACATTTCTGAAAAGTTCAATATCCGCTCTTTAATTTGGTACCTAAATTACAGAAAATGGTCAAGAAATAAAAAAGTTCTGGTCATTTGAAATAAGGTTTGTATTTCCATAATTTCATGAGATAAACGTGTTTTCACCGGTTTCCCACAGAAGCTTTCGCATGGTGAACAAAAGATTTAATGCATGGCTGATCGTCAACAAAACAGAGTGTCGAGTGAGTTTGAAAGCCAGCCTGGAGAACCTCTTCATTTTATGAAATTATTGAAATTCAAGCCTTATTTCAAATGACCAGAACTTTGTTATTTCATGACCATTTTCTGTAATTTAGGTATCAAATTAAAGAGGAGATATTGAACTTTTCAAAAATGTGGTTTTCTTTTTGAAACCCAGATACCCCCTTTAAATTGGTAGGTCATTTGTCTATTTTATGTATGATTAAGTAATGATAAGTGATCGCTAAATCTCGGTTTCGTTTTTTCTGGGACGCACTGTATATATATATATATATATAATATAATTATATAGCTAATTATATATATAGCTAATTATTGACTGTTAGGACTACCCTTTCAAAATACATACAAAAATCAACTTTAAGCTGCCGATCGAGGAAAATATGGCTGAAAAAAAATGCCCCCCCCCCCCCATTTGACAAAAGTTGGATCCGCCGGGAGGGAGGCAGGGCGCACTTGCACCCCAAAAATGAAATAAAAAAACAGGGAAATGCATATTTTTCCAAAAATGGGAAAGATCCTTTTTCAAAAATAAATATGCTGTTTTTCATGTTTTCGAAATAAAATACTTTTTTAAAGTAGTTTTCAGGCTGGAATATTGCAAATTTTCAGCTTGCGCTTCGCACTCTCAGTTATTCGATTGGTGAAATATGTATCCTAAAGAGGTCACTAAATTCTTTCTTTAAGATTCCTTTTCTGGTCAGTATGTTTAAGCTCGCGTTTTGCGCTCGTGTTAATTCTTTAGTTAGATGTACATCTTTTTAGTGACAGCAGAAATCTGCTCGGATTTTTAAAAACTTATTTCCATTTTGATTGAAATTCCCTAAAGTTTTAGCTTGTGATTCACGCTCGCAACACCTCGCAATAATGCCATTTAAAGAATAATTGACCCCCAAAACGAGTTTTATAACTTCACCTTTGATTTTTTTTCACCAAGCCGCTCGCTCATTATACTCTCTCCTGAAAAATAAAGGCTAAATACACATTTTGCCATAAGAAGTCATTTCAAAAAAGTTTTTTTTTTGATAATCTTAAGGTGAAAATATCACCAAAGTGCCCATTTTGACGTATGAGTTTCATTTTTTGGCTTTACCCCCAAACGAAAATTCGTTTGGCCGCCCTTGCCTTCCCATCCTCATAACAATCGAACGGCAAGTGTCCACCACCCCCCCCCCCCCCCTTGCCTCTGCCTCTGCTTTCCCGGTTTTCATTTTTTGGATTAACGAACCTTATTTTGTTTTAGGATTAACGAACCATATTTTGTTTTCGGATTAACGAACCTTATTTTGTTTTCGGATTAACGAACCTTATTTTGTTTTCGGATTATCGAACCTTATTTCGTTTTTCGGATTAACGAACCTTATTTCGTTTTCGGATTAACGAACCTTATTCCGTTTTCGGATTAACGAACCTTTGAAAAAACGAACCTTATTTCGTTTTCGGATTATCGAACCTTCGGAAAAACGAACCTCATTTCGTTTTCGGATTAACGAACCTTCGGAACAACGAACCCTATTTCCTTTTCGGATTATCGAACCTTCGGAACAACGAACCCTATTTCGTTTTCGGATTATCGAACCATCGGAATAACGAACCGTCGGAGTAGCGCCACAAATGTTCAGATTAACGAAACCCTTTTTCGTTTTCGGATTAACGAACATCGAGGTATAGCCAATTTACGTGTTTCGGAATTACGAACCTTCGGAATAAAGAACCTTCGGAATTACAAAGTGTAACCGATTGGAGTAGGTAGCATGCTGAACATGCTGGATGAGCCAATGCTCATATTTTTCAACTCCAACCAGCCCGGCGCTCCTTTTAAGTATCAAGTCCCTTCTAACAAAAAAAAATCCAGTTGACATTTTCTATACAAAAATTACCACCAAGCCTTAAATTCTCATCAAAATCGATTAAAATATTAAAAATTATATAAATTGAACTGAGATATCGTGACGGCCACACGACGACACGAATAAGTGCTCCGCTCCAATCCCTATACAGTTGACACGAAATAAGTTTGGACACTGAAAAACGCTAGAATGAATATGGGACAAGCCGGTTCTAAACGGTGTAGGCCATTCACACCCTCCAGCCCTACCCTACCGGAAAGCTCAGGGGATCTGCTACCTGCAATAGAGAAACTACTGGATACAAATATTGATAAACTGAACAGTCGCTTCGATATTTTAGAAAGCAGAATAGCTACGAAGGTGTCGCAGATAGAAAGTAAGCTGGATAGCTTTGCGGAGTCCTTAAACTTCCTTTCTAAAGAGATTGAAGAAGTGAAAAATGTAGAAATACACAGAATCCAAAATGAATTCGAAGAGGAAAGACTGAATCGGGAAAAGGAGACAGAATTTCATCTTACATTTGCAGGGAGAATCTTGTTGTAATGGGGATCCCAGAGCTCGCAGAGAAGGAAGATACAGACAAAGTGGTAAGGGAATTCTATCGGAGAAACTTGAAAATGGAAGAAGGAGTGATACGAGAATAGAGCATCAGAGAGTCATCGAGTACCCGCTCTGACAAAGCCACGTCCTATCAAAGTGCGCTTTATAGGTTAAAGTAAAAGTTCAACAGAATGGCCGTCTACTGAAAGGCACATCCTTCGATCTACATCTTGTACCCTTTTCATAAACCCATCCTCCAATTAGCCGCCTATGAGTAATGCGGATAATTCAATAAAAATTGCGTTCACAAACTCCGAAAATAAGCCGCATTATTTTTACGTCCTAAAAAAAGGCAGATAATCGTCATGACGACTGGACACGCCCCCTCCGATGCGGTTGTGTTGGAAAAGGATGACCTTGTGACCGCACCACGGCAATTTTCCGCATTATTTGGAAATGCGTTCATAAACTCAAAATCTTGTCCCGATGCTGCTATTATGCGGATAATAGCAGCATTAAAATAATGCGGATAACTCTGGTCCTCCTCCAATTTTACGAACCAAATTATGCTGCTATTAGCCGCATAATTGGGTTTATGAAAAGTCCGCCTGGAGCGTAGCCGCCAACTCCCAGCTCTTCCAGCCGCTAAAGAAGTAGTCTAGGAGCCAGGGGGCTTTATTCAGAATTTATGGTGGGGAAGGTTTGAGAAGCTTATCCGGGGTAAAATTGTGCGCCGATTCCAAAAATGCCACTCTTGACCATACTCACGCCATTTTGGTCATTTTGGCCAAAAATGACCATTTTGACCACACTTCGGAGTATGGTCCCTTAACAGACTGCTTTTGTAGCCACATGCAATTAAAAGGGTCTATCTTAGGTAAAAATGCACACAGATTCCAGATAAAGTGCTTTCATTTGCCAAATCACAATAGCAGTGGTCATTTTGGCCATAATTTGGCCCAAATGACGATTTTTTTTGCCGAAATGTGTTACAAATATTGATCAGAGCTACGACTGGATGTTTTTAGAAATCCACACTTATTTTCAAAATGTGCGCTGGATCATAACCATCAACCTCATGTAATTTATTCCGTCAGTTTTGACATATGAGGGTCATTTTGGGTACTTTAGACATAACTGACCATTCGCGCAATTTGCATTATTAACTGTTCAAATAGGCAGGAAATTGAGGTCTTCAGCATGTTTTTTCTTCTTCCCTTATAAAATGAGAATGCATTTAAATGTCCTTCATGTGTAAAATTTTATGCTGATTCCAAATATATCAGTCTAAATGACCCTATTTAACAGTTTAAGGTCATTTTGGCCACTTATGACCCTTAAAATGACCAATGACATCAGTTCAATTTATCCAAAAATACTTTGAATGTTACCAGAATCGTTACAAGGGCATACTGTGACAACTAACATTGGTGTATTAATCCTTGAAATTGAACATCTCAAAAGTATTTTGACCTCATGCAATTTATTCCATCAGTTTTGACCTATGAGGGTTACTTGGCGTACTTTAGCCACAACTGACCATTCACGCAGTTTTGCATATAATAAACTGCACATAGACAGGAATTTCAGGTCTTCAGCGTGTTTTATCTTCTTCCCATATAAAATGGAAATGCATTCAAAAGTTCATCTTATGTAAAATGTGATGCTGATTCCAAATATATCAGTCTTAATGACCCTATTTAACAGCTTTAGATTATTTTGGCCACTTATGGCCATTACCACAAGCTATTAAATAGGGTTATCATGAATGATATATTTGGAATCAGCATAAAATTTTACACTTGAAGGACATTTAAATGCCTTCTCATTTTATGAGGGAAGAAGAAAAAACATGCTGAAGACCTCAATTTCCTGCCTATTTGAACAGTTAATAATGCAAATTGCGCGAATGGTCAGTTATGTCTAAAGTACCCAAAATGACCCTCATAGGTCAAAACTGACGGAATAAATTACATAAGGTTGATGGTTATGATCCAGTGCACATTTTGAAAATAAATGTGGATTTCTAAAAACATCCAGTCGTAGGTCTGATCAATATTTGTAACACATTCGGCCAAAAAATCATGAAAATTGTCATTTTTGGCCAAATTATGGCCAAAATGACCACTGCTATTGTGATTTGGCAAATGAAAGCACTTTATCTGGAATCTGTGTGCATTTTTACTAAGATAGACCCTTTTAATTGCATGTGGCTACAAAAGCAGTCTGTTAAGGGACCATTTTTCAAAGAGTGGTCAAAATGGTCATTTTTGGCCAAAAAGACCAAATGGGCGTGAGTACGGTCAATAAGAGTGGCATTTTTGGAATCAGCGCACAATTTTACCCCGGATAAGCTTGTCAAACCTTCCCCACCAAAAATTCTGCATAAATCCCCCTGGCTCCTAGACTAAAGGGAAAATTGCGTTTTTCTCAAGAGCAGAATCGTGGAAGCTGGTCATCATCGAGAGGGAGGACGAGGGAAGGAATGCGACGAGAGATAGAAGTAGAAATACCAACGCGGAAAAGGATTCTGGAGATAATCGAGCAATGGGTAATGTTAAGCAATTAACGGAGGAAGGAATGAGAGCAATGGCAAATGTGAACATGAATCATATCACAGAGGAAGATCAAGGGAAGAAAATAAATAACAATGAAAGTCAACCAAAACACGGAGGATTTGATTGTGATGGAATGAAGTGATTAACCAACTCGGTGAGTAATGAAACAGGTAAAGAGAATGCTTTCTATACGCCAATAGAACATTAAGAATAATAACATTTACGTCGATGATTATAGAAATGTATGAAATGAGTTTTGATAGCCTGCTGGATGAAAAGAATTCGTTGCTGATTTGAAGAAACAGATAGTACTTAACTATTTGGAATATGTATTGGAAATGAAAACAAGTTACTTTGCAAAATCTCAATGAAAAAGATTAATAGTTTTGTCAACTTTGAGAAAAAATTCAGAGAAGTGCAGGTGTTTTTGAGATTGTTAACATCAATTCGCAAAACAAAAAGATACAGAGGAACATCAGGCATGTAGATATGATCAAAATTATTGCATGACCGTAAAGTTGGGTATGACGGCGATTTTTTGCTGGAAGTTGTAGTATGGCATGTAAATCAAGCATAGGTCAGTTAAAGGTCAAATTCCCTTACATATATAAACATATGATGAGGAACATACCATGCTAAAAATACAAATAAGTTAGGTGTTATATGTATTTGTGCAAAGATTAAGTTTGAGAGTGTGCATATTAAGAATCCGATGGATGCTACCTTGGTATCTTGAGGAATTTCATTTTTCTGACGTCATTATAACCACACAAACTTTCAGTTACATTCCTCTTAATTGTGACTTTTCTATTTACCGGAATAAACATATGTTTGAAATCTCAGCAAATAAAATGAAAAATAAATCCACATAGGATCCTAATATGAATTGCTCCGTATTTAAAACGTGTCCAGGGCTATCAAAGGTCATCGAAGGTCATAAAAGGTCAAAGTTGGTCACAAATGTAAGTAATGCAGCAATGTAGAATATAAATCATGTTTGGAATACAAAGAAAAAAAGTTGGGCATTATTTATGTAGGTTATGTTGAAAGAAAGTTATATTGAGGATATGCAGACTAAGAATCTGACGAAGGTACTTTGGCAATCTTGGGCAACATCATTTTCTGACATTATAAACCACGCCATCCTTTTCACATAGGTCAACCTCTTAATTATGACTTATCTAGTGTACAAAATAAACATAACGGCCCGTATTCTGATAGCAGGTTTAATTAAACGCTAGTCTAAAGTTAACCCTGGTAAAAAAAACCTCCTCTAAACCTCACCTCAGGTCTAAGTGTAGTTTGATTATTTTGGTATTCTAATAGCCAGGTTTAACTAAACCTGGGTTAAACCCGGGTTTAACATTCTTTTCTTGGAAATAATAATCCTCTTCTAACCAACACTAGCACCTTTTTGGTAAATTACTGCTGCAGGGATGATTGCAACAAAGTTAAAAAAATGTCCCTAAAGTTGTTTTTTCTTAATAATTTGGACTTTATGGAAACTAGTTACAACTATTGTAGTGAAAGAAAAGCATTCATCACCCATATATGGGAAGAAATTTTAATTAGATTATCTCTATTTTTTGTTAATTACTGGAACATTTCAACCCCAAACCGAGTGACCTGCACAGTTTTTTGTGTATCAGTCCCATTTATTGCTTTTCATGTTTGTCAAAATATAAATTGAATAGATTCCCCTCAACCACTCAGTCTAGACTAGATCTAGAGAGTCTAGACTCTAGTCCTAGATGTAAAACAATAAGTTAAGAGGTCGACGTCTTTATTCTAACTTTAAGTAAGGGAAAATTTTTGTAACTTTTTGAGAGTAGTTTTGGGTCTACCATTAAGCCTATAGTTAGATCTAGCCTAGCCTAGCCTAGGCCCAATTGTTCGGAGGAGAATTGAACATTTTTTACTTTTTTACTTTCCTGAAGCAAAACGTACCTAGTCTAGTGAGTTAGTAGAGCAACCAAGACTGAAGATACATATTGGTCTAGGCCTAGAATATCATTCAGGACTTAGACTGGCTTAGCTTAGGGACAGGGATAGATATAGATTACTAACCTTACTTAGTCTTAGATCTAATGGAATAGATCTGATTTATCTTAGACAAAACCTTTGAACAGTCTCTGTATTGTTTGTTCCGCTGAATTATGACAGTCTGCGTTGGCCTCTCTCACCAAGGCAATGTGATATGAGAATAAATGTCAGAATTTTTAAAATTAATCCCCAGAAACAATGGTTATTCCTGTGTACAATGTTAGATCTGACTATCGCTGCATTGCTTGCCAATGAAATAGGCCTTGCTAAATTTAGAATTAATTATAATTAAATTTTTTGGGGACTCGTTTAGGTTTCCAAGTACAGGAATAGAAAAAGGCCTAAAACAAGACCAACAGCTCAGTCTTGACTAGACTAGGCCTGGTCTCGATTATGTAAGAATTCAGATCTAGGCCTAACGCTAGTCTGTGCTATACTAGATTCTATTTCTAGCCTAGCTGGTAGCCCTAACTGGCTGATCTAGTCTACTGTATGATATAGAAGCGCTAACCTAGATCTAGACTAAATAACTAGACTAAAAGTTAGACCCTATCTAGACGAAGAACATTTGATATGTTGTTACCATGGCAACATGATTTCTGATACAGACAAAAATATATCTTAGATATCTTCACCTCAACATTAATGTATGTGCCAAATTTTTAAGAGAATTTACCAGTTGATAACTGATAAAGTAGTTAAAATCACTTGATTTTCATCAAACTTTGATATTTGATTTGATTGGTCTCCTCATGTAAATGTAATTTTACAAAAAATATCTTGTGCCATTGGTGTTATATTTGGATTAAGACATTTTATACCACGTCAAATTCTGTTATACATTTATAATGCAACAATTTTACCACATTTATCTTACTGCCCAATGACATGGGGTAGCTGTGCTCAAATACATTTAAATAGAGTCTTTGTCTTACAGAAGAGAGCATTACGAGCAATTCATAACTCCAACCCTAGAACACCATCTGGATCTTTGTTCTATAAGTGAAGATTTTTGATATTTATAATTTACAAATAGCATCTTTTATGTATATGTTTGAGCACCAGTTGCTTCCTCCCATATTTACAATATATTTTAAAATGACTGCAAATGTCCATTCATATTTAACAAGACAATCCATTGATTTATATTTACCTTTGTTAAATTATGAATCTTCTCGAAATTCTGTTAAATATGCTGGAGATATTTTATGGAACAAAATACCCAAAGAAATAAAAAGATGCCAATCCCTTGCTTCCTTAAAAAACAGCTATAAAAAATTCCTTATTGATGCCTATAAATAAATCTGAAAGTTATAGTTATAGGTTATAATTGCCTCATTTACTCCCACACACTTTACATTCTCTCTCTCTCTCTCTCTCCCTTCTACGATTATTATGATTTTATTATGGTCTCGGGAGCCCAGCCTTAGAAAGGCCTTAGGCCTATGCTGGCTCCCTCATATTCTCATTTATTCTGTTGTTATTCTATTTTTGTATCCTTTTCTGTATATACATGTAGTGTATTCTTTGATTTGTATGCTTTATGTTTTTTAATGAGAATTTGAAATAAATGAAATGAAATGAAATGAAAAAAATGAAATTTGTTACCATGGCAACGTGATTTTTTATAAGGTCATAAAATATAGTTTGTACATCTTCACATCAAGACTAATGTTTATGCCACATTTCATGAGAATTGGTTGAAACTAAGGAAGTAGTTGGAATTGGAAGTTTTCACATAATTTTGCCATAATATACCGTTACCATGTCAACACGATTTCCGACACATGCAAAAATGTGTCTTGCAAATTTTCATCTTAAGACGTATGTCTGTGCCAAATATCATGACAAATGGTTTAAAAATTATAAAATAATTAAAACCACAACTTTTTCACCTAATTTTCGATATTTCATATGTTGTTACCATGGCAACACAATCACATACTTTAGGCATAGAATATGTTTTGCTCATCTTCACAATAAGACTAATGTATGTGCCAAATTTCATGAGAATTGGTTGAAAACTGAGGAAGTAGTTGGAACAGCAATATTTTTACAGAATTTTTGTAATAATATACCGTTACCATGGCAACACAAAATCCGACATATGAAAAAATGTGTCTTGCACATCTTTCCCTCAAAACCAATGTGTGAGCCAACTTTCATGAGAATTGGTAGAAAACTGTGATGTATTTTAAACAGAAATTTTTTGGCCATAATATACTGTTACCATGGCAACACAATATCCCCCAAAAGGAAAAAAAAATCTTACACCTCCTTACCTTGAGACCAATGTGTCTTCCAAATTTTATGAGAATCGGTTAAAAACCGAAGAAGTAGCTTGTAATGCAATATAGGCATACATTCTAAAAAAAATTGTTGGCCATGATTTGTTGGATTTAAACCAGGCTTAAACTACCCCCTGCGCGATTTTAACTTTTTGAACATTTATTACCACACTTAGACCAGGGTTAACTTAAACCTCGCTATCAGAATACGAAACTTAAACCTAGGTTTAAATATGGCAGTTTAGTACCACACTTAGACCGGGGTTAAGTTAAACCACGCTACCAGAATATGGGCCATCATGTTTAATATCACATTAAAGCTTATGGAAAATGGAATGTACATTTACACGCCCTCAAATTATTGATTTGAGGGCGCTCTCCGTGTAACAACGTCTTTTGATTTTTGTGAGCTGTTTTTGAACAATTTTGTGACTTTTTTCAACATTGTAATTTTTTCATCCCGAAAGTTTATGACCATTTGGATTATTTAGTTTGTTATAACAGCTCCTAGTTACTTTGTCACCACGAAAATGTTTACCAGGAGTGGAACTAGAAGCTCAAAAAAGACAGCGGTGAACGCCAACGAAACCAACAAAGTCTACGACAGTCATAATGGACAGTCTACCGATGACGCCGGGGCTACAGCCCTTCATCCTACTGGAGATTACCACTCGTCTAACATGGCTGGTCAGTCAAGCATTTCACCGGCCACGGGAACTGTTAACCTGGATGAGTTCAATAGGACCCTGGAAAAACGCATTGTGACAGCTCTTTGTGAGCCGAAAGTTGTTGAAGTGATCACAAAGGCGGTCTCGGAATCCATTATGGACACTGTAACACAGCGTATCTACGAATCAATCGACCATGACATTCAGTCAAAGATGTCAATGATTCAAAAGTTAGAAAAAGAAATTCAAGATTTGCATCAAATGATGAAGATATCAACTTCGGAAATTGAAGATCTGCAGGCATATAGTCGACGAAGTTGCCTGCGAATCCATGGCTTGCCAGAATCTGCAAATGAGAAGACAGATGATGTGACCTTGAAGCTGATCAATGAAAAACTTGGGATCCAGTTGCTACCGAGTGATATCGATAGGTCTCAAGGCTCTATCCAAGACATCATGAAGCATCACGTGGTCCCAAACCTCTACTTGTCAAGTTCGCAAGATACAATGTAAGGAATGATGTGTACCGTGCTCGCATGAAGCTACGAGGAAGCAATATTTTCATCAATGAGCCTCTCACCAGAAATCGACAAGCTCTCTTCAACAAGGTTCGCGACCACGTGAATGTGCGAAAAGTCTGGTCAAACGACGGCAAGATCTCTGCTCTAACAATGGATAACAGGAGAGTCAAAGTCCTGGCTGAACGAGACCTAGAAAACTTGTAGGAAACATTTTGCGATTTGATTCAACACTGTCCTGACGTTTGTTCATGATAATCAGGTACCCATGTCTAGATTGTTCTAAGCCTGTAAAGAACAACCAGAATGCTGTCCTATGTATCACTTGTAAAAATTGGATACATCTGTCTTGTTCCTCGCTGACCGATGACTTTTTCCACTCTTCTGCTGATGGGATATGTAATGAATGCACACTTGATACGTTACCTTTTCATGATGTACCTGAACATAATGTTAATGTCAATAGAAAGGAACCTGCTAACAATCAATTTCATTATGAAGATTGTGAATCATTATTTAGAAACTTAAATATTCATCGTGGCTTAAAGATCTGTCATTTAAATGTTTGCTCCCTTTTAAAGAATCTCGAAGAAGTTCAAAATCTGTTAACCCTTCAGAATATCGATGTATTCACTTTGTGTGAAACCAGGCTAGATGACAACATAAATGATTGTATGCTCGATGTAGATGGTTTTAATACAATTCGTGTAGATAGAAATAGACAAGGAGGAGGTATTATATTATATATACGGAATTCAATTAAATATTCTGTTATCAGTGAACTAAAATGTAACCTTGAATTACTCTGTATTAAAATTGAATCATTTAAACAAAAACCGTTTTATATTGTGGTTTGGTACCGACCACCCGATTCATTAGCAAGTTGCTTTGTAGAATTTGAAAAAAAATCTTAGAGTATCTAGATTCGAAACCAAACGATTATATAATTGTTGGTGACCTAAACTGTGATGTTCTGAAAAGTGAGCCATCCAGTCATACAAAGAAACTATTAAATCTTTCAAACGAGTATGGATTACGACAATTCGTCTCTAAGCCAACGAGAATAACAGGTGAAACTAGTACTATTATTGATTTGTTTATGTCATCAAATGATGACTTTGTTCAATTTTGCGATGTAGTACCAATCAGTCTTAGCGACCACTACATGGTTGTAGCTGCAGTTGGTAAATGTAAAGCACCAAACTCAAACCATAAATACATAGAATCTCGAAATCTAAAAAGTATTAATCTCAACAGTTTATTTGATGATTTATATGCTGAATCTTGGTGTGAGACACTAAGTACAAATGATGCTACAAATTCTTACAGTAAATGGTACACTGCTTTTAGGAAAATTCTTGATAAACATGCTCCCCTAAAACGCAGGCGCATTAGGAAGAAAGGTGCTCCTTGGATGAATGATGAAAGTAAAATGCTTGAGAGAAAGGGACAAACATAAAGCAAAAGCTCGAGTAACTAAACTACAGAGTGATTGGAATACGTATAAAGCATCTCGAAACCATGTAACAACTGTTATTCGCAAATATAAGACAGAATATGTTACTGAAACAATTTTGAAAAATAAAGGTAAACCCTCAGAAATTTGGAAACTCTTACGAACTCTGATGGCAAAGTCCAATCAGTCAAATGTAATAAATTGCATTCAATGCGGAAACACTGAATATGTTAATCATAAAGATATTGCAAATGTTATGAATAATTCATTTGTGGTCGTATCTAAAAACTTAAAACTTGCTAATTCGCTCACAAAAGGCAATGCCATTCAGTATCTCGATAAAACGGAGACTGTCTTTTCTTTCTTACAAATCACTGAGCGTGACATCATTAAGTCTTTTGACACCATTCCTAAACACAAAGCAACAGGATTAGACGAACTCCCGACTTGTATCTTAAGGGACTGCTTACCTTATATTGTTAAGCCGCTGTGTCACATCATGAACTTATCTCTTGCCGAGGGTAAGATTCCAGACGACTGGAAATCAGCCCGTGTGACTCCTGTCTTTAAAGGTGGTAATGTTAAGGATCCGCTAAACTATAGACCGATCTCTATTCTCCCTGTTTTATCAAAAATTCTTGAAAAACTAGTATTCAAACAGATATATAAATATTTTCAAGAAAATAACCTATTTACAGATATGCAATTCGGTTTTCGTCCGAAGTTCTCTACCTCTCTTGCGCTCTTAACAATTACCAAAAATATTCGAGCTAGCTTAGAAAAAGGTCTTGTGGTTGGAATGGTTACTTAGATTTAAGGAAAGCGTTCGATATGGTTCCCCATGACGTCATCATCGATAAAATGCGTATGTATGGATTTGATGATCAAAGTTTGGCCTGGGTAAAAGATGCGTAATATGCTTCATATGCGTAAGCAGGTAACTGTTATCAATGGGAATTATTCTGAGTCCCGTTCGGTTATTTGTGGAGTACCTCAAGGAAGTATCCTTGGTCCGATGTTTTTTATAATGTATTTGAATGATTTAACCAAAGTTGTTCGGCACAGTACACTATCACTATATGCCGATGATACATGCCTTTATTTTGCTTGCAATGACCCAGTCGAACTTGAGCGTAAAATCAATGAAGATTTGAATAATATTGCCAATTGGCTACGTTGCAATGAGTTATTATTGAATACATGCAAGTGTGAATACATGATCATTTCGTCAAAACGCAAGCAACGTCAGTTTGCAAATGTTCAGATTAAGATGAATAATTTTCCTATTAATCGTATGCACAAATGTAAATATCTCGGCGTGGTACTAAATGAATATATGACGTGGAATGACCAAATTGATAAGATGAAAAGCAAAATTACTTCAAGTCTATACTGCTTAAAGCGCGTGAGACCATATATATCTCAAGATACTGCTATGTCATTGTATAAATGTCTTATTTTACCCCACTTTATTGTTCATATATTTGGAGAAATGCAGGAAAAACTCAAATTAACCGTCTCATTGTAATGCAGAATAGGGCTCTTCGAATTGTGCTCAAAGTAGACTCCCTGTTCAGCACATCAGCATTATACACCAAATTGAATGCTGAACAAATCGTCCTTAGATGGAAAAAACAAGTACTTGTATTAATATTTATGTTACTCAATAAGCTTTTACCGCATTTTATATGTAATAGGATTAGTCTTAAGAAACATTCTACTCACACACTCCGTAACTCAAACAATATAATAAGCCTAAAAACACCCAGAAAAAACTTTGCACGTAATAGCAGCCTATATCTCGCCATTATTGATTTTAATTCATTGGCAGAACATATTCGCACTTTACCAAATCTAAATAGTCCTGAAACCTTGATTATCCTTTTTTTACCAAACTTTCTTTTTATGTTTGTTACAGTTGTGTCCTTTTTCTGTATTAATTTTATTTTTTGTTTTGTTTCATCCCCCCTCTTTGTTATTGTATATAGAGTTATTGTATATAGATTTTTGTTTTACTTATTTTACTTTCTTGTGATTTATTATTCTTTGTATTTGTTTGTATATTGCACGGCCTCTCTGAAAACCAGCCATTGGCTGATCTAGGGCTTTTTACCGTGTTTAAATAAAATAAATCAAATCAAATCAAACAACATCTGCCTGGTATATCTCGATGACGTCATTGTATACAGTTCGTCTGTACTGGAGCAGCTCGACCGACTGGACACCATATTTGACAGGCTGAAGAGCTTTGGATTGAAACTTAATCCAAATAAATGTGTCCTGTTACAGAAAGAAGTGGCATTCTTGGGTCACGTGTTATTAGCAGCAGGAGTTTCAGCTGATCCCCAAGAGATCAGTAGTGTCAAGGAATGGCCCACCCCGCAGACTGTACACTATGTCAGATGTTTCCTTGGACAATGCTCCTACTACAGGAAATTTGTGAAGGGTTTTGGAGACATTGCAAGACCGCTCCACCAGCTTACAGAGAAGGGACGAGTATTCCACTGGACAGACGAGTGTGAAGAAGCTTTCAGGAGACTAAAACATGAGCTGACTAATTCCCCAGTCCTGGCATACCCTACTTCGGACGATCCATTTATCCTTGACACTGATGTAAGTCCTCACCCAGGTGCAACATGGTACAGAGAAGGTCATAGCATACATGTACTACAGCAAGTCAATGTCCAAGGCAGAGAGGCGTTATTGTGTCACAAGGAAGGAATTACTTGCTGTTGTGGAAGGAGTGAAACAACTTCATCACTACCTCTATGGAAGGAAATTCACAGTGCATTCAGATCATGGAGCGTTGAAGTGGCTGTTAAACTTCCGCAATCCTGTTGGTCAGGTAGCTCGGTGGTTGGAGCTTCTTGGTACCTATGACATGGACATTCAACACAAGGCAGGTCGCATTCATGGAAATGCAGATGCGCTTTCGAGGAGACCCTGTCAGGACTGTCCACATTGTCAAAGACTGGAAGAAAACGACACCATAAAAACATCTATCTTGAAGGAAGTCTTATCTGTCGGCACTAATACCGAAGATGATTGTCCTGAAGCTGGAATGATCCATGTCGCTACCTTGGGAACCCAGGAGGCAGTACAGCTGACAAAAGGTAGCATTGACGCCCCATCAAATGAACAGGAAGATGCCTTGTGGACAAAGTCCTATTTGAGAGATGTACAGGGCCAGGACCCCGAGTTGGATCAAATCATCCAATGGAAGAAAAAGGGGACACGTCCCTCATGGCGGGAGGTAGCACCCCTTAGTCCCAAAGTAAAGTCTCTTTGGAGTCAGTGGGAAAGGCTACAATTGGAAGGGGACGTCCTGTATCGTCGATGGGAATCCCTCAACGGAAAGGAAGTCTCTCTTCAGTTGGTTCTACCTGTTGCATTGCGCAAGAAAGTCTTTGCAGAGTGCCATGAATCCAAAATTGCAGGTCATATGGGTAGTAAAGGGACAATTGAAAGAATTCGACGGCGTTGCTATTGGCCTCAACTTAGTATGGATGTTGAACTTTGGTGCAAACTTTGCCGCACATGTGAGTCCAGAAAGAACCCATCTCGGCACTCTCGAGCCCCACTCCAGGTATACAACGTCGGTGCTCCAATGGAACGTGTATCAATGGACATCATGGGACCCCTTCCACAGTCAGACCGAGGGAACAAATACGTGCTAGTAATCTGTGACTACTTCACCAAGTTGACTGAGTCTTTTGCAATGCCGAACCAAGAAGCAGCATCAGTTGCACGGATCTTTGTGGAAGAAATTGTCTGCAGATATGGTGTGCCATTGGAACTTCATACTGATCAAGGTCGGAATTTCGAGGCAGCTCTTTTCCAAAGTGTTTGTGAGATCTTGGGATGTTCAAAGACCAGAACTACAGCATTTCATCCTCAGAGTAACAGAATGGTCGAACGTTTCAACCGGACCTTGGAGGATTTATTGGCCAAGGCTGTTGCTGATCATCAGAAGGACTGGGACGAATGTCTACCTCTGGTCATGATGGCATACCGCTCGTCTCAACATGAAGCTACTCGTTACAATCCTAGTGAGCTGATGATGGGTAGGCAGATGATTCTTCCAGTGGATCTGCTGATTGGAAGCTCTGGGACTCCAGAATCTAGTTACCCTGAGTTCACAGAACAACTGCAGGACCGCATGAATTACACCAACCAGTTGACAATAGAGCGCTTGAGGGATAACAGAGACCGGAACAAGCGCACATACGACACTCACAATGCAGTGGAAGGTTATCAACAAGGAGATGCGGTGTGGCTTCACACTAAAAGAAAGGAATTTATCCCAAACTACAGAGGAGTTGGACTGGCCCATTCTATGTCATTGATGCTCTCAGTGATGTGACCTGTCGGATTCAGGAAACGTCTAAATCAAAGCCAAAGGTTGTTCATTTCAACCGCTTAAAGACGTATGTTGGAGCCCCCGTGCCGAACTGGGCTTTGAAGAAGATCAATGACAAGTCTTCACCTTCAGCCACAGTCGACGTATCCCGAGAGGAACACCTGCAGCCAAAGCAGGATTCTCAATCACAGAAAGAACGTTCTGCGGAAACCGGAGCTAGAGTAGACATTTCTAGCAAAGAGCACGACTGTCCAACAGATGCAGATCGTTCTGCAGAGATAGGAACAAACAGGAAGAAGCGACTCTACTCAGAAGTGGCCGCTACATCCAAGAGCAAAGAAACATCCACACTTTACCAGGAACCACCTCGTGCGAAGGAGCAGAGAACCGGCAACCAGATGCTAACACGCCGTAGTAAACGCCTGTGAAAGACGCCATCGCGTTTCTATTGAAATCTTTTAAAGCGAACTTTGTTTTTGTTGTTTTTAATGTAAATTTAACATTGCTCTAGATGTGTTTTGCAAATATTGAACCTTAGTTATGTTTTAATTCGAAACGAGGACGTTTCATTCTAAGAAGAGGGTAGTGTAGCGCCTGAACGTTCTAACGTACAGGGCGCGGAGGAGAAAAGAAAAAAACTAACGGAAAACAGATAAAAAATTTCGGGAGATACAAGAAATGTAATCCAGATTAATCGGTAAATTGACCTGTATAATCAGTTATTATTGTTCATGATTGGATTATGGAATACTTACTAAATAAATTGTGTTAATGTGAATGAAAACTGATCACAGAAGGATTCTTATTTTAGCGTGAATCAATGGTGTGTGATTGACGTATACGTGAGTTCAGTGAGAGCTACATTGGAGCACACGGAGAAGATTGATAAGGCCAGATTTGAGAGTGGGGAGCGTTACAATATATAAATATGTTTAGTAATTAAATAAAATGTATATTTAGATATAATTTTCACAGTACAGTTGAAATTTTATAATGATTTATGTACATTATACATTATGTTAAAAAAATTGCTTATTATGTAATATTGATTTTTTTTCATTATACTTGTATATGCTTTGTTTTTGTTTTGAAACGTAGAAATAGAATCAAATAAAATCAAATCAAATATAGAACGTTTAATTTCCTACATGCATACACATTTGATATTGGTCAATTTAGACCGGGGGCTGGGAGAGTTTATTCAGCTGATCGGCATGATATCAGTGGTCAAGAAAATGTGTTGCTGCCGGGTCATATCCTGAATGAAAAGCCCAGACGAACCATTTTTTCATGAAAATTAATTATTTTCATATTTTTGAAGACAATAGGGAAATGTTAAATAGATATGCATTTCACAATGAGTTAGATAGAAGAAATCGATTGCAATCGTTTTCTGGACTGTCCGGTTATTAAGTTCTGAAAAATATGAGAATTTATGCCAAACTTTCCATGTTTGTGGTCAAAAATTTGCATGTACATTGATATCTTTCTGTTTTGTCATTAATATAAACAACTACTGCAAAACATCAGCATTCAACACATAAGAGGATATATTTACGAGAGCATTGATATGCTCCATGGCAGTATTCATTTCTTAACCTGCTTAGATAAAGGTAAAATACCTCCAGATGTATTCTCCGATATTACGATAAAATGACACCAAAATCAACCTCCGTCACTAGTCACACTAGTGATACCGAACGGAAATGCGCTCGCTTGCATATCTTTCAAAAGAGTACCATATACTCAATCGGTCTTGTCTCGCCTTCTTGGTGTGACTAGCACGCATGAATACATGTATGTAATGAGCGTAGCGATAGAAAAGTGTATATTACATATATGGGTACGAGTATGGTGGCCCTGAAGGGACATCGCAAATAGACCAAATCACAAATATTCACAACGAAATTGGCGATGAAATTCACGACGTCGCCAATTTCGTCGTCAATTTGAATATTCACGACGAAATTCGCGACATTGTGAATTTTGTCGCCAATTTCGTCTCGAATTGTGAGTGGAGGAATTAGCAGCAGACAAATTGGTTTTAACCCGCATACCGCCCAGGCAAGCAAAACAAATTCACGACGAAATTGGCGACGGTATTCACGACGTCGTAAATTTCGTCATGAATAATTGGCGACGAAATTCACGATATCGTGAATTTCGTCGTAAATATTCGTGTATTTGCGACGTCCATTCAGTGCCACCATATATGAGGGCTAGGCGTTTATGTTAATGAAACCTCTTGGAAAAGTTAGAAGAGGCAATGCTCTACAGTCGCAAGCAATTACATTCGGGCACGCATAGTCCCGCAAGAGCCTGTTGAAGGTACCCTACCCTTATCCGTAGCTTGACTATTAAAATATCTTGCATTTTGGAGTCCTCAATGTGGAAAATGATGCCTCGGTAAGGTAAAAAATGCATATATTTTCTTGATATGTCTTGGAGACGAAAGATTAGCCTTTTCTCTATCAGCTACATATAAAGAAGTGAGGGCACAGCAAAGCCTACCCTCTAAGGGGGCTGCCCCAAGTCACCCAGCCCCTTTTTCGTATTTTACCCATTTCTTGGAAAATTCGTCATTTTGGAGCCACATTGAGGAAAAAGTGTTTCTACTAATGTAGTGAAGCCACTTTTGTGTTAAACGACTTAAAGACAAAAGAGAAGACTTTCTTCTACGTGCTACATATAAAGAATAGCTGGCAGATCGAAGTCACTCCCGTCAGTGGGTCGCCGAGGACACTCTCCCCTTTTATTGTATTTTGAAAATCTATGGAAAAGTCTGCAAATATGGAGCCCCCACTGAGGCAAAAGGTGTTTCTGGTGAATAGCAATCCACTTTCATTGTCTTAAAACCACATGGACACGAACGAGTAGCCTCTTTTTCAACCACCGTCAGGGGCTCCCAAAATCACCCAAAAGCTCCAAAATGCAAGATTATTTTAATAGTCAAGCTATGGATAAGGATGGGGTACCTTCGACAGGCTCTTGCGGAACTATGGTTTAATGTGCCCGAATGTAACTGCTTGCGACATGTAGAGCAATGCCTC
This sequence comes from Lytechinus variegatus, assembly GCF_018143015.1. Lineage (NCBI taxonomy): Eukaryota > Metazoa > Echinodermata > Echinoidea > Temnopleuroida > Toxopneustidae > Lytechinus > Lytechinus variegatus. The sequence goes on along the minus strand of NC_054743.1, from coordinate 65,630,232 downwards.
CTCTCTAACTTTTCCAAGAGGTTTCATAAACATAAAGGTTGCTTTAATATGTAGAAAAAAGCTTTTAGCCTCAAATCCATACGTTTAATACCTTGGTCACATTTGCTACGGCCGTCGTAGATTCTAAAATTTCTACGGCGAGTAGCAATTCTACGGTCGCCTCAGAAATTCCACGGCCACTTACTCTAGCGCTCACATATGTTACGGTCGCCGCACGGCGTATTTTTTAATTCATGGAGAAAAAAAAATCTGCGGCTGACGTATGTCCTTGAAATCATGACGTGCGCTGGCCGTAGGCCCTTGACCCTGCGCTGGCCGTAGACCCTAGACAGATGCGAGGTGGCCGTAATGCGCCCTCACGGCGGCCGCCGGGGGACTATACAGTGAGTATACAATGAATTGCTTGTCACACTCATGATATTTTACATTAGAAATTTCATTTCAGAAAGTTTTCAAAGTGTCGCACCATGCCCATGCGCGTATTCTGGGTGGGAGGGAGGGGGGTCGGGGCCCGGGCCCCCGGGTAGGCGAAAAGGGAGCGCCAAAAAGAGAGAGGAAAGAAAGGGAAAGAAAACAAGAAGAGAAAAGGGGGAGTAATAAAAGTGGGGGGGGGACATGTTGATATTCGAAGTAGGAAGGGGGTCGCCAAATGAATGTTTGACACTCATCTGAATATTATACGATCAGTAATGTTCGACCTAGGAAGGGGGGCAAATCGACCTTTGGGGGGGATTCCCGCTTCGCGCTCGCATCGAACAATTTTTAAGTGCCCATCCTGTTTATGATTACCAATAATGCTTAGAATTTCCAAACTTTGGGTTATTTTGGAATATAGACAATTTTCACTTTGCGACAGTAAGGATGACACAACGATCACAATAATTACATTTGGGCCTACCATTTATTGAGGATACATTGTCTTTACAACACGGCGCCGAAAAGGGGCGAGCAATAATCTTTTGGCAATGAACTAGCAAGCGAGCGTCATAAGGTGGCGCTATAACACATCATATAATGGCGTGACGCTTTCTTCCTTCCCTTTATCTCTGTTTACGATACGTCCAAAACAAAAGACTCAATTAAAAGTAAAAAAATACAAAGCAACAGAACCATGCTTCATCATCGATTAACAAAGTCCCTGAAATGTGTTATGTTATGTACATTCAATGAAACAAGCAGGGGAACCTAAATCATATTATGAATCATAATAAAAAAACAAAATCACTCAAATTTCTAACATGTTTGTACATCCAATAAACCATACCAAAAGCTAGTTATAAAAAAATAACACACGTACAGCGCTATTTATACATCTGCATACTGTTCTAGCTATTTATACTTGTACTCTGATTTAGCTAGGTATAGCTATCAAGGAATAACACACGTACAGCGCTATTTATATATCTACAGACTGTTCTAGCTATTTATACTTGTACTCTGTACTATAGCCATGTATACTTCTACACACTGATCTAGCTATTACAACACTACAACATTTTTCTCTTAGATGAAAAGAATACATAGAAAATACTTAAAACAATTATAAGTAAACAACATTTTCCTAAAAATGAGGGTGGTCACGTGTACATAATAACTTGATAGTCGAAAGAAGGAACACAAACCGTCACATCCCGCCGTACCGATATATAACGTCGTTAAACGTATATTTTATTCGATCTGTTTGAACAAAATATATAAAACAATAATAAGTCCTTGATTACATAACTGATGTTCAGTTAATAGCATGTTAATAAATAAGATCGTTTTATCACACTGCATCTTGTTTCACGTGTAATTATTTAATTGTTTTTATACACGAACACTCATTGTCTATTGTCCTTTAAAACAGTATAATCATGATTATGAAACCGAATTGTTATCGAAATTATTATTATAATTTACTGTCTGTTTGATCAAACATGTCAAAGAACAGAAGCAATATCTGTAATATTCTTGTAGCTTTGAATAATCACAACTTTCTCAAACTTTGTCAATTTTCTTTTAGTTATGCACACGTTGACTTAAAATAAATTTACTTATTTTGCATATACTAGTATATAATTCAACTTAAATCATAACTAGTCAAGGCTTATATGCATTTGTTTATAATTCTTTTCACAAACAGTAACAAGTGGCTACTACATTAAATAATTCTTTAGCCAGCAATTAAATTACGACACGTACTTTTAGACTAATAGCCAAATACTTTTAGTATACATCAATGAAGTTAAACATTCACTTGATTCTGAAATGATTTGATTTCAGATCAAAGCTTGTTTTGATTTAGTATCCATTATGTTTATCTGTTTATGTGAATAATATTCTTCTCTGTTATATCAAAATCATAATATCATTATTTTCCTTTTCATTAATTTCGCAAATAAGTTTTTAATACAAACATATAATTTTCACTTTCGTGGATCAACACTTTCAATTAGCATAATTTATAATGAATCTAGACAAAAACTGAAAACCCGAAATCCGAAACGGGAACCGGGCCGAAAACCGGGTCAAAAACCTACACGCCCTGCTCTCATTCCTAAACCGGGCAAATCGAGACACTACAAATTGACTTTATTTATTTTATCTGACATATATGGAAAACATAAAGGATCTAATGAATTCAAAAACACTTACTCTTTTCTGGCGGGACATAAAACCACGTTTAAATCACATTAAACAACATAAAGTTTCCCCCAAACTGCGGAGGCCGATACTGGCGTCTGACTCCTGAACCTTTCAAAAATGGAGTGACACGTCAACGTACCTATGCACCGAACTCCACTAAGTGGACATAATTTGCATAACAAAAATATCGTATGTCATTCTATACGGTGTCCTAAATAAATGAAGGGAAATAAATTCAAATAATTAAACGCTTTCAATATTGATATTATATAAATTCAAACAATCTTTTCGCTGGGCGAAACAATAACACATACTAAAAAGTGAAAAGTGACGCATACAATTTCCAACCAAATCACTGCTTTAAGAAAAAAACCATAAAAATGTCATACTGAAAACCTAGATTTCCGAACACAAGGTACACAAAAAGAAAAAGCTATAAAAAAAATCGTAATAAGCACAGTACTACGAATATTCCCTGGCTGTATGTAGTAACATAGCTAAAATACAAAATGAGGTCAATGAAATAACCAAAGTGAAAAACTACCTGACATAATAAGATGTATGAAACCCTGGACAAGGAAGCTAAATGTAATGACTTCAAACATTAATATATGCAAGTCCTGGTAAATCTCCAACATAATAGTTCAATTTATTCTAAGCAAAGGTAAAAGTGACAAGTAAATAACAATAAAAATCTTGTCAATCTATAAGCAATGAAATGTGAGCTGAAACACAAGCATTTATAACACATCACTCAAATCAATGCTATCATCAACATCTGAATATTAAAGCAATCACACAGCAAGTATATCATCCAATCATCATGAGAAAAATATACTTAAACCACACTTTCAGACAGGATCGAGTAAGGATGCCCTTTGCATAGCAATAACTTACAAAATAACTGTCCTAATCACAACAACCAACATATGTGTGCCATCTTTTTTTTATTGGAAAACAAACGCACTCATCATGCAAACTGCAAGTAGCGAAACATTCACATCCAAATTGAATAAAAGAAATTGTGCACGAAAGAAAACTAACAGAGACTAAAAATTAACATTACTCTGTTCCAAACTGGAAGTAACTCATCAGAAAAAAAAATCGCAAAGCGTAATCTTAGACATCTCAAATATGCACTGACAAAAGGACAAGCATCAATACAATTTCAAATCATGTAAAAAAGGGCGAAAGTATGGGAAATCTGTAAAAATCATATTATCATCAATCAACAACAAAGCAAAAGAATAACATTACAGGGATAAAAAAAACATATCGACAAAAATCTGAAAGCAATCCCTATACAGAGTCTATCTTAATATCATCAGAGAAAATAATCGCCGTCATCGAGGTTGGCGGATAAAGCTCTAAATAATACTAAATGCACCGTGGCGGACGACCAGGAGTAGCATCCAGTAGTGGAATATCGTCAACGACAGACAACTTATCATCTGAGAGGTCACGATCAGCATCACAATAACCGTCTAGGTCCTGTAAGTCTATGTCAAGGATATCGTCATGCCCAAGGATTTTTGCAACACGACGGGCTTGTATAACACACAGTCTATCTTCTAAGGGCAAGAAGGGGCAAACACTGATATGGTGTTGGTACGAAACATTACCCTTTGCGCTAGAACACAGGGGACACTTATCTGTGTTATCTATATCTGCATGTTTTGAATGGGCAGAACTAGTACTATTGGCATAAGTCTCTGTTTGGCATGTTGATTGTGTATGTTGTGATATATGGGAGAGAGAATTGGGTTGAACCTTATCCCACATGTACTCATCTCCTTCATCATAACATTCATGTGAGTCTATGTTATCTTTGCAGTAACTGACACTCTCATCATCTTGATTACTAATATCATAATCACTCATGTCATATCCTTCTTCATTAAATTCCTGCAAGTCTACATTATTACAGTAATCACAACTCTCATCACTATCCTCTTGATTACCGTTATCAAAATAAATAACAGATTCATAATGATCATAATGTGAGTCTACATTATCATTGTAATAATCAACTGTACCTTCACCATGATTCTTGCAATCAAACTGAATACACAGATCTCCTCCTTCATCATCACATTCTTGACTCATGTCATCAAAATGATAATCATCTGCATGATCATCGCTTCCTCTCTCAAATTCATTTTGATTGAAATTATTGTCAGTTTTGCATTTGTCACATTGATGATAACTAAATTCTATGTTAGATCCTGGATTAGGAGTCGGATCTATATCAAGTCTACTCTGGTAGCGGAACTTATTGGGGGTTGTGCCTCTCTCTCGGGCGTTGGAGGGATGGCCATTCACTCGGGCCTGGGGACTAGTTTGGCAGTAACGGTAATAGTACCGCGGGTAAGCCAACATAATGGGCTATGTGTGGGTCTGTATTAGCCGTGAGCAAGAACAATTCGCCAAAGCAAATACCTATCACGGGAAATGTCATACCCGACCGACCGTTTGCCAGTTTTAGCAGTGGCCATTTTACTGCACATGTTATGTATGAATGACAGGGATTCAATCCAGCTGCCACCACGACAGTAAGGATGACACAACGATCACAATAATTACATTTGGGCCTACCATTTATTGAGGAAACATTGTCTTTACAACACGGCGCCCAAAAGGGGCGAGCAATAATCTTTTGGCAATGAACAAGCAAGCGAGCGTCATAAGGTGGCGCTATAACACATCATATAATGGCGTTGCCCTGACAGATAGAGAGATACCCATCCTGCTCATGTTTACAAAACTTCTCAGAATATTCTATTTTCAGGTCTATACACAAGCTATAAAAAATCGCGTTGGCATTATTTATTTGGACTTTTGTTGAAAATAAATCTCCCTTAACCATGTTAACTTTATTTAACTTTTTAACTACACTCTAGGAAGCAACAAAAATCAGCATTTATTCTCCCCATGATAATACTAATAATAATGACAATGATAATGATAATAACGTCATATTTTACCCAAGTTAGCCGCTGGTGAAAGAGCAATATCTGTGCTTCTGGTCACATTTGTTCTTAAAAAAGTGGTATTACATCATATTCATGGATAGATAGATTACTTTTTATCATGTCATAATTAAAAAAGTGGCCTGCAGCTGCCCTTGTTCATGTGATAATGAAATAAGATAATTCAACATGCATTTAAGGCACACCTGTTTGCCTGACGAGGAGGGGTCGCCATTTTTTTTCTGAAAAGTACACATGCATATGGGCCAAAATTATAGGTCGGCTCCCCGAGGTACAAAATTCTAAATACGCGCCTGGTGGCTCCCGAGGAGATAACACAAAAGGAGAAGGGGAAAGGAGGAAAGAAAAACACGAGGGCATGCAGCCGCACGGCCACCATCCGCTCGACGTACGGCCGCCGTAGACCATTCTACGCCATGCCTACGCCATGCCTACGGCTAGTCTAATTTCTACGGCGAGCGTAGAAAAGAAAAAATGTTATAACTCGGAGTTAAAATTCTACGGCCATCCCTACGGCCTGTAAAGAGAAGGAATCCGAGGTAAGTCGACCCTGCGGCCACCGCAGATTTTCTGCGGCCGCCGCAGAAATTTCTCGAATTCAGGTATCTACAGCCGCCGTACGGCCGCCGGAGAGCAAATGTGAGCAAGGTATCATTTACAATTTTCTATCGCTACGCTCATTACATGTATTCATGCGTGCTAGTCACACCAAAAAAGGTGAGAAAAGACCGATTGAGTCTATTGTACTCTTTTGAAAGGCAAGCCAGCGAGCGCATTGTAGTCGGTATCACTAGTGTGACTAGCCTCGGGGGTTGCTTTTTGGTGTCATTTTATCGCAATATCGGGGAATACAGTTGGGGGTATTTTCCCTATATCTAAGCAAGGTAAGACATTAATACGGTCATGATTCATACCAATGTTCTCGTTAATATATCCTCTTTCTTGTTGATTGCTGATATTTTGCATTAGTTGTTGATATTAATGACAAAACAGAAAGATATCAATGCACATGCAAATTTTTTTGCCTAAAAACGTGGAAATTTTGGCATAAATTCTCATATTTTTCAAATATTATTAACCGGACTGTCCAGAAAACGATTGCAGTCGATTTCTACTATCTAAATCACTGTGAAATGCGTATTTATTTAATATTTTCTCATTGTCTGTGCAAAAATACGAAAATAATTTATTTTCATGAAAGATCCAAGAATGGGGTCTTCTGGGCTTTTCGTTCAGGATATGACCAGGCAGCAATACATTTTCTTGACCCCCGATATCATGCCAACATGTTGGGACCATCAAACCTTATGTACATTATCAGCTGAATAAACTCTCCTAGCCCCAGGTCTAATTGTGTCCGTCTGATAGGAAGGAATAGGCATTTTAATTGCATAAACTCAATCAAGCATGGTATACCTCTTTCAATTCATTTATTAGCAGCTGAATTATTTATGTTTATCCATACTTTTATTTGTCAATTAGATGATCAATTTAATTATCTTTTTCAATTGTCCAGTACGTGTAAGGATCATGTTGTACTGTTGATATATAATTGTTTTGTTGTTGTTGAACATGACCTTGGGAAACAGTATTGCGGCATGTTGCAATGTTGTCGCCAATCCCCATTCACCATCCAGATTAAGAACACACCATCATATATGTATATATATGTATATACTAATGAAGCAAAGTGGTAATGCATTGTACTTAGTTCCAACTGAGTTTATTTTGAACTGCAAATTTTCGACGTTTTAACATACGTCTTCTTCAGGGATCCATACAAGAAAGCTCGCAATGACAAGAACTGAACTATATATATATATATATATATATATATATATATATATATATATATATATATATATAAAAAACCCTCAAATAAAAGTTTGGAAATCTGTGTTTGGCCATTAATTTCTCCCAACTTCCAATTTTCTACAATGCATATTTGATTTCATTCAGAAGATCATTTAATTCTCTTTAAAATGATACCATGCTTGTTATTATCATGCCATCATGAAAAGGGCAGGATATTTGAAAGTGTCAGATGTCTGTATTGACAAGCTGCAAAACGAGCAGAAATAGTTATAAAGGGTCAATACAGAACATGATTCCTTAAAGGACAAGTCCACCCCAACATAACGTTGGTTCGAATAAAGATAGAAAAATACAACAGGCATAATACTGAAAATTTCATCAAAGTCGGATGTAAAGTAAGAAAAGTTATCACATTTTAAAGTTTTGCTTGAAGATAAAATCCAGTTTTGGTAAGGATCTCCAAATTACTTTTTACAGAATCGAATATAAAGACCACCCAAGTATCTGTTTGCATGAATAAAAAATATGTGCCAAAGGATTCTGGAAGAAATTGTGTAATTTCTGAGAAATAGCAAAAGAAGCGCGGATTTGGTCACTTCCGTCGGGTCTTTATTTCATCAATAATAATACACTGTCCCACGTGTGGCTATCTGTGTTGGTGATCTTCAGTGTGAACATTTTTCAGCGTAGATTTCAAGGTTTCACAAAGTTCAGTTTATAACTGTACCAGATCTAGATCCTCGATTATATACTGACAATTAAGCCTGGTTTTACAAACTTTCTCATGAAGTCAGTGTTTACTGCAACTACTGGCATTTCTCTTTAATTTCACAAAACAGTTATATCACATCCAGGTGGATATGCAAATGAGGAGACTGATGACGTCATCCACTCACTATTTCTTTTGTATTTTATTATATGAAATAGGGAATTTTCTATGTTTCCCTTCATTGTCAAGTGAAAAACGATCAATTTCTCCCTGAACATGTGGAATGAGCATGGTTTAATAATATAAGATTCAGTCAAGTTGGTCCTTATTTTCAAATCTATAAAAATTGAAATATTGTATTATTCAAACAATAGAAAACAAAAGAAATAGTGAGTGACATCATGGACTGTCTCATTTGAGTTGTGCATATAACTGTTTTGTGAAAATAAGCAAAACTTTTAAATGTCATAACTTTCTTATTTTACATCCAATTTTGATGAAATTTTCAGCGTTTTGCTAGTTTCATTTTTCTCTATTTATTCAAATAAGCATTTTTCTTGGGTGGACTTGACCTTTAATTTGTCTGTGTCATTAGAGATGAAAATCAATTCAAATCAAGCAACCTGCTTCTGTAGTTCTCTTCATCCATTTTTTTACAATATTTAAATAAAAAAGAGTTGCCAAAAAGCTGCTGTCCATGTAAAGCTTTACACATTTGTATTTCTTCTCTCAAAGCACTAGTTTTGATCCAGCTGAGGCATGGTGGCTTGTCATTGTTCAAAACTCACCTTCACCGGACAAAGGAAAATATAATTGGTATAGTGTCGAAAATCTGTCTATCTGACGGTCAATCGGATCGGTCTCAGTCTAGCCACTAACCCGTCTCTGTGGTCTAGTGGTTAAGGCACCGACGTTCAAAGCTGGGGGCCCGGGTTCGATTCCCGGCAGAGACATTTTTTTGGCATCACCAATTTTTCCAAAGGGTAGATAGCTCTGGGGAACCTTGATTTAAGCTACGCCTACCATTGTTCTATTTATCCTTTTCTTTACAATATATATATTAATAAATATATATATATATATATTAATAAATATATATATATATATATATATATATATATATATATATATATATATATATATACATTGCATATATATATATGTGTGTGTGTGTGTGTATGTATATAGTGAAATAAATATGTCATGTCATGCATAGATGTTTAAAATGTATTTAGAAATATGTATATTGCATCTTGCTATGTTGTTGTCCCCTCACACACTCACACACACCCCCCCACACACACACACATCATCACCTTTTTTAAATATATGTGTAGTGAAATCAATGAGTCACGTTATGCATAAATATTTAACAGATATGTAAGAAGAGTCATGATTTAGTTTCCTAAATCATCTTTATTTTGAACTATCGTCACACCCAAATGTTATGGGCATGTCAGTGTTTCCCCTCCCACCAAAAAGTTGATTTGGATAAAAAGGGGAAAACCCAACAAGCATTACACTGAACATATCATTAAAATCGGAAGTTATGATATTTTTAAGTTTAGCTTAATTTCGTTAAAAAAAAGTTATATGCAACATACTGGTTTGTATGCAAATGAGGAGACTGATGACGTCATCCACTCAATATTTATTTTGTATTCTATTATATCAAATATGATATATTCTAATTTTCTCCTCATTGTGAAAAAAGATTGATTCCTCGCTGAACATCTGGAATTTGCATCGTTTAAATCTATATGGTTCAGTCAAGTTGTTCCTTATTGTCAAATCTGTAAATTTTTCTCAATTTATTTAGGTGTAATAATTTTCAGCCTGAAGTACCAATTTGAATATGTTTTGTTTTGTGGAAACGGGTAGACCTGAGAAAACTACAATTCGATGAACAGTCACAGTTGCATACTCATCATCTTTGAAATCATGTGATGATAGGCTTATTTACAAGAAAAAAATCAACTTGATAGTAAAGAGTAAAATATTTGTCTCGTTAGATTTGTTTCTTTGTCATATCATGTAAGATCGTACAAAATTAGCTATTAAGAATTCAATGATTTTAATTATGCCTGTTCAGGTGGAATTCTGTGGTTTAAAAGAGTCTCGTTACATGAGAAAACAGAAATATTTGTATCTATGCTAGTTTGCTCTTGCCTTAATGCACTACGATAATGTAAATTTGTATTTTACGTTTTCTTCTAAACGAGCTCATGATGCTAACTATTGTGGGATAACGAAAAATCGTGTAACCTTTGTCTCGCTTCCTTTTAGTGCAGTAAGCACAACCCATTTTAAACTGTACTGTCAAAGTGAAACAGATAGTTTAGAAAGGAAACAAGTGGAACGCCTCTGACAGTCTCGACTGTATTACGCGATTTGATATAGCAGCAGTGCTGACTTTGAAAACAGCTATTGAATAATTATTCACAAAAGAAAACATTTATATGATAACAAATTCCATTGACCCAGAGTTACCTTTGACCATGAAGTTGTTATGTAAGATATGTGCAAATCAATCATCTATACGCGATTACCCTTATGTCTATGTTTCATGAAATAGATCCATAAACTTTGTAAGGTATGATGCAAATTAAACGAATATCCCCCAACATGACCAAAGTTTATTGGCCCTAAATAACCTTTGACCTTGGCCATGAGACCTGAAACCCACACAGGATGTTCAGTGATATTAATTACTCGTATGTCTAAGTTGTATGAACTATATATCTATAAACTTTCAAAGTTACGATGGTAATTCAACATGGCCAATATTCATTGACCCTAAATGACATTTGATCTTGTTTATGTGACCTGAAACTAGCACAGGATGTTCAGTGATGTTTGATTACTCTTATGTCTTACTATTCTGAACTAGCTCCATAAAAAGAAATGGTACGATGGAAATTCAATACCCCAAAGTTGATTGACCCCAAATGACCTTTGACTTTAGACATGTGACGTGAAACTTGGGCAGGCTGTTTAGTAATACTTCATCGCCCGTATGTGTAAGTTTCATGATTAAGTTATGATGACATTTTAAAAACGTAACCTTAGGTTAAGATTTCGATATTGATTCTCCCAACAGGGTCTATGTTAGTCCGGATTGGACCTTGTTGTTTGGAAGTGCCCTTTCCCAAAAGCTAACATAGAGGGCACATGTCTCCCAATCTCTAATCAGCGCCAATCTACTCAGCTTGGAGTCAAGATGAGTAGATTGGCGCTGATTAGAGATTGGGAGACATGTGCCCTCTATGTTAGCTTTTGGGAAAGGGCACTTCCAAACAAGGTCCAATCTGGACTAGGTCTATGTTCATTGACCTATTGCCTTTGACCTCGGTCATGTAATTGAAACCAAGGCAGGATGTTAAGTGATACTTGATTACCCTTATGTCCGAGTTTCGTGAACATGGTCCACATACTTTACGAGTTATAATGCCGTTTCAAAAACTTAACCTTATAGATTAAGATTTGATGTTGACACCGCCGCCGTCGGAAATGTGGCGCCTATGCTATAGTCTCGATCTGCTATGCAGGATAGACAAAAAATGTGGGAATGGGAGAAAAAAATAATAAATTTAGAAAGGGGAAGAGGAAAAGAAGAAGTACAGCAGTCATTTAGTGCATTTAATTACGTTTCAAATGTAAATAACCTTGCTGAAACGAAACGGTTTACCCAGCTAAGTAGTGGTTTGTGTGGTTGCATGCGTGTCAAAATAATATGCATGGACATGAACGTGTTAACTGTGCTTACCTTTTAACGGGAGTGTCCAATATCAACGATGAAATAAATTTCAATTTCCTGGTGTAGCACATCAACATCCATATTGACTCACTTGCACCTTATCTGCCACATTCGTGAAAGGTGGAACATACTTCCTTGGTATCCTCTCTCGAAAGGTATCATAAAAGTGAGGACAACTTTTAGAGTACTTTCAGAGTCATACCGTTCAGTTCATGGCGAGTTATTGAAATATAGTTCATGTACTGTCAAATGCCAAACCAGATTACAGACTTTATCAAAATGGGAATCGGTTTCCAATGCCCCTCAAACACAAATGTGACATTGAAATCTCTGCTTGATGAGCCATGACAAGGTATTGTGTATGCTAAAAAAAATGGTGGGAATGAATTGTGAAGATTTTATGAAACTAGAATGTACACAACAGGGAGTGGGTGGAATTTTTATTTTATTATATCCCATTATTCATTCAGCTTTAGAGTGAAATGATAGAAAAGGGAGGACAAGGAGAGAGAAAGGATAAGTCATGTGTAATTCGTCCAATAATCTCTTTTGACTTGATCTGAGGAATTCGTTTTGTGTATGTCAATTGTGTGGGTGTTTGCGGGTGAGGGTGGGTGTGTGTAGGTTGCGAGTTTGTCAGCTTTCTGAAAGGTTTACTAATTTCTAAGAAGTTAAAGGAAAGATGCGGCAATTACACATCCTTATACCAGTGAAAGTTTGCGTAAGATAGGAAACAAGGTTCCCTATTTAGAATACCAGCATTGTATGAACTTGGCAATTATACGTTGTGGACCGGGGTTCCGGATCACATCTTGTTGGGTTTTTTCCTTTGTCCATATAGGAAATGATCGGATAAATAATTTCTACATCTTTTGGCATGAGTTGTAGATACGCTACTAAAGCATTGTATGGGAACCAATATCACACTGATTGAAGGAAACCACCCTTTTAAAGGAACCTCATTAATGTTGTGGGTTGAGTATGTGACAGTATGGATCGTCTCACCATTCTGTTCCATGGAAAACATATCTATGGCGCATAGAAAACTGTTTCTATGAATTTGATAGGTCTCACTAGACAAGTCTATAAAGTCAAGGACCATACCCTCAAAGCCCAAGCCAATGCCCCCCTCCAAAAAATATTCTCAAACAAAAAGCAATTCAGTTGAATGTGACCTGGTGTGCAAACATCAAGTAATAATCCAGCTACATTCATATGATAACCAAAATAATATATTACCCAGGGGTTATTAAAAGAACATCTACCGTGTGAGTGAAATAAATATTGACACCTCACAAATCTCAAATTTAAGGAAAAGACATGTAATGAACACATACCTATTGGCCTGAAAGGATACATCTTCTTTCAAAGTATTTGATACTATATATATTAATATGATTCGATATCTGTATTAACGCTTGAAGGGTGTTTTCTGTGACAAGCTTTTTAATTCTGGGTCTGCCTGTTGTGCCTGTACAAGGGAGGATTTACTATCATTGTTAGCAACAGAGCCTTCAACACTATCCCCATTCAAATCATTGAAAAAGGTTTCAGCTAGCCAGACATCAGTACTCTCCTCTACATCAGCAGAATCCGCATCATCCTTTTCAGCTCTACGAGTCTGAGACCCAGTAAAAACAAAATCCGGGGAAAAATCCCTGGAAAAATCTTCCTTTATTAATTCGTTTCAGTTACCTCAAGCGGCTTCTTCGACACCACTGGAGATGCAACAACTCTATCTCCAGCCAAGTCGTTACCTAACAAGAAATCAACACCTTCCATGGGTAATTCTGGAACGACACCAACAGTCACAGGAACACTAACTAGGTCACACCTTAAGTCGACCTTATGCAAAGGAACCGACATGAAATTTGGGCCGATACCTTGAATCAAGACTTTGGCGTTCTCTGAACTCTCTGGAGGAAGAGCTAAATCCCCTGGCACCATCAGGGACTGCGCAGCCCCTGTATCCCTAAGGATCACCACTTACCTACCAGCAGCATAAGTCGAACAAGGAGATATTTCACCATCATACAAAAAGCTTCTAAAGCTTTCATCAACTTGCTTGACTTTATCAGCAAATACCAGATACACACTCTCAACATCTCGATTGGGCTCTGATGGGACAAACTCCATCGACAGAACACTTGTTTGTTTGACTAAACCCATGTCTTTCTTAACTTTGGTTGGCATTCCAACCAATTTCGAACATGATTCTTTCAAATGTCCCGACTTATGACAATGAGTACAAATTTTGGAACTATACGACTTTCAGACCTTTGATTGATTCTGTGCCCCCACTAGCCTGATTCTTGTTAGTGTCTTTGTCCTTGCTAGCATTATTTTCCCTCACCAGGTTTATTGTGGGATTCAAATGACCCTTTACCTTTCTTTTTCCAATAAAGGAGGCCTATTTCCAATACCCTTATGTGTGAACTCAAATTCATCAGCTACTATGGCTGCTTTACTGACTTCAGTAACTCTATGGTCTTTGAATTCTTTTAGGAGGACAACTTTCCTAAGGCGAACAAAATCTTTGTCAACTTTCAGTGATCTATACCACCTATATCGAACATCATTTCTTGTTCCCTATCAAATTCAACATACGTCTGGCCTGATTGTCTTTGCATGTTCCTAAATTTAAGTCTGTACGCTTCTGGTACCAACTCATGTGCATTGAGAACTGTTTCTTTTACTGTTGCATAGTCTCTGATTGTATTTCAGAGAATGAAGAATAGACTTTTGCAGCCTTTAAAAAAAAACACTTTGGAGGATGAGTCCAGTATTCCTCAGGCCAATTCAGTCTCTTGGCCACTTTTTCAAATGACACGAAATATGTATCAACTCAGTCTTCATCAAATGTTTGCACAAGGCGAATGTTTTTCGCCACATCAAAGCCCTAGGGAGGTTTATCTATAGGGGAGTTAGTATTTGCACAAGCTAACTCCATTTCTTTCATCTTTAACTGGTACTCCAATCTCATTTTCTCCATTTCAATGTTTTCTCTGATTCTTTCCTTTTCAAGGCTTTCTTTGATTCTTTCTTTTTCAAGGTTTTCTTTGATTCTTTCCTTTTCTAATTCAATGTATGCTAGTTGGATCTGAGCATCATCTGACATATTGATAGAAGTTAAGACTCATCTGTAAGCTTCATGTGGCTAGCTAACAAGTCAATTATCTCAGCCTTCTTTAAACCTGGGGCTAGAGATACATCCACATCACAAACTGTTATCAAATCATCTTTCATCAGTGATTTCAAATGATCATATGACAGTTCTGTCATTGCAAGAAATCCTTCAACATGATATGTAGCCATGGTGGAATATACAGAAATGCAAGCAAGTAATAACACAGTTCAGTATATTCAAGAACTTTCCAAAAATTTCCAAAATGTTGTCAATTCAAATTGACTTTCGTTTCAAATTGGGGTTCGATTCCCGAAAATTGGTTTTGGTTTCAAATTGGCTTTTCGTGCAAATTGGCTTTCGTTTCCCGGACAAGCCTATACTGCAACAAAACAGTGAAAACTTAAGTATTAAATTTGATATGCAGCAGACTGGTTTGTATGGAAATGACGAGACTGATGACGTCATCCACTCAATATTTATTTTGTATTCTATTATAAGAAATATGATAAGTTCTTATTTTTTCCTCATTGTCAAGTGAAAAAAAATTAATTCCTCCCTGAACATGTGGAATTTGCATTGTTTAAATGTATATGGTTCATTCAAGTTGGTCCTTATGGTCAAATCTGTATGATTTTCTTTATTTATTTAGATAGATTTCAGCCTGAAGTACCCATTGGAATATATTTTTGTGGAAAGGGTAGATTTAAGAAAATTACAATTTGATGAAAAGTCACAGTTGCATACTCATCATCTTTCAAATCATGGATGATAGGCTTATTTACAAAAAAAATCATCTGGATAGTACAAAGCAACATTTTTGTCTCGCAAGAATTTTTTCTTTGTCATATCATGCAAGATCGTACAAAATCAGCTATTAAGAATTCAATGACTTTAATTATGCCACTTCAGGTGGAATTCTGTGGTTTAAAAGAGTCCCGTTACATGAGAAAACAGAAATATTTGTATCTATGCTAGTTTGCCCTTGCCTTAATGCACTGCGGGAATGTATATTTGTATATTACGTTTTCTTCTAAACGAGCTCATGATGTTAACTATTGTGGGATAATGAAAAATCGTGTAAACCTTTGTCTCACTTCCTTATAGTGCAGTAAGCACAACTTATTTTAAACTGTACTGCCAAAGTGAAACAGATGGTTTAGAAAGGAAACAAGTGGAACGCCTCTGACAGTCTCGGCTGTATTACGCGATTCGATAACGCAGCAGTGCCGACTTTGAAAACAGCTGTTGAATAATCATTCACAAAAGAAAACATTCATTTGATAATATAATACTATGTCCATTGACCCAAAATGATCTTTGACCATGTTCATGTGATCTAAGATGTGTGCAAAACAATCTTTTACACGCCATTACCCATGTATGTCTATGTTTTATGAAATTTATCCATAAACTTTCTGAGTTATGATGCAAATTAAACGAACATCCCCCACCATGACCAAAGTTTATTGCCCCTAAATAACATTTGACCTTGGCCATGAGACCTGAAACCTACACATGATGTTCAGAGATATTAATTACTAATATGGCTCTGAGTTGTATGAACTATAGATCGATAAACTTTCAAAGTTACGATGGTAATTCAACATGGCCAATATTCATTGACCCTAAATCACCTTTGATCTTGTTCATGTGACCTGAAACTCGCACAGGATGTTCAGTGATACTTGATAACTCTTAGGTCTAAGTTTTATGAACTAGCTCCATAAAAAGTAAAGGGTACGATGGAAATTCAATGCCCCTAAGATGCCCAAGGTTGATTGACCCCAAAAAACCTTTGACTTTAGTCATGTGACCTGAAACTTCGGCAGTAAGTTACTTCATCGCCCGTATGTATAGGTTTCATGATTATATAAATTTCATGATCATGACATTTCATAAACGTAACCTCAGGTTAAGATTTCGATATTGATTCACCCAACAGGGTCTGTGTTCATTGACCTAAAACACCTTTGACCTTGGTCATGTGATTGACAAAGGCAGGATGTTGAGTGATACTTGACAACCCTTATGTCCAAGTATCGTGAACATGGTCCAGTTATAATGTCGTTTCAAAAACTTAACCTCATAGGTTAAGATTTGATGTTGACGCCGCCGCCGTCAGAAAAGTCTACGGTCTCGATGTGCTATATGCAGGCGAGATAAAGTGGGGGGGGGGGGGGGAATAGGAGAAAAAATAATAAATTCAGAAAGGGGAAGAGGAAAAGTAGAAGTACACCAGTTATTTAGTGAATTTAATTACGTTGCAAATGTAAATGCTAAAATGAAACAGTTTGCCCAGCTAAGTAGTTGGTGTGTGTAGGTGCGTGCGTGTCAAAATAATATGCATGGACATGAACGTGTTAACTGTGCTTACCTTTAACAGGAGCGTCTAATACCAAAGATGAAATTAATATCAATTTCCTGGTGTAGCACATCAACATCCATATTGACTCACTTGCACATTATCTGCCACATTCGTGAAAGGTGGAACAGACGTGCTTGGTATCCTCTCTCTCAAAAAGTATCATACAAGTTAAGACAACTTTTAGAGTACTTTCAGAGTCCTGCTATCCAGTTCGTGGCGAGTTATTGAAACATATAATGTAGTTCATGTACTGTCAAATGCAAAACCAGATTACAGACTCTATCAACCCGCGCAAAATGGGACTCGGTTTCTATGGTCCCCAAAACACAAATATGACATTGAAATCTCTGCTTGATCAGCCGGGACAAGGTATTGTGTATGCTAAAATGGTTTGGTGGGAATGTATTGTGTGGAAACTAGGCTCTGCACAACAGGGAGGGTGGTATTTTTCTTTTATTATTTTTCATGATTTAATCATTCGTATCATTTAGATTTAGAGTGAAATAATAGAAAAGGGAGGAAAAGGAGAGATTGAGGATAAGTCATGTCTAATTCGTAATGTCCGTGTCCAATAATCTCTTTTGACTTGATCTGAAGAATTCGTTTTGTGTATGTCAATTGTGGGTGTGAGTAGGTTGCGAGTGTGTCAGCTTTAAAGGTTTACTAATTTTTAACCAGTTTCAAGGAAAGATAATTATGCGGCAATTACACACCCTTATACCAGTGAACGTTTGCGAAAGATTGATACAAGGTTCCCGTATTTAGAACTACAAGCATTGTATGAATTAATTATACTTTATGGATCACATCTTGTTGAGTTTTCCTTTGTCCATATACGAAAAGATCGGATAAATAATTTCTACATCTTTTGGCATGAGTTGTAGATACGCTTAAAATAAAGCAAGGTTTCCACTTTGGCGAGTTAACATCGCGAGTTATGGCGAGTTCTAGCGAGTTGCCAAAATGAGGCACTCGCGATAACTCGCATAAAGCTCACCATGAAACTCGGGATAACTCGCGACAACTCGGCATGGCTCGGCGGAGCTCTTTCAAGCTCGGGACAACTCTCCTTGAAGTCGTGAGCAGTTTCAAAATTTTTGAACATGTTCAAAAATTTTGCTAACTCGCTGTAAATCGTGCTGAACTCACCTAAACTCGTTATATACTCGCAGAACTCGCAATTACTCGTAAAAAACTCGAGATAAACTCGTAATAACTCGTAATAACTCGCCACATCTGAGTATACGCGAGTGCGTTCCGAGTTCTCTAGAGCGAGATACGAGCATTGCGATCGTTTTACGAGTCAAGTGGAGGTGCCCACGAGACTAACGCGACCTTAGCTCGAGCACCCCGAGTTACAGCGAGTTTCGTATGAGTTTATTCAGAGTGCGTTGCGAGTGCTCATTTACATGCCAGCTGAATGATAAATATCCATTTTGCTATATATAAACCCCTCAATTTTTTTGGAAATCTGAGTGTGACCATTAATTTCTCCCAACTCCCAATTTTACACAATTCATATTTGACATTATTAAAAATATCATTTAATTCTCTCTACAATGATACCATGCTTGTTATGATCATGCCATTAGGAAAAGAGTAGGATTCAAAAGTGTTAGATGAAGTCTGAATTGAAAAGCTGCAAAACGAGCAAAAAAGTTTGAAAATCTGAGTTTGGCCACTTATTTCTCCCAATTCCAAATTTTACACAATGCATATTTGATATTTTTCAAAAGATCAGTTGATTCTCTTTAAAATGATAACATGCTTGTTATGATCATGCCATCAAAAAAGAGCAAAATTCAAAACTGTTGATGAGGTCTGAATTGAAAAGCTGCAAAACTAGCAGAAATAGTCATGAAGGGTCAATACAGAACATGATTCTTTTGTCTGTGTCAATAGAGATGAAAATCCATTCAAATCAAGCCCCTGCTTCTTCATTTCTTATGTTTTGTTGTGGTTTATGTTGGTTTGTTTGTTATGTGTTTGCTTGTGCAGAGGAGTGTTTGATTCCATTTTAATGTTGATGTTAAGGTGCATGAAAATTACCCATTGATATTTACTAAAACCGAGGAGGGATTATCGATCAAAGTCAGATTTCCAAACTTTTTTTGAGGAGTAAAAGTGAGAGCACATTTTAACTGACACACGCATGTTCACGGACTTTTAAAAAGGCTGTTGTCACTCCATTATTACAACTACCAACAAATAAGGAGAGAAATATGCCTCGACCCAAAAGATCCACGAGTTGTGGCCATTCAGGTCGGGAAACTCCGAAAGAAGATGTCATTGAAAGAAGGGTAGAAGTAGAAGAAGTGGAGGAAGAGACAATTGAAACGGAAGAGGAGGTCAATGACGAGCAGAGCCAGGTAAAAGAACAAGACACCAAACTAGACCAGGTCCAAGTGGAGCGCCTCTGGCAGTCTCACGTACATCACGCGATTCAATATAGCAGCAGTGCTGACTTTGAAAACTACTATAAAATAATTATTCACAAAACACGATTCATATAATGATACAATACTACGTTCATTGACAATAAATGACATTTGACCTTGATCATGTGACCTAAGACTTGTCAGTGATACTTGATAACTCTTATGTCCACGTTTTATGAACTAGATCCATACACTTTCAGAGTTATGATGGTAATTCAACGAATACCCCCAAACATATTGCCAAAGTCCATTGGCCAAATGACCTTGGTCGTGTGGCCTGAAACTCGCACAGGATATTCAGTGATACTTGATTAATCTTATATCCAAGTTGATGAATCATATCCATAAACTTTAAAAGTTATGATGGTAATTCAACAAATACCCCCAATTGGCCAAAATTCATTGACCTTAAATGACCTTTGACCTTAGTCATGTGACCTGAAACTCGCAGAGGATGTTCAGTAATACTTGATTACTCTTATATCCAAGTTTCATGAATCAGATCTATAAACATTCAAAGTTATGATGGTAATTCAACAGATCGCCCGAACATCACCAAAGTTCACTGACTTTTGACCTTGGACATGTGACCTGAAATTCGCACAGGATGTTCAGTGAGACTTGATTACTCTTATGTTCAAGTTTCATGAATCAGATTCATCAACTTTCAAAGTTATAATGGTAATTTAACAAATACCCCCATATTAGCCAAAGTCCATTGACCCTATATGACCTTTGACCTTAGTCATGTGACTTGAAACTCAAGCAAGGTGTTTAGTAATACTTTAATAACCTTATATTTAAGTTTCATGAACTAGGTTTATATTTTTTCTAAGTTATGATGACATTTCAAAAACTTAACCGTAGGTTAAGATTTTGATGTTGATTCCCCCAACATGGTCTAAGTTCATTGACCCCAAATGACCTCTGACCTTAGTCTTGTGACCTGAAACTCAATCAGGATGTTAAGTAATGCTTGATTAACCTTATGGCAAAATTTCGTGAACTAGGTCTATATATTTTCTAAGCTATGATGTCATTTCAAACACTTAACCTTCGGTTAAGATTTGGTGTTGACGCCGCCGCCGGCATCCATCTTTGAGTGCCAAAAATGTGCATGTCCCGCCCCTTGGTCGTATGAAACTCTTATCACTCGTAACAAAATCTTGATAACTCGTTTATAGCTCGCCTTAAGTCGTATAAAGGTCATACTAAGCTCGGTCTGACTCGTTTCGCGCTCGGTTCACTCGTACAGCGAGCGTAGTGAACTCGATGTTGAGTCTTTTGTCACTCGAGCAAATTCCAGAAAAAATGTATATTTCACGCGAGCTTGTGCGAGTTAAGGCGAGTTAGAGCTCGCGCAGCTCGCGTATGACTCGCAACTCTAACTCGCCAAAGTGGAAACCTTGCTGCATTGACGGAAATCACCCTTTTAAAGGAACCTCATTAATGCTGTGGGTTGGGTTATATGTAACATAACAGTATGGATCGTCTCACTATCCTATTCCATGGAAAACATATCTATGACGCATTGAAAATTGTTTCTATGAATTTGATAGGTCTCACTAGATAAGTCTATATAGTCAACGCCCAAACCCTCAAAGCCGAAGCCAATGCCCCCCTCCAAAAAAAATCTCAAACAAAAACCAATTTAGTTGAAGGTGACCTGGTGTGCAAACTAGGAAATTAAGTAATAATCCAACTACATTCATATAATAACCAAAACTAATATATTACAATGGTTATTAAAAGAACATCTACCGTGTGAGTGAAAAAAATATTGACACCTCACAAATCTCCAAATTAACGGGGAAACATTGTAATGAACACATACTTTATATTGGCCTGATAGAGTGTTCTCTTCTAAATAATTTGATACCATAATTGATATGTGTGTTAACGCTTGGATAATCTGGGTCCCGTCTTACAAAGAGTTACGATTGATCCAATCAATCGTAACTCTATGGAAATCCATCAGTGTCATAATTTTTTTCTACAGGAAATTTGCAAAAATGTCCTTTGTAGACAAAGGAGAACACCCAATTGTCAAGAAATCAATGAATTTATGGATATACATTTATATCTAAATTTTAATTAAAACAAACATATTTTAGATATTGACTTTGCTGGCCTTACATAGTTGCAATTGATTGGATCAATCTGAACTCTTTGTAAGACGGGGCCCAGGAGTTATTTTTTTAATGTGATGTGAAAACCCGATGTGAGGTTCGATTTGTAAGGCATGGCTGCAATGCATGAATCCAGATGCTAATGATGTCATAATCCTACATTAGATAGTAAACATATTTGCCACTCCCTTTTCAATGGCTTATTTCGAAAGGGTGGGTGCTGTCGCGTTAGGGTGCTAATGATGTCATAATCCTACATTTGATAGTAAACATATTTGCCACTCCCTTTTAAATGGCTTATTTCGAAAGGGTGGGTGCTGTCGCGTTAGGGTGCGTCAACGCGAACGCGAAGATTCGTCCAAAGCCCCCCCCCCCCCCAGTTTGGCCGAAAGGGTGCGTTGGGAGCGCCACGTCGCGTCAAGTTCACTGGAACGCGCCCTTTCGTCCAAAGCCCCCCCCCCCCCCGGTTTGGACGAAAGGGTGTGTTTAATAATAATTGTTGGGGTGTCCATTAAAATTTAATGAAGATGTTCGATTTGCAAAGGAAGCTTGCTCAGGTTGATCTCTGGAAAAAAAAAACAATGAACGGCGGGAAAATGGGAAAAATTAAGGGAGAAAATAACTAAGTAAATGAAAGAAAGAAGGAAAGAAAGGAGAGCAACAGAAAAGGGAAGGAGAGAAGCTTTTCGGCATCTGTTGTTTGTCAGTAATGAATAAGCCGGGGGTAGTCATAATAATTTAGCATTTTGTACTTGTATTCTCTGGCATAAATATAGTTAGTAGACTCGTTTAAGGTAGGTATGATGTCATCTTTTATAATATCATAATTTCCTCTCAAGGAAACGGTCCTAAATATTAAATCCTGTGCTATATTTACAAAATAAATTTCGAATATTACACTTGTTAATCTAGGATGATTTTGATCCGTTTGGATTTATGAGATAAGAACACATATTAAGTACCCATCTCATAGCATGCATTTTGCTAACGGTTATTGACCTTCACAAAGATACTTTTTTTCATTTCATATTATTTGTGATATCATATAACTATCTGAAATGTTTCATTCAATCTGAATAAATATTTTCATATCAATTACTTTCATGACCAATATAATTCATCTTAAATGGCCTTTGACCTCGACTCGGTATTTTGAAATTATACTCTACTTTCTGATATCTGTTAATCATTGCAATAAGTTTAACATAACAAAGGCTTATAATTTCAACATTATCCGGAAACATGCTAATTAGTATGTAAATGAAACACCAAAGCAAACAATCTTTAGAAACTTTACTTTTTTAAGCACCTTGTGTATCTGAATAACATGGAATGTGATATACAAATTATATGTATTACTATTATTATTTACCGAATGATAATTCATAGTGATATACCAGACTCTGAACTTTAATCGATTCAAACAAGCTTTTGGATTTATGCAAGTTTACATATTTTAGGACTTTGAGTAGGGTTTCTAGAGATCTGAAAGTAATGTATTGTAGTGTAAAAAAGTCTTACAAAAAAGTAAATAGAAAAATCCTTTCGAAAGTAAAAAAAAAATGTGTGCGTGAAAACCAGAAAGAAAACGGTCAAATAGGTATTTGGCGACCATTTTAAAAATATGCTAATAATATGAAAATGAACCTTTAATCAAACTGTATAAAGCTTTCTAGTGCCCTATATTTATTCGTCCTTAGAACTTCAAATTAAACAAATAAGCTATGTTATTATTTTTTGGTGGCCATGTTAGATTTATCCAAATTAGATTACTTTCCCCTTGTTCAAATTGGGGGACCTTTAGTATGATCATCTGTGGACTACAAAGAAATGTTCTTCAGTGAAATAAATTATGGTTCAATTCGTTTCAAAATAAAAAAAGTTTTAATTTCTAGAGTAAAATGGGGGCTTCAAAATATTAATAGAGTATTAAACGTCTCGTTTATCTGTTCCGACAAGCCCAAGGAGTAGAACAAATTGGAAGCAGCTTTTCGATGTAACACAAATGCCCTTTTTCCAATTGGGAATTCAAAATTGCAGTACATTCCAAAATACGATAAAGGGGGTTTGGGCGCAATGTCGACATGCTGACATGAAATAAAGGAAAATAGAACGCAATAAAAAATAAATAAAGAAAGAAAGAGGATTTGACAGTAAAAAAAAATCCAGAGTGGGGGGGGGGGCTTCCCAGCATTGTAGGGAACCCCATTTGGCAAACTAGACATGCCTGTGAATATTTTCATTATTTCCTAAAAGATAGCTAAACATGCACCTTTTTATTCAATGGTCATCCCTTTACATTGAACATATCCAATTTATTTTATAATTATATATTTATATACATTTCAAATTTAACGACATATTGAAACATTATTATGAAGCTGATTTTTAATCTTTACTGTGTTACAAACAACATGACAATTATTGATTGATTGATTTTATTTGGCAAGTCACCATAACATATTATACACTAGCATTAAAAACAGCATGCTTGCACAGGATGACCCATGAAAGCTCAAAAGCTTATTTCCAGTGGGGTCTTCGACATATAGAATTAAGACAATAAAATGGTAAAATTATACTATATACATATTGAAAAAAATGAAGAAAAAAAATCAGAATCTACTACTACCAATAAATAAGATATAGATAGAATATAACGATGAAGGAGAAAAACAGAAGGAGAAGGAGGAGGAATAGAAGAAGAAGGGTGGGGTGGAGGAAAAGGAGAATTACGGAAGAAAAAGGATGAGGAAGAAAAGGAATAAAGAGAAGAACAACATCAAAAACAGCGACAATAATAACAATACGAAAAAGGAGAATAGAAGAGAGAAAAGAAATAGAAAGAATAGAAGAAAGGACATATCGAAACTTCAATAAACTATGTAAAATAAATAATGATACCTGGTAGAGAAAAGAACGTGGTCAGTATTCAGACTAAATCAACCGTATAACATATCATTTGCATCTTCTCTTTGACTCTTGAAAGATATTCTTTCAATTTCCTCTCAAAATGCAAAAAGTTTCCTCTTCCCTTTATATCATTGGGAAGAGAATTCCAATGTTTTATAGCATTGTAATAAAATGAGTTACCAATACTACCTACCCTTTCTGGTAAGCAAAACTTGAAATGGACGTTTTTTGTATTATAGTTACGTAATTCGGTAACTAGATTAAAGTTTGATCCAATACAAATAATTCGATCTATTGTGATAGATTTTATGCACGTGGTGCACAATAACCTTTTTTGATCTTTCGTTGACTTCAAGGAAACCTGTTTCAGAGAGTTCGGTGTAGTCAACATGGGTTCTGTGACCAGCCAGAACACTTAATGAATCTTAACGTTTTTTTCTGTATAATTTTTAACTTCTTTTTATCGAGTTCGCTTATGCCACTAAACCAAGCAGAGTTAGCATAGTTAAATAAACTCTGAATAAGAGCAAAACAGAGAATACGCCTTGCTTTCTGATCCATACAAGTTTGATACCTGTACAGAAATTTCAAACGGGCATTCGCCTTTTTTTACGATTGATTCTACTAAACACTGGCGTAAATCCGTGTTGATGGGTGGGGGGTGGATGACTGAAATATTTTGGCATTTTTCTTGCAATCATGTTTTTAGATATGCAAGGAATTGTCATTGATATGTCCACACTGACGTTCCGTGGGTAACGGCATTGTGGGGGCACCAGCAATTTTTTTGAATCACTGAGTGAGCGCGCGAGCTAATTTTTTTTTTTATATTCACACCTAAAAAGGGACAGTATAATCAAATTATGTAATCATGATAGGTACCTGTCTAGCTAAACAATGCGAGCGCGAAGCGCGAGCTGAATTTTTTTATATTTTGACCACAAACAGCGAGATTTTAAGGAATATATTTTAGGAATCCATTAAGAGTATGCATATCTCACCATAGTCATCTAATGCGAGTGCCAAGCGCTAGCTGATTTTATTAGAATCACATCTGAACACATGAAACACTCTTCGTAGTCATTGCAATCATGAGTACGCATTTCACCAATCAAATATTGCGAGCGCGAGCTGAAAATTTTTCATATTCAGATCAGAAGAAGGGACATTTTAAGGACTGATTTTAGGAATTCACGAAGAGGAGACATATCTCACCAATCCACTAATGCGAACGTAATCACGGGCAGGAAATGTTTATATACGGAGACCTTAACATGGGGCAATCACTTGTGTAAAAGAAGCATATGTCAATATATGATAACTCAAGTGCTAAAAAATATATGTGGTTTATATTGACTTGAAAACGTGATGTTTTAGTACAACAGGATTATATATCTTGTTAAACAGACAATGCGAGCACCAGGAACAATGAAAACGTAGGCCCTGGGCAAATTATGTTTCATAAAGTTATGATAAAAATGTTTCTTATGTAATGTAACATAAATAATTATAATATAACATTGTAATGAATTATATTTTCTTCTTTCCCACTTCGTTTCTCTTTCTTTCTCCCTCATTTCTCCTTTTCCCCGTTTTTTTTTGGGGGGGTGCATGTGCCCCCATGCCCCCGGTAGTTACGCCACCGTATGTCCATAAGGCAATTACCCCTCCGATATTGTTATCGTTTTTTACCCCATGATGGTTTAACGGTTTTATTAGAGATTACATTCAAAATGTTTTGACATTCCATCTTAATTCCTCCCCCCAAAACCCCAAAATTGATGAATTGGAAGAAAAGGGGTTTCTCTTCAACGTTATAATAAGGACAAAAGTACATCGTTTGCAAATGGTGAACTGGCTCTTTATTTGCATTTTATGATCCAATGATATTGTTTTATTTATTAAGCGGTATTTTAGGAAGAATTTTCACCAACAAAACAATTATCTCTTGTGATTTTTTTTTCATTTCTTCCGTAAAAAGTGGGGGGATGTTTATACAGGCCATCCCCCCTCCTCGAAAAGTGGGGGGATATATCCCCCCATCCCCCGGGATTTACGCCAGTGCTACTAAAGATGAAAATGAAAGGGAGCTGGTCAGCTCAATGCCTAAACACTTTACAGTTTCTTTCCAATGAATTATCTTATTATTGTATGTCACTTCAAATTCAAATGACGTTTTATAACTACTATTATACAAAACAGAATGCTCTCGGTTTTGTAACGATAATCTATTATCAGTCATCCAATCGACACATGTAGACAGCTGTTCACTAAGTTTTTCTTCAACAAATTTTGGGTTAGAATTTGAACAAAGTAGTACGCTATCATCTGCATACAATAATAATTGACAGTCAGCTTTTATACAAATAGACATTTCATTGATATAAGTTGAAAATAGAATTGGGCCTAAAATACTTCCCTGTCGAACTCCACACGTTATAGGCATCATTTGGGAACGAATATCGCCACTACTTGATGTCGATTCGACAAGTGGATTTGAACCATACTACAGTTTCCTGGTTAAAACCCATTATTTGTCATTTTTTTTCAATAAGATGCCATGATTAACTGTATCAAATGCTTTTTGAAGATCTAAACCAGCCACATGATGTATTCACAATTAAACAATATATATTAGTGAGGTTTGCATACAGGAATTTAATTTTTATCCGGTTTGTATTGGATCTCTATATATCTACATTTCCGATCCATGTGATGATAACGGGGAGCACCGACAAAGGATCTTGAGACGAAATCGTTTTTATAACCTATCACCTTTTATTTCATAATATCGTTCAAGTTACATAATCATAATGACGAAATATAACATAGGACACTATAAACGTAATATAAGCAACTACACAACAAATACTATAATCAGAAAACTACAAATAATTCTACTGCAAAATAATGTTATCCCATATGCTATCAATCAATTCATGTTTTTAACATTCTAGATAAGTACTTATACCAAGCGCAGCGATTCAAGCTCAACATGATATCTTTCAACAGTTGAATATTAATGTGCTTTTTGCATTTATTGGAATTATGCAAAAAAATCAAATTCATTTTTCCGTTCCTGCATGACATAACAATATACACAGTATGACCATCATCAAAGTAAAAGCAATCAATTTTACATGAAAAGACGTATTATAATTTACCATCAATGGTATAAGCAACAAACATGCAGCGTTATGACACTATATGCTTGAGAAGATGTCACACTTTCAAAAATATAAAACAAATAAGAAAATGCCTAGAAAATCACACGAACTAATGACAGTATAGAAAAAACAAACAAACCATTGTGTTATACAGTTATAATTACAAAGTAGAAAATACATGTATGTGAGGCGGTTACTTGAAATCATATCAATCTTTTAGCTTAAAACATACAGTACAACTATTACGGGTATGGGAGAGAATTATATATTTATTACTGCTTTCACACCGAGGTACGATCGCTGAGTATGGTCGCAGCGACCGTAACCAGCGACCAACTCGCTTGTGACGTCACAATGGATGAATATGGTATTTCGATCGGTTACCGATTTCGTTGAAATTCTTTCAAATCATGAACAAAGTAGTACGCTATTATCTGCATACAATAATAATTGACAGTCAGTTTTTATACAAATAGACATGTCATTGATATAAGTTGAAAATAGAATTGGGCCTAAAATACTTCCCTTTGGAACTCCACACGTTATAGGCATCATTTGGGAACGAATATCGCCACTACTTGATGTCGATTCGACAAGTGGATTTGAACCATATTCTACAGTAGCCTGGTTAAAACCCATTATTTATCTTTTCAATAAGATGCCATGATTAATTGTATCAAATGCTTTTTGAAGATCTAAACCAGCCACATGATGTATTCGCAAATAAATAATATATAATTACTGAGGTTTGAATACAGGAATATATTTTTATCCGGCTCGTATTGGATCTATCTACATTTCCTATCCATGTAATGATAACAGGGAGCACCGAAAAAGGATCTTGAGACGAAATAGTTTTTATAACGGCAAAAAATCTTGTCCAGATGAAGTCTAATACTGGTCATATGTCATTAATATCATTAATAGTCGACTATGACGTCATATTCACGTCATTCTGACGTCCAATACTGGTCAGGAAAAGGGCGCAAAGACGTCATTAAGACATCATATTCGACCTTTTACGACGTCATGATCACGTCATTTTACGACGTCAATATGACGACATGCGTCGGTGCAAATACTCGGTTTTCAGACGACTCTTTTACAGCATTAATGTGACGTGAGACACGTCGTAAAATGACTTGAATAAGACGTCTTTTTACCCAGTTTTTGCTATCGGGGACTACATTCTATTAGATATACAATGGAGAAAACGAATAAGTAATTGTTAACATATTTCTGCCAGTGCGCTTACACAGTAAGAACCAATTGTAATAGCTAATTTCAGTTTTTTTCCAAAAATCTAGTTGGTTCAGGTATAAATTAACGCCTTGTAAAATGCATGAAGAGGCCATTGCTATGCAATCGCAGCCGATTAAATGTAAGCGCAAGATTTTCACGCGTTAAGTGTATGTGCGTGCCATGCAATATGTGCGACTGCATGGTAACAAGTTACGTCACAATTGCTTAGCAAAGGTTACTTCGCCAAGTTCGTAAATAATGTGTCTGCTAAATGATTATACTTGATGTCTATAAGGGCTCTCCTCAACTGTTGACGTTCTTTTGATTCAGTTGTTCCTGCCCTCCATCTACGGAGCATATTCCACGTGCCCATGTAATCTCCATCTTTGTTGGCCTGTGTATAGCGCTGTATATCTGCTGGTTCAAAGCCAAGTTTACCACCTAGATCATGAATATCACTGTCTCTGAATGTAGTTCTTGCAATTTTCCTAAGAATGTCATCGAAATCATTCTCATCTTCATCCCTCAACGATCTACAGAGAACATATGAAATAAACCCCGAATAGAATGTAAATAATGCCGTTAAATAGAAAAAAAAAACCTATCACAATGGACACGAGGGCCATAACATATGATTATTTACCAACACCGATATATGCATATCAATGAATATATCATTTAATTCTCTTTAAAATGATACCATACATGGTAAGAATATGGTTCACATGGGGGTGCAGTGCCTTAAAAGGTGGAGCAAGGTCAACATTGCAAAATGACACAATATTGAATGTCACTGTTCTTTGTTTCCGTGGTGATGAGTGAGTTTCTCAGCGGTTTCTTTTGACTTTGATCGATAATCCCCCTCGGTTTGGGTAAATATCAATGTTTATTTAAAATTAATAAATAGATCGTTTCATTTTCTTTAAAATGATACCCTACATGATATGATTATGGTTCACATGCAGTGCTTTGAAATGTGGGGCAAGGTCAAAGTTCAAAGGTTGCAAATAGACACAATATTGAAAGTCACTGTTCTGTTCTCTGTGGTGATGATTTTCTCAGCGGTTTCTTTTAATTGTTTTCGTGCACCTTAACATCAACATTAACATGGAATCAAACACACCTCTGCACAAGCAAACACGTAACAAACAAACAAACAAATATGCATGGGTATTTCAAACCACGACTCAAGCCATGTTATCTCACAGAACCATTACTACATAAACCACAACAAAACATTAAAATATTAAGAAGCAGGGACTTGATTTGAATGACTTTTCATCTCTATTGACCCTTCATGACTTTTTCTACTCGTTTTGCAGCTTTTCAATTCAGACCTCATCCAACACTTTTGAATCCTGCTCTTTTCATGATGGCATGATCATAACAACCATGGTATCATTCTGAAGAAAATTAAATGATCTTTTGAATGATGTCAAATATGCATAGTGTAAAATTGTGAGCTGTGAGAAATAAATGGCCAAATTTCCATCTTTTTTTTTTTTTTTGGGGGGGTAGGGCCCGAGGTATGCATATTTAAATATATGTTTTGCAGCGATGGAAATGCACACCTGAGACTTGACCTCAAGTCAGGATACTTCAGGTCACCTGAACTGAAGCCTTGTTCGTTAACTTATAATTTTTTCGGGGGTACAAATTAGTGAAAATATAGATTCATGCAACTATATCCTGTTATTTGTCAAGTCTACTGTCACACCCGCCCCAGGAGCAACAACTTTTTAAAGAAAAGGAAAAGAACCAAAATGAAGCAATAATAAAAGAGCCCTCTATCGGGGTGGAACAGTGTTGCAAAAAAGATGAATCCTTCGTCATCCACCACACCCGCCCCAGCCGCCACAGAGTTTTGAAGAAAAAAGAGAGAACCAAAATGCATAAATAATGAAACACTTACTTGCGCGCACGAAACGGCTTCCGAGAGGGGAGGGGGGAGGTACAGGGAGGGGTGTTTCCACTACTTACAGTATAAACTTACGTTGCTTAATTACAATGACACTACTTTATCATTAACTCTACTCATTTAACGTTTATTTATTTGGTAATTCTGCATTCTGCTTTATGATCGTGTGCATTGAATGTTTAACAAGATAACTCGAAATGTTATGGAAATACATTCACCTGTAACATTGAACCTTAAAGCATTTTTTTTTATTTAAACAGAAAAATAAGAAGAACAATAAGGTGAACGTTCTAAAGAAAAGAACGTACATTCATTTGTCACTCAAATAGAAGTGCCGGTTTAAATCAGTTTTCCTCCGGGAAGCCTCTCTTCAGGCAATGGTCCTTGGCATTGGCGGCGGAAGCCAAAAACTTTAGGAGGGGACAACCCAAGAAAAAAAAATTTGACAAGCAAAAAAAAAGGGTTCTCAACCTAAAAATTTTAGGGGGGATGCGTAGGAAAATAAATTAACAAGCAAAAAAAAAAAAAAAAAAAAGGTCATCAACTATAAATTTAGGAGGGGACCGTCCCCCCCTCCTCAAATTTAGGGGGGACACGTCTCCCCGCTTCCGCCGCCTATGGTCCTTGGGGGAGTTTTAAATGGGGGAGTCACCCTCCGGAGAAGTCCTCTCGGGGAGTTGTCCTAAAACCCATGTATGTTGTTGTTGTTACTATTGTTTTTACCATGATTTCAGCAGTAGAAGTAGAAGTAGACGTCGTAGTCGTAGTAGTAGTTGTTGTAGTAGTTGTAGTAGTAATAGTAGTTGTTGTAGTAGTTGTAGTATTCGTAGTAGTAGTTGTTGTAGAAGTTGTAGTAATCGTAGTCGTAGTAACAGGCACAGGACGTATTACGACGAGGGAGAGCAGATAAGGAACAATTCAAAGGAACAATTCAAAGGAACGTCGGGACTTCCACGCTTCTCGCGGGGGGGGGGTACACTCCCCTCCCAGCACACCCCCCCCCCGGAACGCGCTTCCCGTGCTCACTACTGCCCCCTAAACTGAAATTCTAGTTATGCCACTAATTCTATACGGAAATACAGGAAATATTTGACTCCGCCACCCCCCCTCCCCCGATAACAGGCACCTGTTTCGCTGCTGTAACGACGCACCTTAAACCACTCGACCGCGGCACCCGATGAAGGGGGAAAAGTCGGTCTGGCGGGCTGTCACCGATTTGAATACTTCAAAGAAATTATTATAAGCATCATCTGCATCACCTAATGAAAATGTATGAATCCAGTCAAAAGAGAGTAACATTTTGTTGAGGCTATCAATATTTTCTTTGTTAATGATTCGTTTCTTAAAAATCATGTTGACATCTGCTTTAGAAAAAGACCTTATATAACGGGTTATTGAAAAAGTGGCAACTGGTAAGTTGTATCATCATAAAACATCCCAGAATATGTATTCTTTTCGCATACATTCGTAAAGTTATTGTCGATTAAAGTTGTTGAGCAATGTGTTATTTTCTGAGGGAATTATCATACATTATGTTAAAAAAATGATTGACATTTGCAACTGATGAGCTATTCAACATATTTATATTCCAGTCACCCTTAATATATATATTCTTGTTTTCATTTATAATTGTACTAAGGCATGTATTTAAATCGTTATTAAAATCAGCTACATTTGAACTAGGATCACGATAAATAATTCCAATGATTGTTTTTTGGTATCAGTATATTAATTTCACCATGAAAGATATCGACCACTCCCCTCGAACTGGATGAACTCCGATTTCAGCGCAACCCGGGTCATCGTCAATATCCGGAACTGATGAGCCAAAGCCACGACCAATCATCGTCAAATTGACCAGCTACAGGAAGGAAAGAGAAATCCTTCAAAATCGAAAAGAGCTGACAGGAACAAAGATTGTGATTGCCGAAGATCTTACGATGAAGAATAAAGGACTTCTTCCGCAGACAAGATCTTTGAAAAGCTTAAAAACAGCTTGGTCGTCTGATGGACGGATTATCGCTCTGATTGGGTCCACTTCCCATGGTAAAAACATTACAAAACTCATAACATAACATGACTTGTGAAGAGGATTTGAGGAGGATACCTGATACATGAACTAACTTTTTGTCTGATGAATATAACTAGGTGGTCTGTCTCGGAAAGATCACCTCATTTTCGTCCGAAATATCTTTTATTATCTCGGTCATTATTTATCTATTGTGAGCACCATTGTTTGTCGCCAACTTTTCTCCGAATTGGCAACATCAATTTTTTCGTCACATATAAAATCTATCATAGAGACGCTATACTATAAAACTTTTCAAGGTCATCAGGTTATGATGACGTCATCTAGGCGCCATTTTGTAAACTTCTTTATTTTATCATGTCTAAATAACGGATAATCCATAATCATAATAAAATTTAGGTAAAAAGTCAAATGTCAAAGTCATCAAAGGTCAAATTGAAAAAAAAAATGCTCAAAATCATCTATAATTAATTATGAGTGCGTTTCAGGTCATTTAAAGCATTTCCATATTTTGCGCGCGCGCACGTATGCGCGCGCGTTTTCGTGCGTAACGGCGTTATGCAGCATAAATTTGGTGTTTTTCCTTCGTGTATCCATTAAATTAATATAATTCTAATCAAATGGATACCTCGATCAGCTCTCTATACGATCATTAATAAGGGAGTGAGCACCCACTAAGTTTGCAGCGCGCGTGTGCGCGAGCTCATAACATAGGCTCTACATTGGCAAAAACATGCCTACTGAAAATTCAGTGTAGCTCTTCAGAATGAACGAGGACCCCCGATTTTTGTCTCACCTGCGAAGCAGAGTGAGACTATAGGCGCCGCTTTTCCGACGGCGGCGGCGTCAACATCAAATCTTAACCAGAGGTTAAGTTTTTGAAATGACGTCATAACTTAGAAAGTATATGGACCTAGTTAATAAAACTTGGCCATAAGGTTAATCAAGTATTACTGAACATCCTATTAGAGTTTCATGTCACATGACCAAGGTCAAAGGTCATTTAGGGTCAATGAACTTAGACCATGTTGGAGGGATCAACATCGAAATCTTAACCTGAGGTTAAGTTTTTGAAATGTTATCATGTTAGCTCTTCAGAATGAACGAGGACCCCCGATTTTTGTCTCACCTGCGAAGCAGAGTGAGACTATAGGCGCCGCTTTTCCGACGGCGGCGGCGTCAACATCAAATCTTAACCTGAGGTTAAGTTTTTGAAATGACGTCATAACTTAGAAAGTATATGGACCTAGTTCATGAAACTTGGACATAAGGTTAATCAAGTATCACTGAACATCCTGCACGAGTTTCACGTCACATGACCAAGGTCAAAGGTCATTTAGGGTCAATGAACTTTGGCCGAATTGCGGATATCTGTTGAATTCCCATCATAACTTTGAAAGTTTATGGATCTGATTCATGAAACTTGGACATAATAGTAATCAAGCATCACTGAACATTGTGTGCAAGTTTCAGGTCTCATGATTAAGGTCAAAGGTCATTTAGGGTCAATGAACTTTGGCCGAATTGGGGGTATCTGTTGAATTACCATCATAACTTTTAAAGTTTATTGGTCTAGTTCATTAAACTTGGACATTATAGTAATCAAGTATCTCTGAACATCCTGTGCGCGTTTCAGGTCACATGACCAAGGTCAAAGGTCAATGAACTTTGGCCGAACTGGGTGTATCTGTTGAATTATCATCATAACTTTGAAAGTTTATGGATCTGATTCATGAAACTTGTACATAAGAGTAATCAAGTATCACTGAACATCCTGTGCGAGTTTCAGGTCACATGATCAAGGTCACAGGTCATGTAAGGTCAATGAACTTTGGCCATGTTGGGTTTTTTGTTGAATAACCATCATATCTCTGTAAGTTTATTGGTCTAGTTCATAAAAAGTGGACATAAGAGTAACCATGTATCACTGAACATCTTGTGCGAGTTAGAGTAGTATTCAAAGTCAATACTGCTGCTATATTGAACCGCGTGATGCAGGTGAGACGGCCAGAGGCATTCCACTTGTTTCACAAGTGTTCATATTTCGATAGATTATGAATCAAAGATATGATGTTGTGTTTCATTTGACCCTTACTTATATTATGGCGTCATCAAAATGGCGTCGGAACTCAAAATTGCCAGTTTGCGTATGACGTTATTATAATTATGCAAATTAGGCTCTTACTCCGTAAATATTGGTCAATTTTCGCCCAATTTTTTATATGTTGTAGCTTTTCATTTAGTAATAAACGAATTATCCCGAAAAATTAGAATTTTTAGAGGCATGTTAATTTTGCTCATTTTGCGTGTGAGAAAGAAATAGAAACTTGAGAAAGCGGGGGAGATTAGGATTGAGTCCATTCATTTATGTACAAGAGTGTTCTCGTCCATTCGTTCAAGTCCATGCGCCTGCACACTTCAGTTTCAGTGGCGGATCCAGAGGGGGGCGCCCCGGGCGCGCGCCCCCCCCCCCTATTTTCGCCGGATTTTTTTTTTTATGGTTATATTTACTGGATTGGTACAATGTAGTCCATTTCAAGGGCTAGATCTAGTCAAAACTATATTTTAACTTACGCTCACGGCCTTTGTGTTCGCACAAATGCACCTCTGTCATACTGTATTGCAATATGTAAATTCCGGGATTCCAGGGCGCGCAAGTCGATTGGTTGGAAAGTTGCACCACTTGTAATCGGGAGTTGCAGTGCATGACCAGTGTGAAGCAGGCGCGTACGCAAGGGGGGGGGGTTAGGGGGTTCAAACCCCCTTTTTTTTTGCTTGTCTCCCCAGAGGTCGGTCTGGTCAAGGAGTTATCGGGCAAGCGCCTGATAACTCCTTGGTCTGGTTACGGACAGTTCCCCTACCCAATAATGTATATGACAGCAATAATGAACAGAATCTCATGTTTCCGACGAAAAACACAGAAATAATTTCCGCTCGCTTCGCTCGCTCCATTTTATTATATCTTTTATTTCCGCATGTCGTCGACATGATCACGGTATCGCCATTAACAAGGCCATACATGATTATCATGATGTAAACTTGTGAATACAAGTGAACCAAGACAAAGACATACGTTTTCTTACAAAATATGTTTTATCAATATGAAAACAAAAATGACGGAAAACGCTAAAATGTCGGTTAGCTCGCTCCGCTCGCTCGTAATCATTTATGAAATTCCATAAGTATCTAGTCTCCTGTTCAAGGCCGTATTATGAGTGTTACGAATAGAAGGACATGTAGCATCGACTAATACTTGATTTACTAACAAACTATTGACAAGAAATGTATGTTTTGACGGGAAAACGCGAAAATTTCGGCTCGCTCACTCCGCTCGCTCGTAATCATTTATGAAATTTCTTAAGTTTCTAGTCTCTTGATCAAGGCCATATCATGAGACTTACGAGCAGAAGGACATGTGTCATCAACTAATATGTAATCATGACCAACAAGCGATTGAGAAGAATTGTATATGTTTTGACGGAAAAACGCAAACATTTCGGCTCGCTCGCTCCGCTCGCTCGTAATTATTCATGACATTTCTCAAGTTTCTAGTGTTCTGATCAAGGCCATATCATGAGTGCTACGATCCGAAGGACATGTAGCATCGACTATGATACCAACAAACTATTGACAAAAAGGTTATGTTTTCAACGCAAAAACGAGAACATTTCTGCTCGCTCGCGGGTCATGACCGCACTATTACATACCCCATCCCCACTTAAATGTTATTGTCTTATTTGCAGCGCTAAAAGAAAAAAAAAATCATCACCTCCCGGGCTCCCCCCCCCCCCGCTCATCACTTTTTAGGACTGAGCGGGAGATTAAAAAAAAAATTAGCTCGAAGCCCCCCCTTTCAAAAATCCTGCGTACGCGCCTGGTGTGAAGATGTTGGATTGAATATCATTTTTTCCCGAAATTTTGTGTTTTTTGTAACATGCGTTTGTCCGTCTTTATGGCAAATACATGTAAATTGTAAGTAACAGATCGCGAGAGAAAGTGTCAACGATGCGAATGATGTCTATCCCCGAGATTATTCTTCACTCAAAGATGAAGCCCAATATCGGGCGCCACGTGCGCAGCATTATCATTCTGCCTTGGTCATGTACGCTTTCACTGAAATGTATAGGTCAGACATATTTGTATTTAATGTAAACTAACTTTTACACTTTCTGGTAGATTCAGAGGCATGTTATCCAGGGCGCCCCAACTAAGTTTCGCCGAAGCAATCATTCCAACGAATTTATTATCAAGGAGCAAAATTGTATATTCTCAATCACCAGTCGACCCCACTCCGCGTTTGCTGTGTATAGGCAGCTATATGTCAGCATAAGGAGCGAAGATTTTATGTGACGGGGGGGGGGGGGTGGGTTTTTTTTGGGGGGGAGAATAAAAATACTTTCGTGCTGGGGAAAAACGTCCCGAGGACACATTGTGTATTGTTAAAAAGTAGAAATTGTGACATTAACCCCCCCTACCCCATTTTTAATGTTTGATAATCTATAGGTTTGCTGATTACAATATATCTTTAAAAAAAATTGCCAGCAAAATCGAAAAAAAAAAATAGTTTTAAAAATCTAGGGGGGGGGACGTACGACCTCCCCCGAAATATTTGAGGGAGAACACGTCCCCCCCCCCCCCCCCCCCCGATCGCTGCCGATGATAAGCGCGTAAACCCAAATCCATCTGACCAAGGTCACAATTCTCGTTTGAAACACACAATGTAAATACACAAATGACAATAAACAGAATGGATTATTCGGAACTTATCGATTACAAGTCTCAGTTTCGTATCATTTAAATCTGACGTTTCAATCACACGATGCAAGCAAGTGAAGAGCCTTTGCCAAATGTATGTTTTGAATGACCGCTTATACGGTGTGTGACTGGAAACCAGCTCCTAAATGAGTCAGTATGTGTCTTTTATTCATGAAGTTACAGTGATTTAAGTGTGCATTTTTCTTCTAAAGGTGCTCTCAAAATACGACTTTTGGACATGATTTTTTGAAAAAGTTGCCGTGGGAGGGGGGTATCCCCCCTCCCACACCCTCCCCCCGCTCGGTCGCTTCGCTCCCTCGCCGCTGGCGCCCCCTATTTCAAAATCCTGGATCCGCCCCTGAGTTTCTTTTTAGCTCAACTTATAATAAATAATTCGTGTATCATGGCAGCGTTTCCATGTACGGAAAAAAATATTCACGGCCTGGCAGGTCAGTTGCCCTGTTTGGTAATGGCAGCCGGTTTACATGGTCGACACACGATTTGTCGAAGTTCTAGCTACGCTTTATAAAACTTTATTAAACTCTAATTTTTTAAATGTGATACATTATTATTCAATTGTTTGTATGTTTTTTTTTGTGTTTCTATTATTTGAATCTAGTCTTGTCATAATCTGTTAGTTTACCTCCATTTTGCTAATGATCCCTGAGTGTTTTGAGTAGGTTCATGGTTTCGTTGGCATGCCTACCAAATTGTGCGCGCGCATTCATTGTATGCGCGTATCGAGTGGACCTTTCTAAAAGCAAAATTACCGTGTGAGTGAGACTGTGAGCGTCTAGCTCTCCCATTGTTTTCTGTGGCGAACCCGCTGAGCATGCTATTGTCAATGATTCTCTACTATACGGGTGAGTCCTTCAAATCCTTCAAGGTGTAAAACAGGGAAGTGTGCTCTCTCCCACCTTATATACAGTCTTCATCGACGGCCTGATCAAATCACTAAGGAATGCTTGTCTAGGATGCTCTATTAACGGTTGCTACATGGGAGTGATAGTACTAGCAGATGATGTTGCTCTTATCAGTACATGCCCTCGTGAACTCCAATCAATGCTGGACCTCACCTTCAATTATTCCTGTGCCTGGAGATATAAAATTAATCCACAAAAAAGTGCCGTAGTAGTAATAAACAAAAAAACATCAACCAGTGTAAGTTCAATCGAGTGGAAAATGGGAGGAATGACGATCAAGGAAAGCAGAGAGCACCCACACCTTGGCATAATAAAAAGCAATTGTAATATTGATCACACCAATGACATCATATCAAAGGGATATAACACCTTCTTCTCGCTTACTGGAACAAAGCAAGGAACTCTACGCCTGCTGCCACCAATATGTACTCATCTTTGGAAAATGTTCTGTATACCAAGAATGCTGTATGGGATTCAGATTATCCAACTTACCAACTACATGCTGTCCCGTCTGAACAAGGCTCAATCTTTTCTTTTTAAAAGAGTGCTTGGTTTGCCAAGGAGTGCGGCTGACGAAATTGTTTATTTATTGCTAGATATCCTTCCAATGGATAAGCGAATCGACTATGAAATTCTTCTCTTACTTGGGCAATATGCAAGCCTTTCAGACGAGCGCACTGAAAGAAGAATCCTATTGAATGGTATAGCAAACAATACACCATTGGTAAGACGCTGGATAAAAATTCTCAATAGTTATGAGCTTCCAAGTCTCACTAACATCCTTAGAGAGCGCATTCCATATAAAGTATGGAAGAAGCTAGCAATGGGAAAAATTTATAAACAACACTA
Organism: Lytechinus variegatus; assembly: GCF_018143015.1. Classification (NCBI taxonomy): domain Eukaryota; kingdom Metazoa; phylum Echinodermata; class Echinoidea; order Temnopleuroida; family Toxopneustidae; genus Lytechinus; species Lytechinus variegatus. The sequence continues at coordinate 65,590,478 of NC_054743.1, read as the reverse complement.
TGCAGCCCTTGAAATTGCAGTTGCTAAAAAATCTTCTCTAAGTCTATGGTCGGGCATGACCCAACGTAATAAAAAGAATTATTACCCAAAGCAAGTCTCCAGCCCTCTCTTGAGGGAAGCTATATCCATCAGAGCTCAATTATCCTGCAGTACATACCCAACGAATAGAAGATTATTCTCTCTGAATCAAAGTACCACAACGTCCTGCAAGTTCTGCCACTCCGAACTGGAAAGCGTTGTACATTTTGTTGGAGAATGCCCAGCGTTTAGCACACACAGGAAAACACTTCTACACTTAATAAAAGAAGACGAGGAACTGCAGTATTTTTCTGTGTATTTCAATGATCAAGAACCACAACAATTTACCACTTCCGTCCTGTTTCTACCTGACGTCGAATTAGCAGATTCCTCCAGAAACGACCTTAACCTACTTGTCTTAAATTTCTTGCATAAGATTCACCTCTCTCGATCTACCTTACTCTCACGTCAAAATATGTAACGCTACCATTAATGCAGTATCAAACTGCGGATCTCCGATACAGCGGAGGAAGGATACAGAAGAAGAAGAAGAAGAAGAAGAAGAGTGATCTTGCTTTTTCAAAATCATAGGCCAGGGCAATGACTAAGAACAGTTCGATGAGAATCAATGTCAAGCAATCCTGAAAGGTCAATAATGTTCAATTCTCTTGATGGAGAAGCTTATATCATGGCCCTATTTGCTTTTGCTTTTAGGCCAGTAAGTGTACTAACTAATCTTTTTTTCGTCTTCATAACCTTTGTCGTCTTTCATTATTCTTTTTTCTCCACCTCATCCTTTCCTGATGCTTCTTTCTTTTCCTTCCTCCCCTTTTTCTACGTCTCCTCTCTTCTTGTTCTTCTGCCCACATTCCCTTCTTATACGTCTCCTACTGCTTTTCCTTCATCCTTCTTCTTTTTCTTCTTGCATCTCCTTTTTTTCTCTATCTTCCTTTTCCTCTCCATATCCTTCCTCATCTCTCATTATTAATCTCATCCCTTTTTACTGCTCCCCCATTCTACATGTACGTCTGCTTCTCCTTGGTAATTCTTCTTCTCTTCCTCCTTCTCCCACCCCATCGATTTATGATGATAAAATTATAATGAAATAATAGAAATGTTAACGAAGATAATACTTATAATAGAGAAATGAAGATGATTGCGATAGTAACAGCGGTGATGACGATAACTATTGGAGGATATAGACCATGTACAGCACAACGTATCAGGCGCAATTTCAAATATGATTACATGACGATTTCGATACAAAATATTCATAAATAAATCTAGATCTAGTACATTAATATACACTTATCTTTGTAGAATAATGAAATCGCCGCTCAATATCGATAATTCTGATGATCACTAAAACAGAAAAGCATACGTGCGACAGTGTATAATATTTCCTCGAAAAATACCTGACATTTTATGGAATTCTGTGCTTATATCGCTCATTTCTCAGCACTTTTACGACTTTCTTTCACAGGGCTATTTGGAAACCAGCTCCTAAATGAGTCAGTATGTGTCTTTTATTCATGAAGTTACAGTGATTTAAGTGTGCATTTTTCTTCTAAAGGTGCTCTCAAAATACGACTTTTGGACATGATTTTTTGAAAAAGTTGCCGTGGGAGGGGGGTATCCCCCCTCCCACACCCTCCCCCCGCTCGGTCGCTTCGCTCCCTCGCCGCTGGCGCCCCCCTATTTCAAAATCCTGGATCCGCCCCTGAGTTTCTTTTTAGCTCAACTTATAATAAATAATTCGTGTATCATGGCAGCGTTTCCATGTACGGAAAAAAATATTCACGGCCTGGCAGGTCAGTTGCCCTGTTTGGTAATGGCAGCCGGTTTACATGGTCGACACACGATTTGTCGAAGTTCTAGCTACGCTTTATAAAACTTTATTAAACTCTAATTTTTTAAATGTGATACATTATTATTCAATTGTTTGTATGTTTTTTTTTGTGTTTCTATTATTTGAATCTAGTCTTGTCATAATCTGTTAGTTTACCTCCATTTTGCTAATGATCCCTGAGTGTTTTGAGTAGGTTCATGGTTTCGTTGGCATGCCTACCAAATTGTGCGCGCGCATTCATTGTATGCGCGTATCGAGTGGACCTTTCTAAAAGCAAAATTACCGTGTGAGTGAGACTGTGAGCGTCTAGCTCTCCCATTGTTTTCTGTGGCGAACCCGCTGAGCATGCTATTGTCAATGATTCTCTACTATACGGGTGAGTCCTTCAAATCCTTCAAGGTGTAAAACAGGGAAGTGTGCTCTCTCCCACCTTATATACAGTCTTCATCGACGGCCTGATCAAATCACTAAGGAATGCTTGTCTAGGATGCTCTATTAACGGTTGCTACATGGGAGTGATAGTACTAGCAGATGATGTTGCTCTTATCAGTACATGCCCTCGTGAACTCCAATCAATGCTGGACCTCACCTTCAATTATTCCTGTGCCTGGAGATATAAAATTAATCCACAAAAAAGTGCCGTAGTAGTAATAAACAAAAAAACATCAACCAGTGTAAGTTCAATCGAGTGGAAAATGGGAGGAATGACGATCAAGGAAAGCAGAGAGCACCCACACCTTGGCATAATAAAAAGCAATTGTAATATTGATCACACCAATGACATCATATCAAAGGGATATAACACCTTCTTCTCGCTTACTGGAACAAAGCAAGGAACTCTACGCCTGCTGCCACCAATATGTACTCATCTTTGGAAAATGTTCTGTATACCAAGAATGCTGTATGGGATTCAGATTATCCAACTTACCAACTACATGCTGTCCCGTCTGAACAAGGCTCAATCTTTTCTTTTTAAAAGAGTGCTTGGTTTGCCAAGGAGTGCGGCTGACGAAATTGTTTATTTATTGCTAGATATCCTTCCAATGGATAAGCGAATCGACTATGAAATTCTTCTCTTACTTGGGCAATATGCAAGCCTTTCAGACGAGCGCACTGAAAGAAGAATCCTATTGAATGGTATAGCAAACAATACACCATTGGTAAGACGCTGGATAAAAATTCTCAATAGTTATGAGCTTCCAAGTCTCACTAACATCCTTAGAGAGCGCATTCCATATAAAGTATGGAAGAAGCTAGCAATGGGAAAAATTTATAAACAACACTATGCAGCCCTTGAAATTGCAGTTGCTAAAAAATCTTCTCTAAGTCTATGGTCGGGCATGACCCAACGTAATAAAAAGAATTATTACCCAAAGCAAGTCTCCAGCCCTCTCTTGAGGGAAGCTATATCCATCAGAGCTCAATTATCCTGCAGTACATACCCAACGAATAGAAGATTATTCTCTCTGAATCAAAGTACCACAACGTCCTGCAAGTTCTGCCACTCCGAACTGGAAAGCGTTGTACATTTTGTTGGAGAATGCCCAGCGTTTAGCACACACAGGAAAACACTTCTACACTTAATAAAAGAAGACGAGGAACTGCAGTATTTTTCTGTGTATTTCAATGATCAAGAACCACAACAATTTACCACTTCCGTCCTGTTTCTACCTGACGTCGAATTAGCAGATTCCTCCAGAAACGACCTTAACCTACTTGTCTTAAATTTCTTGCATAAGATTCACCTCTCTCGATCTACCTTACTCTCACGTCAAAATATGTAACGCTACCATTAATGCAGTATCAAACTGCGGATCTCCGATACAGCGGAGGAAGGATACAGAAGAAGAAGAAGAAGAAGAAGAAGAGTGATCTTGCTTTTTCAAAATCATAGGCCAGGGCAATGACTAAGAACAGTTCGATGAGAATCAATGTCAAGCAATCCTGAAAGGTCAATAATGTTCAATTCTCTTGATGGAGAAGCTTATATCATGGCCCTATTTGCTTTTGCTTTTAGGCCAGTAAGTGTACTAACTAATCTTTTTTTCGTCTTCATAACCTTTGTCGTCTTTCATTATTCTTTTTTCTCCACCTCATCCTTTCCTGATGCTTCTTTCTTTTCCTTCCTCCCCTTTTTCTACGTCTCCTCTCTTCTTGTTCTTCTGCCCACATTCCCTTCTTATACGTCTCCTACTGCTTTTCCTTCATCCTTCTTCTTTTTCTTCTTGCATCTCCTTTTTTTCTCTATCTTCCTTTTCCTCTCCATATCCTTCCTCATCTCTCATTATTAATCTCATCCCTTTTTACTGCTCCCCCATTCTACATGTACGTCTGCTTCTCCTTGGTAATTCTTCTTCTCTTCCTCCTTCTCCCACCCCATCGATTTATGATGATAAAATTATAATGAAATAATAGAAATGTTAACGAAGATAATACTTATAATAGAGAAATGAAGATGATTGCGATAGTAACAGCGGTGATGACGATAACTATTGGAGGATATAGACCATGTACAGCACAACGTATCAGGCGCAATTTCAAATATGATTACATGACGATTTCGATACAAAATATTCATAAATAAATCTAGATCTAGTACATTAATATACACTTATCTTTGTAGAATAATGAAATCGCCGCTCAATATCGATAATTCTGATGATCACTAAAACAGAAAAGCATACGTGCGACAGTGTATAATATTTCCTCGAAAAATACCTGACATTTTATGGAATTCTGTGCTTATATCGCTCATTTCTCAGCACTTTTACGACTTTCTTTCACAGGGCTATTTGGAAACCAGCTCCTAAATGAGTCAGTATGTGTCTTTTATTCATGAAGTTACAGTGATTTAAGTGTGCATTTTTCTTCTAAAGGTGCTCTCAAAATACGACTTTTGGACATGATTTTTTGAAAAAGTTGCCGTGGGAGGGGGGTATCCCCCCTCCCACACCCTCCCCCCGCTCGGTCGCTTCGCTCCCTCGCCGCTGGCGCCCCCCTATTTCAAAATCCTGGATCCGCCCCTGAGTTTCTTTTTAGCTCAACTTATAATAAATAATTCGTGTATCATGGCAGCGTTTCCATGTACGGAAAAAAATATTCACGGCCTGGCAGGTCAGTTGCCCTGTTTGGTAATGGCAGCCGGTTTACATGGTCGACACACGATTTGTCGAAGTTCTAGCTACGCTTTATAAAACTTTATTAAACTCTAATTTTTTAAATGTGATACATTATTATTCAATTGTTTGTATGTTTTTTTTTGTGTTTCTATTATTTGAATCTAGTCTTGTCATAATCTGTTAGTTTACCTCCATTTTGCTAATGATCCCTGAGTGTTTTGAGTAGGTTCATGGTTTCGTTGGCATGCCTACCAAATTGTGCGCGCGCATTCATTGTATGCGCGTATCGAGTGGACCTTTCTAAAAGCAAAATTACCGTGTGAGTGAGACTGTGAGCGTCTAGCTCTCCCATTGTTTTCTGTGGCGAACCCGCTGAGCATGCTATTGTCAATGATTCTCTACTATACGGGTGAGTCCTTCAAATCCTTCAAGGTGTAAAACAGGGAAGTGTGCTCTCTCCCACCTTATATACAGTCTTCATCGACGGCCTGATCAAATCACTAAGGAATGCTTGTCTAGGATGCTCTATTAACGGTTGCTACATGGGAGTGATAGTACTAGCAGATGATGTTGCTCTTATCAGTACATGCCCTCGTGAACTCCAATCAATGCTGGACCTCACCTTCAATTATTCCTGTGCCTGGAGATATAAAATTAATCCACAAAAAAGTGCCGTAGTAGTAATAAACAAAAAAACATCAACCAGTGTAAGTTCAATCGAGTGGAAAATGGGAGGAATGACGATCAAGGAAAGCAGAGAGCACCCACACCTTGGCATAATAAAAAGCAATTGTAATATTGATCACACCAATGACATCATATCAAAGGGATATAACACCTTCTTCTCGCTTACTGGAACAAAGCAAGGAACTCTACGCCTGCTGCCACCAATATGTACTCATCTTTGGAAAATGTTCTGTATACCAAGAATGCTGTATGGGATTCAGATTATCCAACTTACCAACTACATGCTGTCCCGTCTGAACAAGGCTCAATCTTTTCTTTTTAAAAGAGTGCTTGGTTTGCCAAGGAGTGCGGCTGACGAAATTGTTTATTTATTGCTAGATATCCTTCCAATGGATAAGCGAATCGACTATGAAATTCTTCTCTTACTTGGGCAATATGCAAGCCTTTCAGACGAGCGCACTGAAAGAAGAATCCTATTGAATGGTATAGCAAACAATACACCATTGGTAAGACGCTGGATAAAAATTCTCAATAGTTATGAGCTTCCAAGTCTCACTAACATCCTTAGAGAGCGCATTCCATATAAAGTATGGAAGAAGCTAGCAATGGGAAAAATTTATAAACAACACTATGCAGCCCTTGAAATTGCAGTTGCTAAAAAATCTTCTCTAAGTCTATGGTCGGGCATGACCCAACGTAATAAAAAGAATTATTACCCAAAGCAAGTCTCCAGCCCTCTCTTGAGGGAAGCTATATCCATCAGAGCTCAATTATCCTGCAGTACATACCCAACGAATAGAAGATTATTCTCTCTGAATCAAAGTACCACAACGTCCTGCAAGTTCTGCCACTCCGAACTGGAAAGCGTTGTACATTTTGTTGGAGAATGCCCAGCGTTTAGCACACACAGGAAAACACTTCTACACTTAATAAAAGAAGACGAGGAACTGCAGTATTTTTCTGTGTATTTCAATGATCAAGAACCACAACAATTTACCACTTCCGTCCTGTTTCTACCTGACGTCGAATTAGCAGATTCCTCCAGAAACGACCTTAACCTACTTGTCTTAAATTTCTTGCATAAGATTCACCTCTCTCGATCTACCTTACTCTCACGTCAAAATATGTAACGCTACCATTAATGCAGTATCAAACTGCGGATCTCCGATACAGCGGAGGAAGGATACAGAAGAAGAAGAAGAAGAAGAAGAAGAAGAGTGATCTTGCTTTTTCAAAATCATAGGCCAGGGCAATGACTAAGAACAGTTCGATGAGAATCAATGTCAAGCAATCCTGAAAGGTCAATAATGTTCAATTCTCTTGATGGAGAAGCTTATATCATGGCCCTATTTGCTTTTGCTTTTAGGCCAGTAAGTGTACTAACTAATCTTTTTTTCGTCTTCATAACCTTTGTCGTCTTTCATTATTCTTTTTTCTCCACCTCATCCTTTCCTGATGCTTCTTTCTTTTCCTTCCTCCCCTTTTTCTACGTCTCCTCTCTTCTTGTTCTTCTGCCCACATTCCCTTCTTATACGTCTCCTACTGCTTTTCCTTCATCCTTCTTCTTTTTCTTCTTGCATCTCCTTTTTTTCTCTATCTTCCTTTTCCTCTCCATATCCTTCCTCATCTCTCATTATTAATCTCATCCCTTTTTACTGCTCCCCCATTCTACATGTACGTCTGCTTCTCCTTGGTAATTCTTCTTCTCTTCCTCCTTCTCCCACCCCATCGATTTATGATGATAAAATTATAATGAAATAATAGAAATGTTAACGAAGATAATACTTATAATAGAGAAATGAAGATGATTGCGATAGTAACAGCGGTGATGACGATAACTATTGGAGGATATAGACCATGTACAGCACAACGTATCAGGCGCAATTTCAAATATGATTACATGACGATTTCGATACAAAATATTCATAAATAAATCTAGATCTAGTACATTAATATACACTTATCTTTGTAGAATAATGAAATCGCCGCTCAATATCGATAATTCTGATGATCACTAAAACAGAAAAGCATACGTGCGACAGTGTATTATAATATTTCCTCGAAAAATACCTGACATTTTATGGAATTCTGTGCTTATATCGCTCATTTCTCAGCACTTTTACGACTTTCTTTCACAGGGCTATTTGGCAAATATTTTTCATTTATACAAACACTTCGTTGGTAAATTTCATTGGATTCTGATCGAACTAATTTTCAGAACGTTAGCACAGCTGGTATTTATCTTCAATTCCGAACATTACGCTTAATACGTTAAACCAATTAAATGAAGTTATACTTTAGTCTGTTATATGTTGTTTTTATGTTGCACTCTCATACCCCGAGAGGGGACCGATAGGGTGAATAAAATCTAAATCTAAATCAGGGCCGGATCCAGCCTCCGCCAATAGGGGGGGGGTGATTTTTTTTCACCCATATTTTCCCCGATCGGCCGCCCAAGGTTGATATTTGTTTATTTCTTTGAATTGGTTGTCCCAGTGCCGTAATAAGTCTTCGCCTCATCTTATTCACTCGCCTTCCTCCTCTTATGTTTTCCTCTTATTTTTTTCTCCTCTCTTTTTATTCCTTTCCCTTTTTTTGCTCCGCCAATAGGGGGGAGGGCCTTTGTTAATGTAAATCCAACCAAGAATCTGGTCTATACAACATAATGTCTAAAGGTCAGGGGCGGATCCATGACAGGGTGAAAAAAGGTTTCGCTTTCAAGGGGGGGGGGGCTCTTCTGTTTTGGCTGCATTTTGTATTACAACTTCTAATTGTACCTCTCATAATGGGAGGGGGCAAGGGGCGGCTCCCCCCTAAATCCCCCACTGATAGAAGGGTACCGGAAGTTGGAGGATGCTGATTCATTCATGGCATACAATTTTCGAAACAGACGACCACAATTTCGTAAATATCCAGTCCACACGCATGCGTACTCTCATTCCGAAGACGCAAGTCATGAATTTTGGAAAAAAAAATAATTTCACCCCCACCTGATCACGGTTTCTGCGAGGACACAACTCTGCTTTCTCATGAATATTGATTTCGATGCAGAGGCAGAAATCGGGATGCACACGCATTTGGTCAAACAACAAAAAACAGATTAATATTCATCGATGACAGTCGTTTTTAACACAATCGGACATTGACGTCGAGGAACATGGAATCGCTCATCTGGAGAACCCCTCTCAAATTTTCGAGTTTTTTTTCACTCTTTCAACTGTATTTCCTCCATTTTTTCAGCCTTCCTCTTATTCCTTCCCAATATTATTTTCTCATTTCTCTCTTCTTTAAAACATGGAGATAAATAAAATTAAGAGACATTATGTTATCCTGGGGAAATGGTTGCCCGTCAAAAATTTGAAAAACTATTTAAAACAGTTTCTAATAAATCTTTGTAAATCTTTGATCTTTCTATGCCTAATAGCGCTAAGCTGTTCCGGTCATATTTATTTTATCATTCTATTTCCTTCTGTTTTTTTTTTTTTTTGGGGGGGGTTCTCGACACCTGTTTGAGATGCGAGTAATAATTAATATTCCAAGTCGACGTGAATTCTACGAATGGCTTGGGCCTACGAAACGAAAATATGTGGAATCTTATTTTCCCACCTAAAACATCATGAATTGACTCTCTTCCAATTGGAAAAAAGAGGTTTTCATGGTTATTGCAGCAAATTCGAAAGATCAGTAACGATTTTTGACACATGCGTGATTTTTTTTTAAGCTACCGTGGCTTTATGAATGCACCCGATAGATGCGAACCATGGTTCAGAACAGTGACCCGAACTCTCGATCCGACAGTCAATATGAACATGATGAAGGCACACATTTGTTTTGGTCGTAGAGGGAGCTATTTAGAATAGATTCTTCGGCCTTTCGACAGAAATTAAGACTTGCAGGAAAGACGAACAAAAGAACGGTGGCATTAAAGGGCCTTTGATGGCGGCCGTTCCTTTGAAGACAAGGGAACGTTGGGCGGGAAAGCCAAAGCGAAAACCCGGATGCAGGAAGAACGGTGAAGAACGGTGCATGAACTTTTGACAAGCTCCCTTACTATAAAGTTTCAGCTTTTAGTTACCGGGTCTGGAGCAAAGACTATGCTTGATTTTCAATTTACCATTAGCGTCTGGAGAAAAGACTAAGCTCGATTCTCATTTTTATTCCACTGGAATATCATTAATGTATCTCATTTGGGACTAAAATTATAATTTTTGAAATAACCGGGTCTGGAAAAAAGACTTTGGATTTATATCATGATTTTTTTAAACACCCGGGTCTGGAAAAAAGATTTTGGATTCATATCATGATTTTTGAAACAACAGGGTCTGGAAAAAGACTTTGGACTTGCATTATTATTGTTTAAACAACCGGGTCTGGAATAAAGACTTTGGGCTTATATTATCATTTTTGAAACAATCGGGTCTGGAATAAAGACTTTTGATTTATATTATAATTTTTGAAACAACAGGGTCTGGAAAAAGACTTTGGATTTATATTATAATTTTTGAAACAACCGGGTCTGGAGAAAAGACTTTGGACTTATCATTTTTGAAACAATCGGGTCTGGAATAAAGACTTTTGGATCATATGATTATTTTTTAAACAACCGGGTCTGGAATAAAGACTTTGGACTTATATTATTATTTTCTAAACAACCGGGTCTGGAATAAAGACTTTTGATTTATATTATAATTTTTGAAACAACAGGGTCTGGAAAAAGACTTTGGATTTATATTATAATTTTTGAAACAACCGGGTCTGGAATAAAGACTTTGGGCTCATATTATTATTTTTGAAACAACCGGGTCTGGAATAAAGACTTTGGATTTATATTATAATTTGTTAATTGACCGGGTCAGGAAAAGAGACTTTGCACTTTTGTGCTAAATGAACGCATTACTATACGATTTTAGTTCAGAACGGATTTGCCAAAAATCCCTTCAAATTTATTACATTTGTGGGTAAAGTCATTATTACATTTGTGGGCGATCAAAAATTATTACATTTGTGGGTAAAGTGCATTATTACATTTGTGGGTGAAATTATTACATTTGTGGGTAAAGTGTTATTACATTTGTGGGCGTTATTACATTTGTGGGTAAAGTGTTATTACATTTGTGGGTGTAACATACCCCCCCCCCCCCGAATGCAGATTTACAATGCGATTTCTCTGCTTAAGACTTCGCGACCCGAAACACATAATATTGCTTCATTATAAATATTCGAAGGCATACTTTCTTAGTAGACTTGTTAAGAGGTTGAACGCTGCATTTTTGAGTACAAATGTCCAACTTGGCACAGATGTTCCTTGAGTCAAAAGAAAAAGATTCATCCAAAGAGACACGCTGTATCTATGCAAATAAGCAAGTAATTTGCATAAATTTGCATATTATGTCGATATAGGAAAAACAAGTAATTCAGAATAAATATTTCAACAGAACTGCCCTAAAATTGGAAATAAAGACTTAGGGTAAGACAGGGAAGAAAACTGTCATAAAATAATTGGGCTATCCTTGTTTATTATTACCTAATTTACATAAATTATGCAAATTATAATTTAAAAAAGAGTATTTTTTCAAGAATCCTGAACTGTTTTATAAATAACGGCAATTAATACGAAATGTCAACATTCTACATGAAAGAGAATATATTAGCGAAAACATCGATATGCTTCATGACAGTATTAGTGTCTTAATTTGCTTAGAAAGAGGGCAAATATGTCAAAATGTATGACGTGATATTGCGCTAAAACGAGACCAAAACAACCTCTATGTCCAGTCACACTCACGAATCGGACAATAAAGCGATCAATGGTATGTCATTCGAGATAACACAATCTCAACACAATAGCTTCCATCGGCTTCTCGTATCGCTTTTGTTGGTGTGTCTGCCACATCGTAATCTGTGATACATACGGGCAAAATGCATTTCGGTATCGGTAAAACACTATTAATTTTGTTTTATTTGTTTCTCTTGGAAAATTTACAGGAGACATTGCTTTGCAGGTTACTGCTTAAATGAAGCTCTGGCACATGAATCATGACGAATGTATCCTACCTCAATCCTTATTTTAACTTTGTTAAAATATATATCTTTTGGAGACCCCAAAGTGGCAAAACTGCATCTCCCCGGCATTCCCGCTACTTTACAAAACCAGTTTGACTTGTATTATCTACTTGGAAAACACAGATGTATGAGACATCAGACAACATGATTCCTGAAAAAAAAATATTTTTGTTTATTTAAGCCAACGGGAGCCTTTCGAATTTACCCCATCCCCTCTCCGTATTTCGACTTTAAATACAAAAAATATCTTGTTTTAAAGCCATCGGCAAGGCAAATTGCGTTTTTTTTTGTTATAATAAAGCAACTTTTATATCTATATCTTTATATTTACATTCATCATTATTGATATTATTATAATTATTATTAATATTATTGTTATTATTACTATTATTGTTCGGCCGTTTGTAATAGTTCTCTAGCACAGTAAAGGCTATTGTTCGGTCGTTTGTAATAGTGCTCTAGCACAGTAAAGGCTATAACCCAACAGGAGCATGCCTAGGATACCCTTTCCCTTTTTGGTTTTATGTATTAAAAAATAGTTTATTGTCTTTAGAACTCTTAAAAGATTACTTTTGTTTGTATTGATACCTTGGAATAGATTGAGGAGAAAATACTCTTCAACTGACATGTAGAGGAGCTGTGGTAAATTGAAGAACAGCCACACTGCCCTTTATTGATTCCACTCTATGTTGAATTTAAATATTTTGAGAGCCCAATCGGAAGAAAGATACATTTCTACTCAGTGGCGTACCGTGGGCCACGGCATTGGGGGGGGCACCAGCAAAAAAAATCGAGTCACTTAGGGAGCGCGCGAAGCGCGCTAAGTTTTTAGGTATACTGACCTAATAGAAACATTTTAAGGACATGCATTAAACGGATATGTATCTCACTGATTGAATAATGCATACGCGAAGCGCGAGCTAAAAATTTTTGATATTCAGACCTAAAAAGGGACATTATAAGCATTTTTTTGTAATCATGATATGTACCTGCCTCGCTATACAATGCGAAGCGCGAGCTGAAATTTTTGTATATATTGACCCAAAATGGGGAATATATTTTAGGAATCCATTAAGATCTAATCTAATGCTAGTACCAACCTTTGCTGATTTTGTTAGAATTACATATAAACACATTAAGCATTTTTGGAGACATGGTAATCATGATTATCATGCGCATCTCACTAATCAAATACTGCGAGCGCGAAGCGCGAGCTGAAAATTTCGGAAATTCAGACCTAAAGAGAGGCATTCTAAGTCTTGTTTGTTTGCAGGAATTCACTAAGACTGTACGTATTTCATTAACCAAATGATGCGAGCGCGAAGCGCGAGCTGAAAATTTTTGATATTGAGATCAGAAAACTAGACATTTTAAGGACTGATTTTAGAAATTCATTGAAGAGTAGACATCTCACCAAACAACTAATGCGAACGTTAGCACGGACAGGAAATGTTTTATATTAGACCTTAAATAGGGCAATCAATTTAAGTAGTCATAAAAAAAGCAAATGTTACTACATGAAAAAATTATGACTCGAATTGCGAGGTAATGTATTTGGTGTACAGTGTTGATTTGAAAACAGAAGGTTTTAGTACATCAGGATTATTATCTCTTTAAACGGTCTATGCGAGCACCAGGAACAATAAAGTCATAGGCCCTGTGAGCAAATAATGTTTCAAAAGTTTGAAAAAAATGCTTTTTCATGTAATATAACATAATTATAATATAATATAACATTTATAATGAACATAATTTCTTCTTTCCCCACTACGTTTCTCTTCCTTTCTCCCGCTTTTTCGCCCTGGGGGGGCAGCCGATTGGGGGGCACGTGCCCCCCATGCCCCCCCCCCCCCCCGTAGTTACGCCACTGTTTCTACTACACACAGTAAAGCCTCTTTGCGTTCTCCTCTTGAAAAAAAAAACAAACATAGAAGGCATTGTTTTATTTCTCATAATATAAGTTCGTGTACGTGACGGTGGCCTGTCGAAGTTGCCAAAAAGCGTTTATTTTGTTTTGACAATATATATTTAGAATATCGTCTAAATGAAACCCTCATCTGGAAAAGGGCACTTATTAAAGACAGCATCTACATTATATAGAGGAGGCATTGGCACTTGGAAGAGGGGGCTGAAGCTTGTTTGATTTCTTGGGACCAAAATTTTACATTGAACCTTTTTCGTTTTTCAAATTTACATCAATAAATTTTACAGGAAATAAACAAAAAGGATTGCACTACAAAATGATTTTTTTGGGTAACGTTTCTTTTTTTTCGTTTTGTCACATCTGCCGGAATTCCAGGGGGTGCTATCTATCGAGAATAACACACGCAGCACCCCCCTCCCGCCCCCTCGTCCGGAAAATCTTGCGTTGTGCTTCAGCCCCCGCTTCCAAGTACCAGGGCCTCCTCTACGTAATGTAGATGCTGCCTGTAATAAGTGCCCTTTTCCAGATTAGGGCTTCATTTAGACGATATTCTAAATATATATTGTCAAAACAAAATAAAGGGTTGGGCAACTTTGACAGGCCACCGTCATGTACACGAACTTATTTTATGAGATTTAAAACAATGCCTTCTATGATTGTTTTTTTTTCAAGAGGAGAAAGTAAAGAGGCTTTACTGTGTGTAGTAGAAATGTATCTTTCTCCCGAATGGGCTCTGAAAATATTTAAATTTAACATAGAGTGGAAGCAATAAAGGGGTTTGAGTATTTTAGAGCTTACGTGTGGCTTTTTTTTCAATGTACTACAGCTCATCTACATGTCAATTGTAGAGTATTTTCTCCTCAATCTATTCCAAGATATCAATACAAACCATGGGCGGAAATCCCAAGGGGGACAGGGGGGACGTGTCCCCCCCCCCTACTCAAAATAGTAGGGGGGACACAATATCAAATGTCCCCCTACTTTTTTTGGTCTTTGGTGATGCTAAGAAATATATCACTCAAAATGGGAATAAAACGTACGGTTTGGGACGAGATGACCTTTCAGAGATTTATTAATTTTTTTTTGCTTGTTAAATATATTTTCGTCAAAATGACCTTTAATTTTAGGTAATAGCGTTTTATTTTTTTGCTTGTCAAATTTTCCAGACCCTTGTCCCCCCTACCTTTTGGGAGAAATTTCCGCCCCTGATACAAACAAAAGTAATCTTCTAAGAGTTCTAAAGACAAACTATTTTTAATACATAAAACCAAAAGGGAAAAGGGTATCCTAGGCATGCTCCTGTTGGGTTATAGCCTTTACTGTGCTAGAACATTATTACAAACTGCAGAACAATAATAATAATAACATTAATAATATTATTAATACAGACAAATATGAAATATAGATATAAAAGTTGTTTTATTTTACCAAAAACGCAACTTGCCTTGCCGTTGGTTTTTAAACACAATATTTTTTTATTTAGTGTCGAAATACAGAGAGAGGATGGAGTAAATTCGGAGGGCTCCCGTGGAAGTATAGTTTTACATAATAAAAAAAAAACTATCTTCAGGAAACATGTTCACTGATGTCTCGATGTCTCATACATCTGTCTTTTCCAAGTCGATAATACAAGTCAAACTGGTTTTGTAAAGTAGCGAGAATGCCGCGGGGAATGCAGTTTTGCCACTTCGGGGTCTTCAAAAGACATATATTTTAACAAAGTTAAAATATGGATTGATGTGTGGTACATTCGTCATGATTCATGTGCCAGAGCTTCATTTCAGCAGTAACCTGCAAAGCAATGTCTCCTGTAAATTTTCCAAGAGAAACCAATTAGAAACAAGTAAAACAAAATTAATAGTGTTTTACCGATACCGAAATGCATTTTGCCCGTATTTATCGCAGATTACGGTGTGGCAGACACACCAACAAAAGCGATACGAGAAGCCGATGGAAGCTATTGTGTTGAGATTGTGTTATCTCGAATGACATATCATTGATCGCTTTATTGTCCGATTCGTGAGTGTGACTGTGACATAGAGGTCCTTTTGGTCTCGTTTTAGCGCAATATCACGTCATACATTTTGATATATTTGTCCTCTTTCTAAGCAAATTAAGACACTAATACTGTCATGAAGCATATCGATGTTTTCGCTAATATATTCTCTTTCATGTAGAATGTTGACATTTTGTATTAATTGCTGTTATTTATAAAAACAGTTCAGGATTCTTGAAGGAATACTCTGTTTTAAATTATAATTTGCATAATTTATGTAAATTAGGTAATAATAAACAAGGATATCCCAATTATTTTATTACTGTTTTCTTCCCTGTCTTACCCTAAGTCTTTATTTCATATTTTAGGGCAGTTCTGTTGAAATATTTATTCTGAATTACTTGTTTTAACTATATCGACATAATATGCAAATTTATGCAAATTACTTGCTTATTTGCATAGATACAGCGTGTCTCTTTGGATGAATCTTTTTCTTTTGACTCAAGGAACATTTGTGCCAAGTGGGACATTTGTACTCAAAAATGCAGCGGTAAGCCCCTTTTTTGCAGTTAACAAGTCTACTATCTGTCAGAATATTGAATATATATTATAAGGAGATTAGATGGAAGAGCACAATGCAAGGATAAGATTTATTTTGCATACTATATGGTTGTATATTTGAAAAGCAAACAATGATGCTCACCATATATCACGACCAAGTGTAAATGGAGACAGAAAATTCGTACATGAGAAACAAACAAGAAAAAAAAAGATACCTAGCTAATAAGAAACTTGAGTTAAATATGTTGAAAAGGGGAATTGTTTGATAAAACGAGGTCGTATGACTTACCCAACTGGTTTGCCATGTTCTATCTCCACCTTTACCTTATGTTCATCATCGGAATCAATACTAGAACGATTTAATCTCTCATCAGTCCCACATCGTATGAATCTAATAGTATTAACGTGGAGAGAAGAAGTATTTTGTGTATCTTATATGGGGGAAGGCTGGTAATTGGAAGGTCTGCTCTGGGAAACGCAAAGTAAAAACACCGGCAAAGGCGGAGACAAAACTGATTAGTTTAATCATTTGTTGTAACTACAAGGAAACTAGATTTACATCAAATGAAATCTAATCAAACTGAAATAAAATGTTAGAGCAAGGTATTGTCGTCCTTAACCAGAAGCGCATTACCCCATGCATGCCCATGAACACAAAGTGAAATGTAAGACAACAAATCATTTCGGTAATTCATGTATGAAAACATTCAGTACAATCTAACCTATGTCAAATTATAATAATCATGTCAATACGTGGGGTTGCACATTTTAGAAGGACATGCCAAAGAGGGATTTAATTTTAAAGTATCATAGATTTTATCTCTATATGGCAAAGAGCAGCATGGCATACCAATAACGCATTTTCGTTTTTTTTTCTTTCTATGATGAGCATTTATTTTACGTTATACATGCACTGTATATGCATGGTGTATTATATTCAAAAGTACATGTTCAACATTGTCACGGAGTTCCAAAAAAAGAGAGGTTCTTATTATCATTTCAGCAAAACACCTATTCTCCACAATAAAGAACCACACCTTGGAAAATTGAAAATAGTGTACCTATCAACCGATAAAGGCTCGTCATGGACCAACAGAGTACATGTACTAAATGTATCATACCTTAGGACCCTCAGATGTTTGAGATCGTATGTTGATCTAAAAGCTTGAATGATGCGTTCGGTCTGATTGTTACCAATGTCGAGATCTTTGAATGTGACCTTGACAAGCTGAGATGAGACCTTGTGGAGAGCATTGGGTAGTGAGGTGTGATCATCGTGGAGAGAAGCCGGGCGATACGCACGCTCATGTGTTTGAATGGTGAGCTCTGTCACTGCTGGTAGATGGATCCATTGGATGACGTCACATCCGATCTTGACCCGTACCTGTATGGTGAAACTCTTCACATTGTGAAACATCGATCCACAATCCTGCCTTTCGTTTAGTGTCCTATCAGTAACGACCAGATCAGTCACATTTGAGCTCGAGTTGCAGTTATCCTACAATAGATGAGAAAATAATAAAATGAACATAATTGATGACAAGTCATCATACTAATGGAAACATGATATTAATTTATTACCATTCACATCGGTTATAAGAAAGTATAAGTATTCATTTATTGTCCATAAATGGAAATTCTTCTTGTTTGTATGCCGTACAAATAAATAATAAGGACAACATATTATATAAATTTATACAAATGTAACATGAACAATGTTATCTACAAAATGGAGGAGAGAATGAAGAGAGAGAAGATATATAACACGCTAGAGGAAAAAAAAATCCAAAACATATCTTTGCAGAAATAACATATCATCAATGAAGTGTTTTCTTTACTACGATTGTCTTTTTTGTCATTTCAAGAATAGCTAATATTGATTCTTAGTAACTTTTCCTGCACCCCATATCATGCTTTCGAATTTGTAGGCTAAATTCACTTAAACCAACATTCTTGCAAACACTTCATTTTATGAATACGAATGGAGAATCAATAATTGCACAGAAAAATAAAATGAAACAAATAGCATAGCACTGTGATTCATTCAAAAATTCATTTAAAATGAGATCATCAAAAATGGGTTGTTACTAACTTACCATCCATTTTGTATTTTCTCGTTTTAATTAAACAATATTTTTATTTAAACAGTACAGAGACCCTTCATTAAAGCACAAAGAGGTTACCATAATGGCAATTTACCTTGATTAAAGATAAATCAAACTTTGTTTCACATGGGAGAAATATATACAAAATACAAATATATCAAAATACAAACTGACTTCGTCAGTAGCGGAATGAACTAAATAATTTGAGGGAGCGAGCGTGGAAAGAGAGGTAAATTTTAAAAACAAAAAACAGCGAGAGTGAAGATAGTGAACATATTTGTTTGCATTATTTAAAAAAAAGGTCATTATGAGATTAGGCTATATTATTTTCATTTGTACTTAGATGTTCATTTTCTACTACGGAGACAAATTTTACATATATTCCTGGTGGGTGTTTCATAAAGCTGTTCGTAAGTTAAGAGCGACTTTAAGAACGACTGGTGAACCTTTCTTACGCACTAAACTATCGTCAATGGTGTCTACCATTTACCAAAAGAAAGGATCACCAGTCGTTCTTAAAGTCGCTCTTATCTTACGAACAGCTTTATGAAACACCATCCTGATCTATGAGAGGTAACCCGACACATGCTCCGGCGACGATTGCTCCGGTAACAAATGCTCCCCAAAATGCGACATCTGCTCCGCGACATTTGCTCCTCGACATTTGCTCCTCCGACATTTGCTCCGCCGACATTTGCTCTGCCGATATTTGCTCCGCCGACTGTTGCTCCGCCGAAAGTTGCTCCGCCGACTGCTGCTCCGCCGACAGTTGCTCCACCGACAATTACTCCGCCGACAGTTACTCTGCCGACAGTTGCTCCACCGACAATCGCTCCACATTTAGCGACAAATGCTCCGGCGACAAATGCTCCGCCAATATTTGCTCCGCATGTAGGGACAGTTGCTCTGCCGAAATTTGCTCCGCATGTATGACAAATGCTCCGCTGATAATAGCTCCGCCGAATAATTATTGTTTTTTGTGTCAAACTAACAACGCTTCTTAAAGGTGTATGGTCATTATCATTATTCTATATATTTTTAACATTCCTTATTGAATTGCTCAGCGGAAAGAAATAGTTTGGCTCAAATTAAATTTCCCATCAGCGCTTTTATCTCGATTATTTCTCCCTTTCTTTCCTTGAAAACCACCTTCTCCCCCGTACCTCTCTCCTGTTTTTTTTAAATTTTGTTTTCTCTTTCTCTGCATTCCTAGTAACTTCTGTTCCTATTTCTTTTACAACCTCTCCCTTCTCCTATCTCTTTCTTCTCGCTCTAACATGTCTAATGCTATTTTGGTCTGTTTCCACTTTTTCCTACCCCCTCTAATGGAATTGAAACCTAATAAAAGTTTCCTGTCACTTTCACTCCATTTTCTTTTATTATTTTTTCCCTTCAATTACGTGCAGTGTGAAAACTTTTCTCCTCTTAAAGGACATGTCCACCACAAGAAAAAGTTGATTTGAATAAAAAGAGAAAAATCAAACAAGCGTAACCCTGAAAATTTCATCGATATCGGATGTAAAATAAAAAAAGTTATGATATTTCTAAGTTTCACTTAATTTCACAAAATAGTTATATGCACATCCTGGTCGGTATGCAAATGAGAGAACTGATGACATCACTCACTCACTATTTCTTTTGTATTTTATTATAAGAAATATACAATATTCAAATTTTCTCCTCATTTTCCTGTGAAAATAAGTTTTATTTCTCCCTGAATATGTGGAATTATCGTTGTTTAACATTTCTTTGAAGGGGTAGTCCTAATAGTCACTTCTTTGCTTTATTCTGATAAATCAACACAGATATATGATATCATAATCCTTATTTGAATCCTTATTTGTCCTAAAATTTGAACATTCTGGACAATGTTATCATGAAAAGATGTGTATGCAACTGGATAAAAACTACGAATGCGAAGCGCGAGCAGAAATTGTTAATACACGCTTTGAACTGATCAAAAAGGTACCTATTAAGGTTTGCGTGCAGTTAGCCATGAAGGAGTTACATATTTTAACAATCAAATAATGCGAGCTCGAAGCGCGTGCTGATTTTTTTTGACATTTCTAAAAAATGGACATTCTTAGCACTTTTTGTGATTTCAACAGGATAGGTATACAACTAAACAACTGATGTTAAATTTCGAGATTGAGACCTAAAACGAGATACTCTCACCTTTTGTAAATTATGTAAAGGATGAGTAATTGGGGATCTTCCTAACACTAATAATGCGAGCGCAAAGCGCGAGCAAAAAATTTTTATATACGTTTTGATCTGGTCGAAAGGGTACCTGTTAAGGACTGCTTGCAGTTAGCCATGAAGACTCTATATATTTCAGCAATCAAATAATGCGAGCGCGAAGCGCTTTGTATGAAAACTGAGAGGTGAATATGGATCGTACTTTCAATAAATAGCTAATATTTTTCATTATTATTACTTTGGGTTTTGACAAGAGACCGGGACATCATTAGGACAAGTCATCACATGATCTTCCTATTCCTCTTGCTAAGTGCGAGATGAAACAAAAGGGACAATTTAATTATAAAATTATTCATCTTATTTATTAAGCTAATATGCCTAAGTAGGGCACGAAATCATGGCCTTAAAACTGGACATTTCAAGAACTTTGGTAATTATGAATAAGATGCATGAGTATACACATTTTTAACAATTAATGCAAGCGCAAATCGCGAGCCGAAACTTTTGATAGACTGTCAACGAAATGTGGATTTTAAGAAGTTTGTTGTATAATCAATATTGAGACATACATTACTTGCCAATCAAAATGCGAGCGTGCAGCGCTTTGACAATCAGATCTGCAAAGGGATATTTTGAAAACTTTATGAAATACACGAAAATAATAAAGGTAACTGATAAGTTAACATTTGCAAGCGTGCAGCACGAGCAGAAAATATTAATGTTCAGATCGTAAAACTAACATTTTTAAAAATCACTTTAAAACAATCAATTTGTAAATCAAACAAAATAATGAAAGTTCGATTGACTTCCAAACTTGATATATAAGCTCCATATTGAACAAGATATGTAAATCAACTAACGGGCAATGCGAGCACGAAGTGCGAGCAAAAAATTTATATAGTGAAATATGAAAGATTCTTTTTATCTTACAAGTCTTTCACTTGTCTTCCTCTTCTTTTTTTCTCTTTTCCCTGTTTTTTCCCCTTCCCCCTTTTTTTTGCTCCGCTAAAAGGGGGACCCGGGCCCCTCCCCCTGGTTCTGCCTATGATATAAAGTGGCCAGTGGCGTACCTGGGATTTTCCACAGCCCCCCCCCCCCCGTAGGTACGCCAGTGAAAGTGGCACAACAAATTGAATGGTAAAACAAAACAATACAAAAAAGTATGTAATGCAAAAGGATGTAACAAATATTTCCGTCAGAGCAATTAAGTGTCTTGTCTTCCTTTAGGCCTTGTAACTTACGGTAGAGCAATCGTGAGCAGGGCAATTATTCGAGGAGTATTTGTCGCAGGTATTCTACTTAGGTCTTATCTTTATGTACTTTAAAGTAACATGCCGAGAAACTGTCGATGGAGCAATTGTGGACGGAGCAATTATTTTGTCCCTACATGCGGAGAAAATGTCGGTGGAGCATTTATCCTTACAAGCGGAGCAAATGTCGGTGGAGCAACTGTCCCTACATGCGGAGCAAATATTGGCGGAGCAATTGTCGCCGGAGCATGTGTCGTTCGGGTAGCATTTGTCGCTAAATGTGGAGCAATTTTCGGTGGAGCAACTGTCGGCGGAGTAACTCTCGGCGGAGCAACTGTCGGAAAAGCAAATGTCGGCGGAGCAAAAGTCGGCGGAGCAAATTTCGGCGGAGCAATAGTCGGCGGAGCAAATATCGGCGGAGAAAATGCCGGCGGAGAAAATGTCAGCGGAGCAAATGTCGAGGAGCAAATGTCGCGTAGCAAATGTCGCATTTTGGGGAGCATTTGTCATCGGAGCAATCGTCGCCGGAGCATGTGTCATGGATTCCTATGAGAGCCTGGCATATCCCTCATGTAGTTTCATTATAAAGCTGAAAACATGATATTCCTGAACAACCTAGAACGTACTGAAAATTTGTTGAAATTAAAATAATTAATTTCAACAAATAAAATTCACAGATCAACACACATAGGTATACAAATGAAAATTTGATTTATAAACCATGTAAACAGTAGCTTCATCATCTTATAATGTCTAATGATATAACTTCTGAAAGTTTCCATGGCGAAGAAGAATAGTGAAGTAGGTTTCACGGTCAGTGTGTATCTTTCTTGGGCAAGTGTTGGTCCTGAAAAGGACCACCCAATCTCGATGTTTCGACAAGTGGGTTCTTGTCGTCCTCAGGAGAATGAGAAAAGTTGGTTGGTTGGTGTTGGAGTTAGTTTGCGCTCTTCAATCTAGTAGATTTTCTGCGCCAGGTCGTTTTCCGAGTTACAGTTGCTTAATTCCCGCTTCATTGTCCTCGGCGTTAGACTAGTCTGACCTGTCATATAGCGAGGTGCAATTATGATTAGTTACCTCCACCATGAAATTGTGCGTTTTTGTACTTCATAGTATGCAAACTAATATAAGAAGCTAGCTCAATTTTAGTAGTTTAGGAATTATTACATCACTCATCATCAGAACAAAAGGAAGAGAGAGAGTGAAAGAGATGGAGGAAGATCAATATTCGAATCTCTTTGTTTTTTCACATAATTCAGGATGACTGTATAATCTGCATTTCTTCCCAATAAAGTTGCTAGATATGATATTGGCTTGTTTAATTTCAGGCTTCTTTGCATAATTCTTCCTCTTTCATATGTCTTATATTGTAGTAAAAATGTTCTATTGTCTTAGGAACTTGACAATGGGAACACATACCATTTTCATGTTGATTACATTTATACAGATAATAATTCAATTTACATTTTCCAAGTTTTAACCGGTGTATCATAGTCTCTTCAAACCGAATGAGACCTTGGTAACTAGTTGTATCTGCAACGTTGGGTTGGATGCTAAATAAATGTCTTCCTTTGGATGAGGATAACCATTGAGCCTGCAGAATTTCTTTATAAATTAAAGACATGTGGTTTTTCCATTCCTCTTTGATATATGGGATGTTTAATTCAACTTGTTCTTTTGATGCTCCTTTTTTTGCCAAAAGGTCCACCACTTTGATCCCGTGAATACCACAATGGGATGGTATCCATTCAAAATTGACATAAATATATGATTGTAAAAATTTGATTTTATACAAGATATAAACAATAATTTGTTTTGTATTCAATTGCTTTCGAGTGCTTGAAGAGCAGACAACGAATCTGTAAAAAATTACCACGGACATACCTCTGTTATCTCCTAGCCAATCAAGTGCCATTACCATTGCTGTTAATTCGGCTCTCATTATACTTACAGAATTTAATCAATATAATTTTTTAATATCCAATTCTGGTATATAAAAAGCAGTGCCGGTTCTCTTGTCTTCTTGTTTTGATCAATCAGTGTAGACCTTTAACCTTTCCATCTTGTATGTATCCTTTCTGAGACACAGTTTTTCATATCTTGTACTTAGTTACGTTGTTTATTGATAATCTTAAGGATATAGTAAGATATATTGGGTATTTCATGTGACCAAATAGGTTCTCGTAATATTCTTTGGCTTAGTTGTTCAATTTGGATCTCTTCATTTGGCTTTCATGCTCTAAGTAGAAAGGGTCCACGACCTGATTTCCAAGTAAATTGATCAATATACCAGGAAATTTTGATAATTTATAAAGTAGGATGTTGAGCATCTCTATTTGTAAAAAGATAAAACATGTATTTGTCAACAGACGGTTCTCTTCTTAGTTGTAAAGGTCTTTCACCACATTCTTCCTGCAGTGCTTCAAGGACAGGGTTATATACTACATCAGTTATTATTTTCAGTGACTGATATTGGATTGAATTAATTTTTGTTTTAGCGAAATGCTAGCCGAGTCGTATAACTCACATCCGTAGTTTAGTATGGATCTAATAATACCTTTGTATATTATATAAAGAATCGTTTTATTATTTCCCCAACTTGTTCCTGCTATACACCGCAACAATTTTATTCTTTCTGAACATTTGAGTTTTATATAATCGATGTGCTTTTTCCAGGTGAGTTTCACATCAAACAAAATGCCCAGAAACTTATATTCTTTGTATTGTGGTATAGAGTTATCTTTAACCTTGATATTTACCTCTATATGCTGCCTATTGGTAAAATCATAGCAGCAGACTTTTGAGGAGAAATAATCATACTCCAGGTTGAGCACCACTGTTCATTTTTTTTTACAGCTTTCTGCATTTTCTTTTGTAAAAAGTCAGGATTTCTGCCTGTGCACCATATGGCAATATCATCGGCGCACATAGAGATTTTTTTACAGGTTTTTTAAAATCAGTTTTAGATCATTCAACATTGCATTGAACAAAATTAGACTAATAACACTACCTTGAGGCGTTCCATTTTCCACAACAAACTTAAGATAACTGACCATTAATTTTTACCTTGCGATATCGATCTTGTAAAAAATAATTAATCCACTGTAACATTTTTCATTTACTATTCCCTTTCTCCATAAAAGGTCATATGCCTTTTCAAGGTAAATGAAAAAATCTAGGGCATACTCCTTGTTAGCTAATTCTCTCTGTATGTCCGTTTCTAATCTTAAGGAGCTGATCTAAAGAACTTCTGTTTTTTCTAAATCCTGCCTGGGTTGGTGTTAGGATACTGCATCGCTCCACGAACCATACAAGTCTATTTGGAGAAAGTTGATGTCAAGGAAATAGGTCGATATGAAGACGGGTTCGTTGGATCTTTACCTGGTTTAAGTACGGGGATCTGGGTAGAATTATGACAATCTGAGGGTAGAATTGAGGAATTCCAAATATTGTTTACTAAAACTAATATGAACTGAAGAGCTATTTTTGGTAGGTGTTGTAGCATAATTGATTTGATATCATCTGTTCCTGCTGCAGAATTCTTCATTTCTTTAACAGCGCTAGTTAATTCATAATACGTGAAGTAATCATCAAGAGGTGATTCAGGGGAGCAGCTTTCTTCGATCGTATTTTGCATTAAATTTTCAAATGAATTTCTTCTAATAATCTCGCCATTGTCTAATCGATTGTCTGTCGTTTTAAAAACCTTAGCAACTAATTCTGCCATTTCTTGAGCATTAGCTACTGGTGTATTGTTTTCTGTTAATAAATTGGGAGATATAAGTTTTGAGACTGAATCAGTTTGTAGTACTTTTACCATCTCCCATACTTTGCCTAAGTTTGATGTTCTCCTCAAAGACTGACAGTAATTTAACCAGTATTCCTTTTGTGTCGGTCTTTTTAATTTTTGAGCATGTGTTTACTTTTTTCTATACAATTCCAAGTCCTCCTTTCGAAAATGTCTATTTAATCGATTTCTATAATTATTTCTTTCTTTAATTGCTTCTCGGTATTCTAGTGTCCACCAAGGAACTGGGTTTTTGGCTTTTCGATTTCTGCCTGCTTTGCGAAGGGTTTCTTCTGCCACTTTGTCAATAATCTGCAAAATCAAATTGTATTTATCTTGAATATTCAGATCGTGTGAAAATTGCAATATCTTTATTTTACTTAAGTGATGTTTCAGTCTTTCCCGATATATTTCCCAGTTTACATGCTTGAAGGACCAATTATTTCCATGAAGATTGATATTATCATCTACATATTCTATTTCGCGCAGTGGGCACTTGATGACATTGTGATCACTCCCGAAATTTCCTAGCACGTTCCATTTTAGTTTGCTGGCAATATCCTTCGAAGCAATTGTTAAGTCTAGGTAAGACCATAGAATTATTATGGTAAGACCTTGTCCCTGTATGGATGTCCATTCTTGTAGGTGTTCCATCATTTAATACTACTAAATAATGTTTTGTTATAAAGTTTTCAACTAATGTCCCATTACTATCTCGCTTTATGCTACCCCACAGAGGGTTGTGTGAATTGAAATCACCAGTCCTGTAATTGTGTTTTTTGAACAATTTTCAATCAAATTTCTAAATCGCGCAATTCTATCTTTTGACAAGGATTATACTAATTGATTAATGAAATGACCTTGTCATAAGTAAAAATGTCGATTCTTTGATATTCTTTGATTTGAGGGAAATTCACTTCTTTGAACGAAACTGTTTTATGCAAATATATCGCGATTCCTCCTCTTCCTCATTGGCCTCTATTTTTTAGTACTGGGACGAAATCTGGAATTGCTAATATATCAAAATCAGCGAACCATGTTTCTTGTAAACATGTCAAGGCAGGGATGGAGTTGAATTCTACATTTTCTATTAGCTCTTGTAAAAGTCTGGACCGTGAGCACTGATGCTTTGGGCATTCCATTGCAAAATATTTGGTTACACTTCGTAATTCCGAAGGTTCTTTATTCCGAATTCCGAAACACGTAAATTGCCTATACCTCGATGTTCGTTAATCCGAAAACGAAATATCAAGATACAGAAAAGTTCCCATATATGACATAATATAGGGGAAGGCGGGGTAAGTTGTGACAGTTTTTGCTTTTTGCATGTTAGAAATGATATGATTAAAAATCTTGTCGAATTAAGTACCTTGCCCTGAAATTTAATTCTTCCGGAATATTTTCCACCTATATATAACTTTCTATCCCCACACTGAAAGTCATCGTGACCTTTGAAAAAAACGATGTCAAATGGCTCAACTTGCCCCATATATGGGGTAAGTTTGAGCCACCTTCTTGGGTAAGTTGAGCCACAAAAACTATGTACAAAATGTATGAGGGGAGAACCAGCATATCAATCTTTTGTTTAAAGTCTTTTCACTTGCTAATTCTCTATAAATACTAACATCCTTTAAAAGGAAAAGAGCAGTCATGTAAATTAACTCCTTTCAGCCAGCATTTCAATCGATTTTTATGGTTTGTTTGTTTTTTAAGATACATTACCATAGGAATTACCATGGCTCAACTTGCCCCATGCTGTTTGGCTCAACTTACCCCAGTCCGAACTTAGTGCGATAATTTTGTATCCACACATTTATTATGCATCCATCATATAAAAGACTATGACAAGAATGAAGATCCATACCTGGACTAATAATGTTGTTATCATGTCCTCATTATATTTAAAGACATGTGTGTTTATAAAGCACTTATCTATTTCAGACTCTTTTTTACTTTTTTGGCTGAAATTCATATTTTTCCCTCTAAAAAACTACTTTTTGTTTCAAAGTGGAAAACAATGTGGTGGGGTTAGGGGTTATGCTATGGGTCATCAATACATGACACCACCACAATGTCTGACTCATTCATTATTGGCCTGGGGCTGGTGGCTCAACTTGCCCCTATGCTCAACTTACCCCGCTCAACCTTCCCCTAATGATATATCTCGTTAGTAATGATGAATTGCATATATTACTTCGTTCATACATCGCGATTTTTTGCACTTTAGTGCTACTTTTTGTGAAAATTAGTTTCCCCTATTCATATTGTACATACTAGAGTATACAAGGTCCTTTGGCGGCCATTTTGAATATTAGGAAAATAAATATTTTGTCAAAAGTTATTTTTTCAGAGAGTATTCCACTCCTGCCACACAATTTCATGCATTTCATAGCCAATGTGTGGACAATTTTAGGATTTTCATGGGTAATTTGCATATTTTGGCGGCCATATTGGATTTTGCCAATTTGCAGAAAATGCTCAAGGTTACACGAGTGGGATAATTCAAATTCGGAATCAGTACCCTCGAATTGACAAGAAACCATCAAAAAATAGTGTATATATATACATACATATATATATATACAGTGCGTCCCAGAAAAAACGAAACCGAGATTTAGCGATCATTTATCATAACTTAATCATAAATAGAATAGGCAAATGACCTACCAATTTAAAGCTTAGAATCTCCTCTTTCATCTGATATTACTTAGGTTATTTCTTATTCACGCATGAGTGAGCAAAAACCATTTGAAGAAAGGATACCAAAAACTCATTTGGCGGGGGCTATCTGGGTTTCAAAAAGAAAACCACATTTCTAAAAAGTTAAATATCTGCTCTTTAATTTGGTACCAAAATTACAAAAAATGGTCAAGAAATAAAAAAGTTCTGTTCATTTGAAATAAGGCTTGTTTTTCCATAATTTCATGAGATAAACGTGTTTTCACCGGTTTCCCACAGAAGCTTTCGCATGGTGAACAAAAGATTTAATGCATGGCTGATCGTCAACAAAACAGAGTGTCGAGAGAGTTTGAAAGCCATCCTGGAGAACCTCTTCATTTTATGAAATTATTGAAATTCAAGCCTTATTTCAAATGACCAGAACTTTGTTATTTCGTGACAATTTTCTGTAATTTAGGTATCAAATTAAAGAGGAGATATTGAACTTAACAAAAATGTGGTTTTCTTTTTGAAACCCAGATACCCCCCGCCAAATGAGTTTTTGATATCCTTTCTTCAAATTGCATTTGCTCACTCATGCGTGAATGAGAAATAATCTAAGTCGTATCAGATGAAAGAAGAGATTCTAAGCTTTAAATTGGTAGGTCATTTGTCTATTTTATTTATGATTAAGTAATGATAAATGATCGCTAAATCTCGGTTTCGTTTTTTCTGGGACGCACTGTATATATATATATTTAAAAAAACAAGGTTAGGCCTCTTCTATCCTGGACTGACTTTGGATGGAATCATTAAGGCATGTAGACGGGTGAATATCCGACCAAAGTACCCTTACCTGGAACAAATTGCAACAAATGATTTTTCAGTGGCTTTTTGGACTATTTGACCTCAGGGGAGTGTTTCATCAATATTTTCATCCGACAAGTTGTTAGATCTGACATCTTTCCTTGATTCTGATTGGCTGAGAGTCACTGTTCCTATGGTAACTGTCGGATAAACTGGTACTTGTCGGATAAATTGTCTGACAAGTCCTTTCATGAAACACCCACAGGAATAACTAAAATTCTACCAAATCAGTATTCGGGTCCGCATGGCGTCCAAGATGGCCGCCATTCACTGAAAATTGATACAACTGACTCACTGTCCACCCTAGAATCCTATTTCGATTCATATTCCATGGTCTAGGGGGTAAAAAGGTGAATTATAAGCCTTTAGTGTACCTGGCAAATCCAAGATGGCGCCCAAAATGGCTGCCGTATGCTAAAATCCATAATTTATCTAAATGGCTTAAATTTGTTTTTTGTTCAATGGTTTTTAGGTTAAAGTAGTACTTTGGAACAAGTAAAAAGGACATCCAGTGGTCTGGTGTGTCAAGAAATCCAAGGTGGTGTCAAAAATACAAGATGGCTCCAAAAAATTGAGTTTCAAATGGCTGTTAATACTTAAAATGGGCATAGCTCATATCATATCCACCTGGGAGATATGATTTTGGTTTCTAAACCATGGTTTCAATGGTCAAATAAGACATTGGGACAAGTGACAAGGACAGTCAGTTGTCCAGTATGTTCAAAATTACAAGGTGGCTTCCAAAAAGGGGATCTAAAATGGTTGTTGCTACTTACAAAGAAACGACATAGTTTGCTCAATATCCAGATACGTATATGATTTTCGTATCTATACCATGGTTAAATGGGTCGAATGATACATTGGTGCAAGTAACAAAGGAGGGGGGGGGGGGTCAGTGGTCTGGTATATCCAAAAATTAATTCTGAAATAACCTACTGAAGCGGACATAACTCATTTCATATCGGCCTGGGAGATGTAATTTTTGGTGTCTAAACCACTGGTTTCAAGGGTCAATTAATATATTAGGGCAAGTTTACAAGGACAGTCAGTGGTTTGGTATTTCAAAAAAATCTATGTTGGCTTCCAAAGATTGATTCTTAATTGACTGCTGCTACTTAAAGCGGACATAGTTTATTTCATATCGGCCTGTGAGAGGTTTGATTTCGGTGTCTAATAATTAATGAAATGTCTATTAATTCTGAAATAACCTACTGAAGCGGACATAACTCATTTCATATCGGCCTGGGAGATGTAATTTTTGGTGTCTAAACCACTGGTTTCAAGGGTCAATTAATATATTAGGGCAAGTTTACAAGGACAGTCAGTGGTTTGGTATTTCAAAAAAATCTATGTTGGCTTCCAAAGATTGATTCTTAATTGACTGCTGCTACTTAAAGCGGACATAGTTTATTTCATATCGGCCTGTGAGAGGTTTGATTTCGGTGTCTAAAATATGGTTTCAAGGGTCAAATGATATATTAGGACAAGTGACAATGACGGTCAGTGGTCTAGTATGACAAACATTCCAAGATGGCTTCCAAAAAAGGAGTAAAAAAATGTCTGTCACTTATGAAGGACATATGCCCTCTTTACACAGGATTTTCTTAACCCCGGACTATCGCTAACCCCGTACTATCCTTAACCCCGTACTATTTTTTTTCCTTTTCACACATGCCAAATTGTTATTGCTAACCCCGATAAGGAATGCTTGCTTTTTACACACGAAACTCGCTAACCCCGGACTAGTGGTTTTTGTCGATCATTCGTAGTACAAGTGCTTCACTCGTACACTTTTTACACACGCTACAATTTCCTTAACCCCGGGCCAAATTGCCATTTAGCCCCACCTATAGTACGGGGTTAAGCTTAGCCCATGAACGAAATAAGGTTCGTTGTTCCAAAGGTTCGTTAATCCGAAAACAAAATAAGGTTCGTTAATCCGAAAACGAAATAAGGTTCGTTAATCCGAAAACAAAAAAAAGGTTTGTTAATCCGAAAAATGAAAGCAGAGGCAGAGGCAAGGGGAGGGGGGCGGGGGACACTGTTGCCGTTCAATTATTGTTATGAGGATGGGAAGGCAAGGGCGGCCAAACGAATTTTCGTTTGGGGGTTAAAGCCAAAAAAGGAAAATCATACGTCAAAATTGACACTTTGGTGATATTTTCCCTTAAGATTATCATCTGCTTGAAGTCATTGTGTGTTTGATAGTGATTAAGTAGAGAAAAACCTTTTTGAAATGATTTCTGATATGGCAAAACGTATATTTAGGCTTAATTTTTCGGGAGAGAGTGTAATGAGCGAGCGGCTTGGTAAAACAAAGTCAAAGGTGAAGTTGTAAAACGTTTTTGGGGGTCAATTATTCTTAAAAATGGCATATTGCGAGGTGTTGCGAGCGTGAATCACAAGCTAAAACTTTAGGGTATTTCAATAAAGAATGAAAATAAGTTTTTAAAAATCCGAGCAGATTTCTGCTGTCTTTAAAAAGATGTGAATCTAACTAAACAAATAACACGAGCGCAAAACGCAGCTTAAACATACTGACCAGAAAAGGAACCTGTTAAAGAAAGCATTTAGTGACCTCTTTAGGATGCATATTTCACCAATCGAATGAGAGTGCGAAGCGCAAGCTGAAAATTTGCAATATTCCAGCCTGAAAACTTAACTTGTATACTTTAAAAATAGCATTTTATTTCGAAAAACATGAAAAACGGCATATTTATTTTTGAAAAAGGAACTTTCCCATTTTGGAAAATATTAATTTCCCTGTTTTTTTTTTCATTTTTGGGGTGCAAGTGCCCCCTGCCTCCCTCCCGGCGGATCCAACTTTCGTCAAATAGGGGGGGGGGGGCCAATATTTTTTTCAGCCACATTTTCCTCGATCGGCAGCTTAAAGTTGATTTTTTTATTGTTTCTTTGAAAGGGTAGTCCTAACAGTCAATAATTAGCTTTATACTTATGAAATAAGGTAAATATGTAATAACATAATAAACCATTTTTAAATAATGCGAGCGCGAGCTATATATATATTTTAATATATGATGGGCAATATGTTTGTGATCTTCAAAACGAGATGCCTATGTAACTAAATTTAGATAATAACTGCGAGCAAGATCGCAAACAGAAATTTTAAATATATAAGCTCTGACCTGATCTAAAGGGGACATTTAAAGAAATTTTTTGCAGTTAGCCATGAAGACGATGCGTGTTTCAACCAGTGTCGGCGGAATATATTTTCCTGGGGGGGGGGTGCAAAGCCAAAAACGGGGCCAATAGGGGCAATTTGATGCAAACGTATATTTTCAAAATGAGATTATCATCTGTGTAAAGAGGTTGTGTGTTTTGTAGTAATTGAATTGAGCAAAAAAATAAGTGATCACTGATTGATAAATTATATATTTACGTTTCATTTCTGCGAGCGTAGCGAGCAAGCGGTTTGGAGGGAAGAAATCAAATCTGAAGATGTAAAATTCACCTTTTTTGTCAATTACTGTTAAAAGGGCATCCTTGTGAGATGTTGCGAGCGAATCACGTGCTCAAACTTTTGGAAATTTCATGTAGGCCTAGAATGATAATAATGATATAGATATTATTTACCCAGGGAAGCCACTTCAGTTCTGAAAACTGTTCTCCCAGCTATTATTTTTTTTACAAGAATGCTTAGAATGTCCAGTTTTCAGGTTGGAAAATCAGAAAATTTGGCTCACGTTTCTCGCTCGCATCGAGTATTGTTTATTGAGGAACTCATTCTATTCCGGGTTACCAAAAAATATAAAAATGTCCAGTTTTCAGGTGGAATATCACAAATTTTAAGCTTGCGGTTCGCGCTCTCATTATTTAGTTCGTGAGATATATATTCTATTAGGTAAAAAGTTTTATGCAACGGGCCCCAGGTCAGTATATAAACAAATTACAGCTTTATTTCGCAAAATAGGATAAAAATACAAAGAAACATCAAATAATGTGATTAGATAATAAAATACATTGCGTGGCTTTCCATGAAGGTTATCAGAAACCTGTAAGGCTGGATCGCCAAAACATAGTAAAAGGACAACAATATTAATAAAAAAGAAAAACCAGAATATCATATCATTGTAGTAAATACAATGAAGGAAAAGGGACAGAGAAAAAAAAAGAATACAAAAAGACACGAATCAAAGGGGGGGGGGGTAGATAGGGTACAAATAATGCATTGATATCAACTGCGAAAATTAATAATCATTCACTAGAAAATTTTTGTACTGCTTTCTAAAGGAAGATATAAATTGTGAATTAGATATTATTTGGGGAATCTCATTCCATTGTTTGGGACCTACATAACTTAATGATTTAGCTTCGTGACAAGACTTGACAGACCATAGATGAAATTTATTGGAAGAACGGGTATTATGGCTATGAATTTGATTATTATATTGAAAAAGATCTGAAAAAGGAGTGGGTAACAACCTCTTCTTGTACTTATACATAAATATAGCGATTTCTTGCTTATTGATATCATATATATTAAGTAAAGACAATTTCTTAAATAAAGGTGCGGATGGTGCTAGGTAATGGGAATTAGTAATTATTCTTAAACATTTCTTTTGAATTTTGAATATTGAGTCCAATTCATATGAGGTTACATTGGTAGACCAGACAATATTGCAATATTTTAAATAAGGGAAAATTATGGAATGGTATAGAGTTATCAGATTTTTATGAAGCAAACTATGCTTAAGTTTATAAATTAAACCAGTATTCCTACTTATCTTATGTAATACATTTATCATATGGTACTTAAAACTCAAAAGATTATCCAATGTGACACCTAAAAAGTTAATGGAATTACTTAATTCGATACGTTTATTGTCGATATAAATGTGAATACGATCGTTGTCAATTGAATTATTATTATTAGATTTGTCAGTATGGGTTCGTGTTAAAGATTTATTTTTTTGAAAATAGATGCATCTAGTTTTATTTATATTCAGGGACAACTTATTTGCTTTTAACCAGTCGGAAACATTTTGGAGTTCATTGTTCAGGATGTGGATGGTATTATTTAAATCTTTAGAAGAATAAAAAATACTTGTGTCATCAGCAAATTGATAAAAGGTTAAGAAATTAGATGATTTACAAAGGTCGTTTATATATAAAAGAAATAACAAGGGGCCTAAAATTGATCCTTGCGGTACCCCAACGGAAACATTTAATAAAGAAGATAAGACACCGTGGACAAATGTATGTTGAACCCTATTTAAAAGATAATCCCTAAACCAGTCTAATGCGATCCCTCGAATTCCATATTGATTAAATTTAAATAAAAGTTAATTCTTTAAAAAGATACACATCTTTCTCACGACTAAAAAAACTGCTCAGAATGTTTAAGTTCACGTCTTGTTACATGAAATGTCTACTAGTTTGAGCTTGCGATTCGCGCTTTCAACATCTCACAAGGATCATTATTATAGTATTATTTTTATTTTTATTACCAGCAGAAACTGTAATTAGAAATGGCATCCCCTCCAATACAAATCCTATTATCTAAAGGTTACTCGCACGCGAGCAACACACTTGATCCCCTGCATCTTTAAACCATTTGCCTAGGCAGCAATTGCTCAGATAAAAACGACAGTAGCCTATGCTTGATCAGGGCTCCTATTAATGAAATACATGCTTTTGGCCACAACACATGCATGAATCATCGATCGTCATTGCATAACATAACGTCATTGTTACCAAAATGAATAATTTTTCAGTTTCGGAAATACGAACCTTATTTAATTTTCGGATTAACGAACCTTATTTCGTTTTCGGATTAACGAAACTTCGGAATTACGAACCTTATTTCGCTTTCGGATTAACGAACCATATTTCGTTTTCGGATTAACGAACCTTCGGAATTACGAACCCAATTTTGTTTTTGGATTAACGAACCTTCGGAATTACGAACCTTATTTCGTTTTCGGATTAACGAACCTTCGTAATTACGAACAAGGGCGCCGGAAGCGAGGGGGGGCACTTGCCCCCCAATAAGATTTTTGGGGGGCAAAACGAGATTTGCCCCCCCATGTGCCCCCCTAAAGAAAAAAATGATAAATTATTCAAGGACAAAAGTATATGATGAAAGCTTGTTTCTGCCTAAAAATTGTCATGTCCATTGTCAAAAAATGAAAAAATTTCATTATGAAAATAGGTTTATTCAATTTTTTTCCTCCAAGAACTAGAAAAATTGGATTGACATCCGATTTAGTGCATTAGATATTTATTGCTGCAACTTATTTCATTATAAGGGAGACATATTATTCACACAAGTATGAAATAATGAAAAAAATATAATTTTATGTAATAACATAAGAAAACAGAAAGTGGAGATGTGACATCATCAGCCCACCTAATGAATATTCATGACGACTGTTTTCACAAAATATTGCTAAATTTTAAACGTCAATAACTGTATTATTTGTTATCCAATGTTGATGAAATTTTCGGCATTTTGCTCAGTGAATTTTACTCTATTTATTAAGACATATATTTTCAGCCCGGACCATCCCCTTAATCAGTTCATGATTATTTACAAATGAATATTTCCTGGAATTTGATAATCATCATTTCCTAGTTATGGTCACATTTTCCCCAGAAAATATGTAAAGAAAAAAGAAGACTTTGAAGGGGTCATCTAAAAGTGCTTCCCAGCCATACAAAACATGCAAAAGGAAACACATAAATCGAGTAATGAATGTTTTAAACTTTAATGATTTTCAGAAAAGTTCGAAATTGTTAGAGAATTAAGCTTGACATATTTCTTTTTCCTTCAGTTACAAAATATGAAATGTATTGCCCATGCATGGATAATCAGGGACTATCTCCAATGCTGATGTCAGAAGTGATTTGCATAGAATGGGTATTTAAGTGCTTATCGACGTCTGCCACGTCAGAACAGTATGACATTTTGAACTTGAAAAGACATTAGAATTTATTTTGTTTCTGTTGTTGCGCTTCTTCTGCTTAATACACTCCTTGTTCTGACAGGAATTACTTGAAACTTATGATTGTGCTCTCTCGCGTTGTCCGTGTATGTAAATGTACATATAAATATTACTGAAAGGATATTGCATGAAAAATGTAATTTCTGGTATTTTGAGTCAATATAGGAAATTCAATTGATCAAACACATTCCGAAGCGATCGTTTTGCGCGTAGATTTCATAGGTTCTCATGAGTATAGTATTTCGTAGTGAATTCTAGTCTTTCGTAGTGAATTCTATGTTTGAATTTTAAGAAATTTATTTTTGAATGCTCTTAGAACGCAACTTTTATACTCCATTTTAACACAAAGTCCTTACCGTGGGGGGGGGGGTCCCATACCCCCTCCCGCTCGATCGCTTCGGTATCTCACGCTGTCAAAAATATTGTGCCCCCTTCAGGATGCCCCCCCAAAAAAAAAATGAAAGTGTTCCGGCGCGCCTGCTTGTAAACGTGTTAACTTCAGTTTAACTTATCCTAGGTTTGTATAATTTGGTGTGTATAATACTACCAAAGATCCCAAGAAACCTATTGATTTTCAAGTCAAAAGGCCAAGGTCACAGTGACGTGTTTTCATCTTTCCCTTCTGAAGTCCTTGTAAAAGCGATAACTTTAGTTTAACTTAACCTATGCTCATATAATTTGGTATTTATGATACTACCATGGATCCCAGGCATCCTATCGATTTTGAGGTCAAAAAGTCAAAGGTCAAGGTCAAGTGACATGCTTTTATCTTACCCTTCTGAAGTCGACCTTATAAACGCGAAAACTTTAGTTTGACTTAATCTAGGCTCAATATATCGTTCCTTTAACACTCAGATTAAGGAACACAAGGCACATGGTAGGAGAGACGAGAGGGACAAGTCTGCAATAATCGATCATGCTCATACGCATGATCACCAGATCCTTTTGGATGAGAGTAGACTGTTCACCCGTGTCCCCTACTGGCATCAGCGGAGAGTCAGAGAAGCATTGGAGATTGAGGAACATAACACTGTTCCTCAAGACAGCGGCCTCCAAATCAGCAATATCTGGCTTACCGTTCTAGACAAAGAGGCTAATTTGCCTAATTAGCCTACCCGGACGTTCCACACACGTGCGAGCACTGCAGTGCACGAGCGGAAGTGGTGGCTTTTGTAATTCACGCTAATCCTAGCAGGAATGATAACCGACGGCATTTCCGGTCGTCGCTGGTTTTGCGTGCCCAATTTTGTTGTCGCCCACATCCGCATATGTGGATGTCATGTGACTTACCTAGCCAATCAGAGACATGTACCCTGTGAGATACCGTGCATACGGCACTTCGACAGAGTACATATGCCTGCTTTTACAAACTTTCTAACTTACAGGGTTTGGATTTGTTCTATTGGTTCTGGTAATCTCCAAAACAGTGGAGGGATCACTTAAGAGAGAGCTGTCTATCTTGTAATGACAGTGCCCCCCCCCCATCTTGGATTTTCTTGTGTAGAACAATTAATAAAAAAGTTTTCTTCAGATCATCAGTTGGGCAAAAAAATTACAACAAGCTATATTCCAATATCATATCAATAGAACAAAAGAAAGAGATGGTTCTACAGAAGTTGAGAGTGAAATAGAGTGGCGAAAAGTGGAGAGAAAAAAGAGAAAAGCAAGTACAAGAACTATAAATGAAGATGACAAAAGAGTTAGGAAATTAAGTTTCGAAAACAAAGAAGTGTCGTGTTAAAATCTTTAAAAAAAAGTAAGGAACAGAATATCAGAAATGAGAAAAAAAATCTATGATAGTAGAAATAAGAAATGTTGGTAAGAAATCATGCATAAACAAAATAAGTCCAGCAGAACTCGAAGTACAGAGAGGTGAGTAAAATTACGAAAGAAAAGGGAAGCCTGAAATTTACTTGTAATGATGAAACACAGATGAAAAAGATTTTAGACATGACTGAACTAATTCGCATCCCTGTCAAGGTTGCACAATATCTGCCCATAACTCAAATCCGCGGTGTTATTCATAATGGCGCTGTCACACCTTGGCGTTTTAGACAGCGTATGCCCAACGTATGAGGAATTTGGCGAATACGCTGGCGTACGTCGAAAACGTTACGGGTAAGTTTTGCATACGTTAAGAGTACGCTAAAACATGCTGGGATACGTCGTCATACGGCGAGTTCGTCGAAAATTTTTGTGCAAGCACAAAATCTTTCGACGTATGCCAGCGTATGGCTCATACGTCCCGCATACGCGGGCCATAAGTTGTAGGCAAGTTACGCGATCGTTGATACACGTTGACACACGTTACTCGTAAGTTACTCATAAGTCGATGTACGTGGAGATAATGTCCAGCGTACCCTAAAACTTCTAACCTATGAGTAACGTGCTTTGAACGTATGTGTAACTTAACTCCAAAGTATATTGACGTATGAAGACGTATGAAGACGTGCTTCGGACGACCACAAAACTTACTGAACGTGTTTATAACTACCGTACAGCTACCGTAAAATGGCGTATTGAAAACGTTTATAGGAATTGGTATATAAAGGTGGGGTTCACAGGAGGAACCCATCAGAACTCATGAAGACTTCATGGTGAACAGATCCCATGCCATTCGAGGATGAAAACGAAATAAGGTTCGTAATTCCGAAGGTTCGTCAATCCGAAAACGAAATAAGGTTCGTAAATTACAAGGATTGCAAATGGATAAGATGAAAACGCATCAATGTGAACTTGACCTTTTCACCTGAAAATCAAAAGGATTCCTGGGATTAATGCTAGTTACATACACACCAAATTATATGGGCCGAGGTTACATTAAACTAAAGTTATCGCGTTTACATGGAGTTCCGAAGGGAAAGATGAAAAAAAATCACTGTCATGACCTTGAGCTTTGATTTTTTAACCTTAAAATCAAAAGGCTTTTCGGGATCTATGGTAGTATTATACACACTAATTTACATGAGCCTATTTTAAGTTAAACTCGAGTTATCGCGTTTACAAGGACTTCAGAAGGGAGAGATGAAAAGATGTCATTGTGAGCTTGACCTTTTGACCTCAAAATCTATAGGCTTCTTGGGATCAATGGTAGTATCATACACACCAAATTACATGAACCTAGGATAAGTTAAACTGAAGTTATCACGTTTACAAGGATTGCAGATAGGTTAGATGAAAACACACCAATGTGAACTTGACCTTTTGACCTGAAAATCAAAGGGATTTCTGAGATCTATGCTAGGATCATACACACTAATTTATATGAGCCTAGTTTAAGTTGAACTTGAGTTATCACGCTTACAAGGACTTCAGAAGGGAAAGATGTCATTGTGAGCTATACCTTTTGACCTCAATTTTTTTTTCAAATCTGCTATCGCAAGGTAAAAAATGCTATATATATTAAAATAAATGTTGATATCCACTTGGGTTAAAAGATACAGGCATATACATCATGTAACACATTATTATCATGAAGAGGTTAATGGGTCAATCAGTTGCAACATTCAAAGGTTTTTCAAGAATTGTAGATTTGGGTAATTGAGCTAATTTGTTGATATCCGAACCTCCGAAAATTGTGTCTCGTTACATAAAAAGCATTCTACAAAACACGATACGATAATCGATAATGAAAAGAAACAAGAGTGAGGCTAGGGGGAGCATAATATGCCCGCCTGTAAAGTGGCAAATGGAGCTATTGGTCGAGCAAGAAAAGGGAAAGATTGCGACTTGACCTTTAAACTTTTGACCAAAAATCAACAGGCTTCCTGGGATTGATGCTGGTATCAAACAAAACAAATTATATAAGCCAAGGTTAAGTTAAACTAAAGTTATATCGTTTTCAATGACTTCAGAAGCAAGGGCGCCGGAAGCGGGGGGGCAGGGGGGGGGGCACTTGCCCCCCAAATAAAATTTGGGGGGGGGGGCAAAACGAGATTTTGCCCCCCCAACATGCCCCCCTGAAAGATGAAAAATGATAAATTATTTAAGGACAAAAGTAAATGAAGGCACTTTTCTGCCTGAAAATTGTCATTTCCATTGTCAAAAATGAAAAAATTTTGCCCCTGACGGGGCAAATACATTATCATAGTAAGCCTCGCGTCTTTTGACGAACAGTTCCTCTGTGAAACATAGCTTTGATA
The DNA here is from genome assembly GCF_018143015.1 of Lytechinus variegatus. NCBI lineage: Eukaryota > Metazoa > Echinodermata > Echinoidea > Temnopleuroida > Toxopneustidae > Lytechinus > Lytechinus variegatus. Next base: position 65,550,288 of record NC_054743.1, on the reverse strand, counting down.
AGCCCCCTTTCCATCTTATTACAGTGTGATAACGTCTAACCTTTTAAATGAATACATTTCAGACTAAAAGCGAATGGCAAATTGATAGTGGTCCATCAATGATTAGGTTTATAATTCTATGATGCTGGCTGTGTCGTTAACGCGCGGTCGCCCAGAAACGCTCAGACCGGACCCGATATCACTAACGCGCGTGAACACTAGTTACTCGAGCAAGATATGGAATCTATGTCATAGCTGTCAAGCCCAGAAACCATAACATCTCGAGAAACTTGTTTCAATTATTTCATTTTCAACTAAATATAAATTGAGTTAATACAGTGATAACAAGAGAGCGGTGTTGGCTCAGTCGGTAACGCGTCTGCCCGTCGAAGTCGAACCAAAGATCGTAGGTTCGAGTCCACCCTGGGCGGATGACTGAAGTCAGTGCGTTGTGTGTAAACGTCTCTCCCATGTTTCATAGATGCAGGCTATGTTACAATGGAAAACACTCCGTCCCTCGGATAGGACGTTAAATGGAGGTCCCGTGTAGAGGAGAGTCACCACCCTTGCACGTTAAGAACCCACTGCACTATTCGTATAGGGGGAAACCCCGGTGTCGAGGTCCACCTGCACCCCCCCCCATCAGTTATATCGGGAGAAGAGACCTGTGGATCAAAGTGATTCAGTTCGCTTTTCGCCTCCCAGGCACAGGTGACGCCAAACAAATAATAATAACAATTCAGCGCCCTAAAGAAAATACCAAGGTCATTCCAACTCAATATAGATATGTTATCAGAAAATTACACTCAGAATAATCATGTGTAGAGGATTATAATTTATTATTTGTAAAAATGGTGAATCCCACTCGAAAGCAACTTAGAGATAATGTTTAGACATGAAAAAATAAAATCATCTGTGAAAGTGTCTTCTTGACCGGACTCATATTATCCGAGATATGAATAAAAATGTAAAGAATGTAAAAGAAAAAAAAGCGTTACAGTACTGCTCTACTATATAAAAAAAAATCTTAAGATATTTTCACAGCCCCGTATTTTCCTCTGTTCCTTGTCATTGGCATGATTGGAAAGCGTTTTGTCTGATACTATTTCAGCTCATGTATAGCACTTATATATATATGTATTTTAGATTCCAAAACTTCTTCCCATTACCTGTTACTAATCAGATCGAGATGGCAGCTATGTTCTCTGGTTCATCCCAGCTTTTGTTATTCATGGACGTTTGGAAAAATAAAAAAAAAAAACAACCCGGGAGTGGGTGGGGCTAAATTTTCGAAGAAACGTAAGAGCGAGGGGATTTGTGATGGGGGAGCTTTTGCATTTCTAGAATAAAATTGAAGGATTTCGTGCACGCTTTTGGTGAATTTTGCCCTCTCGATCGGCGGCCCCGGCTCGTACGGTCATGTTTGTCATCTTAAAGTCTTTAAAAGGCCTATATAACATTGGTTTGAAACAATTTCGTTTGCAATAAGGCTCGTAATTTGCTGGAACTGCGACCCTGGTCATGAAGAAACACCAGGCTGGGTCAGAAGGGAGGAAACAGAAGGAGCAAAAAGAACTCCAAGACTGTTTAATTCTCAAGAAATTCATTTTTGAATGCACTTAGAAACGCAACTTTTATACTAAATTTTTACACAAAATCCTTACCGTGGGGGGGGGGGTGGGGGTCCCATAGCCTCTCCCGCTCGATCGCTTCGGTATCTCACGCTGTCAAAAATATTGAAATATTGTGCCCCCTTCGGGATTTTGCCCCCCAAAACTGAAAGTGTTCCGGCGCGCCTGTTCAGAAGGACTCCCTCCAATCAGTTATATCGCGACGAGAGACATGCGGGTCATAATGATTTAGTTTGCTTTTCGCCTCCCGGGCACATGTGACGCCAAACAAATGATTATAATAATAATAGTAAGCTGAGAACATGTCACTCTGACCTTGACCTTCTGACCTATAAAACCAAAGGCTTCCATGGATTCATGCTAGTATCATACACACCAAATTAAATGAGAATAGATTAAGTTAAACTGAAGTTGTCGCGTTTACAAGGACTTCAGAAGGGTAATATAAAGCATGTAACTTCGACCTTCACATTTAGCCCTCAAAATCAGGAGAATTCCTGGGATCTTTGCTAGTATCATACAGTTTATATGAGCCAAGGTTAAGTTAAACTAAAGTTATCGTGCTAACAAGCCAGGACTAACGAAGGGAAAGATGAAAAATTCACTGTGACCTTGACATTTGACCTCTAATTCAATAGGCTTCTTTGGATCCATGCAAGTATCCTACACACCAAATTATATAAGTCCTGGTTAGGTCAAACTAAAGTTATCGCGTAACGGACGGACAGACACCGAGCGTAATACCATAATACGTATAGGACAGCTGTATAAAAACATATCTGGTTGCATGATGTTTATTTCATGAGGTATTATTCGGTGAAGCTCAAGAATCAAATAGTAAGGGGGGTATTAATCCTATGCTCATTTTTCCTTGATTCCTAAATCAAAATAAAAACGGGAAAAATAGCCGAAAGATTTATGAAATTTCTTGGTTCATATGGTTACAATTGACTATTAAATGACGGTTGATATAAATGACAATTCAGTAAAAACAATTTCTCTTTATATGAGGCATCAAAGCCCCATGATATAACTTGACGGCAATAGAATGAGGGGTATTAAAAATCTGAACTTATAATTTATATTGCTTGCTTGTAATACTGTTTTACATGTAAAAACATCCTAAAAGATATGACCTTTGTAGTTGATGCCATCGACGATGATGTTGAGTAGAAGTCATCATGATAGCTACCTTGAGTGTCAGGTTCTTCAGACATTCATCTTATAGATGAAGAGAGCGAGATCACGTGATGCAGAGGGGCGTTCACTGAGATCCTCATCGTGACAAAGAGTCTCAATCTGATATTACAGTAACATAAAAATGAAGCCAAAATTACTTGACGTTTCTTATACAGCAATGTACACTGACATCATATGTGATTTGTTTTATTCACAATCCCGGTTATGATAGTATTCATGGTAGACAATTCGATATCATGTAGAAGATCACTCAATTTAAATGTTTCTCATTGCATTTGCATGTTTCCGAAAATGTCACTTATAATACTGTGGAAAAATACATCCTGCCAAAGAAAATCCGGATAAAACAACATTTTTTTAAAATCTGCTATAAATGGTTAATTTCACCCTGCATCACAAGGTAAAAATGTTATATATCTTTAAATAAATTTTGATAACAACCTGGGTTAAAATATACAGGCCTACACGTCATGTGAAAGATAATTATCATGATTATAATGCAGAAGATTAATGGGTCAATCACTTGCAACATTCAAAGGATCTTCATATTTTTAGATTGGGGTAATTGAGTTGATTTATTGATATCTGAACCTCCGAAAATTGTGTTTCATTACATAAAAAGCATTCCACAAAGCATGATACGTCTCGATAATCAAAAGAAAAAATATATATTTCCGATTCCATGTTTTTTCATGATATATTATTCGGTAGTGTTCAAGCGGTTATTATTCCCATGGTAATTTCTCTCAGATTCCTAAATCAAAAATGAAAAGGGACATAACGGCCAAAAGATTTATGAGATTGCTTGGTTCATGGTTACCATTGACAATTGATGTAATAACAATTCAGTCAAGACAATTTCTCTTTATATGAGGCATCACAGCCACATTATATAACTTGACGTCATTAGAATGAGGAGTATTGAAAAAAATCTAAACTTATACGGTTTGCTTGTATTACTGTTTTACATGTAAAAACATCCTAATAGATATGACCTTTGTAGTTGATGCCATCGACGATGATGTTGAGTTGAAGTCATCATGATACCGACCGTAGAGTGCGAGGTTCTTTAGATGATTCATCGTACGGATGAACTGAGCGAAATCACGTGATGCAGAGGGGCGTTCACTGAGATTCTCACACCGGTCATGAAGAGTCTCAATCTGATATTACAGTAACATAAAAATGAAGCCAAAATTACTTGACGTTTCTTATACAGCAATGTACACTGACATCATATGTGATTTGTTTTATTCACAATCCCGGTTATGATAGTATTCATGGTAGACAATTCGATATCATGTAGAAGATCACTCAATTTAAATGTTGATCATTGCATTTGCATGTTCCAAAAATGTCACTTATCATACTTTGGAAAAATACATCCTGACAAAGAAAATCCGTTAAAACAAAATCTTTTTAAAATCTGCTATAAATGGTTAATTTTACTCTGCATCACAAGGTAAAAATGTTATAAATCTTAAAGTAAATTTTGATAACATCTTGGGATATAATTATCGTGATTATAATGCAAGAAGTTAATGAGTCAATCAGTTGCAACATTCAAAGAGTTTAAAAAGCAATTTAGATTTGGGTAATCGAGTTGATTTATTGCTATCCGAATCTCCGAAAATTGTGTTTCATTATAAAAAAATTATTCCATAAAACACGATATAATTTGATAATTTAAAGAAGAAAACATGTTTCTGATTGCATAATGTTTATTTGATGATGTATCATTCGGTAGAGCTCAAGAATCAAATAAGGGGATATTAATCCTATGCTCATTTTCCTTGATTCCTAAATCAAGATGAACTGAGGAAAAATAGCCGAAAGATTTATGAAATCTCTTAGTTCATATGGTTACAATTGACTATTAATTGACAGTTGATATAAATGACAATTCAGTAAAGACAATTTCTCTATATATGAGGCATCAAAGCCTCATGAGATATCTGGGCGGCAATAGAATGAGGGCTATTAAACATCTGAATTTATATGGTTCGCTTGTATTACTGTTTTACATGTAAAAAAATCCTAATAGAAATTACCTTTGTAGTTGATGCCATCGACGATAAGGTTGAGTAGAAGTCATCATGATAGCTACCTTCGAGTGTCAGTTTCTTCAGATGATTCATCTTACATATGCACTGAGCGAAATCACGTGATGCAGAGGGGCGTTCACTGAGATCTTCATCGTGACAAAGAGTCTCAATCTTATATCACAGTAACGTAAAAATGAAGCCAAAATTATTTGACGTTTCCTATACAACAATGTACACTGACATCATATTGGATTGGTTTTATCCAAAATTAATAAAATAATCCGGTTATGATCAAATTTAATGGTATGCAAATTGACATAATGTCGAAAATAGCTCAGTTTAAATGTTTCTCATTGCATTTGCATGTTTCCGAAAAGTCAAGGCCCATATTTATAAAAAAAATCATCCTGCTAAAGAAAATACGATAAAACAAAATCTTTTTAAAATCTGCTATAAATGGTTAATTTTACTCTGCATCACAAGGGAAAATCTTAAAGTAAATTTTGATAACATCTTGGGATATAATTATCGTGATTATAATGCAAGAAGTTTATGAGTCAGTCAGTTGCAACATTCAAAGGGTTTAAAAAGCAATTTAGATTTGGGTAATCGAGTTGATTTATTGCTATCCGAATCTCCGAAAATTGTGTTTCATTATATAAAAAGTATTCCATAAAACACGATACGATTTGATAATTAAAAGAAGAAAACATTTTTCTGATTGGATAATGTTTATTTGATGATGTATCATTCGGTAGAGCTCAAGAATCAAATAATAAGGGGATATGAATCCTATGCTCATTTTTCCTTGATTCCTAAATCAAAATGAAATGAGGAAAAATAGCCGAAAGATTAATGAAATTTCTTGGTTCATATGTTTACAATCTACTATTAATTGACATTTGATATAAATGACAATTCAGTAAAGACAATTTATCTTTAAATGAGGCATCAAAGCCTCATGAGATAACTTGACGGTAATAGAATGAGTGGTATTAAAAATCCGAACTTATGTGGTTCGCTTGTATTACTGTTTTACATGTAAAAAAATCCTAATAGATATTACCTTTGTAGTTGATACAATCGACGATGATGTTGAGTAGAAGTCACCATGATAGCTACCACTGAGTGTCAGTTCCTTCAGATGATTCATCTTACATATGAACTGAGCGAAATCACGTGATGCAGAGGGGCGTCCACTGAGATTTTCACTGTGTCGAAGAGTCTCAATCTGATATCACAGTAACGTAAAAATGAAGCCAAAATTACTTGACGTTTATTATACAACTTTATGCACTGACATCAAATATGATTTGTTTTATTCACAAATTAATAAACGAATCTGGTTATGATGTATTTATGCAAATTGACATATTGTAGAAAATAGCTCAGTTTAAATGTTTCTCATTGCATTTGCATGTTTCCGAAAATGTCACTTAGAATACTGTGGAAAAATACATCCTGCCAAAGAAAATCCGGATAAAAAATATCTTTTTAAAATCTGCTATAAATGGTTAATTTCACCCTGCATCACAAGGTAAAAATGTTATATATCTTTAAATAAATTTTGATAACCTGGGTTAAAATATACAAGCCTACACGTCATGTGAAAGATAATTATCATGATTATAATGCAGAAGATTAATGGGTCAATCACTTGCAACATTCAAAGGATCTTCATATTTTTAGATTGGGGTAATTGAGTTGATTTATTGATATCTGAACCTCCGAAAATTGTAAGTGTTTCATTACATAAAAAGCATTCCACAAAGCATGATACGATTCGATAATCAAAAGAAAAAATATATATTTCCGATTCCATGTTTTTTCATGATATATTATTCGGTAGTGTTCAAGCGGTTATTATTCCCATGGTACTTTCTATCAGATTCCTAAATCAAAAATGAAAAGGGACATAACGGCCAAAAGATTTATGAGATTGCTTGGTTCATGGTTACCATTGACAATTGATGTAATAACAATTCAGTCAAGACAATTTCTTTTTATATGAGGCATCACAGCCACATTAGATAACTTGACGTCATTAGAATGAGGAGTATTGAAAAAAATCTAAACTTATACGGTTTGCTTGTATTACTGTTTTACATGTAAAAACATCCTAATAGATATGACCTTTGTAGTTGATGCCATCGACGATGATGTTGAGTAGAAGTCATCATGATACCGACCGTAGAGTGCGAGGTTCTTTAGATGATTCATCTTACATATGAACTGAGCGAAATCACGTGATGCAGAGGGGCGTTCACTGAAATTCTCACACCGGTCATGAAAAGTCTCAATCTGATATCACAGTAACGTAAAAATGAAGCCAAAATTACTTGACGTTTCTTATACAGCAATGTACACTGACATCATATATGATTTGTTTTATTTACAATCCCGGTTATGATAGTATTCATGGTAGACAATTCGATATAGAAGATCACTCAATTTAAATGTTGATCATTGCATTTGCATGTTCCAAAAATGTCACTTACATGTATCATACTTTGGAAAAAATACATCCTGACAAAGAAAATCCGATAAAACTAAATCTTTTTAAAATCTGCTTTAAATGGTTAATTTTACTCTGCATCACAAGGTAAAAATCTTAAAGTAAATTTTGATAACATCTTGGGATATAATTATCGTGATTATAATGCAAGAAGTTAATGATTCAGTCAGTTGCAACATTCAAAGAGTTTAAAAAGCAATTTAGATTTGGGTAATCGAGTTGATTTATTGCTATCCGAATCTCCGAAAATTGTGTTTCATTATATAAAAAGTTTTCCATAAAACACGATATGATTTGATAATTAAAAGAAGAAAACATGTTTCTGATTGCATAATGTTTAGTTGAAGATGTATCATTCGGTAGAGCTCAAGAATCAAATAATAAGGGGATATTAATCATATGCTCATTTTTCCTTGATTCCTAAATCAAAATGAACTGAGGAAAAATAGCAGAAAGATTTATGAAATTTCTTAGTTCATATGGTTACAATTGACTATTAATTGACAGTTGATATAAATGACAATTCAGTAAAGACAATTTCTCTATATATGAGGCATCAAAGCCTCATTTGATAACTTGACATCAATAGAATGAGGGGTATTGAAAAGTCTGAACTTATATGGTTTGCTTGTATTACTCCTTTATATGTAAAATAGATATTACCTTTGTAGTAGATGCCATTGACGATGATGTTGAGTAGAAGTCATCATGATAGCTACCTTCGAGTGTCAGGTTCTTCAGATCATTCATCTTACATATGAACTGAGCGAAATCACGTGATGCAGAGGGGCGTTCACTGAGATTCTTACACCGGTCATGAAGAGTCTCAATCTGATATTACAGTAACATAAAAATGAAGCCAAAATTACTTGACGTTTCTTATACAACAATGTACACGGACATCATATGTGATTTGTTTTATTCACAATCCCGGTTATCATGGTTATGATAGTATTCATGGTAAACAATTCGATATCATGTAGAAGATCACTCAATTTAAATGTTGATCATTGCATTTGCATGTTCCAAAAATGTCACTTATCATACTTTGGAAAAAATACATCCTGACAAAGAAAATCCGATAAAACTAAATCTTTTTAAAATCTGCTATAAATGGTTAATTTTACTCTGCATCACAAGGTAAAAATCTTAAAGTAAATTTTGATAACATCTTGGGATATAATTATCGTGATTATAATGCAAGAAATTAATGAGTCAGTCAGTTGCAACATTCAAAGGGTTTAAAAAGCAATTTAGATTTGGGTAATCGAGTTGATTTATTGCTATCCGAATCTCCGAAAATTGTGTTTCATTATATAAAAAGTATTCCATAAAACACAATACGATTTGATAATTAAAAGAAGAAAACATTTTTCTGATTGGATAAGGTTTATTTGATGATGTATCATTCGGTAGAGCTCAAGAATCAAATAATAAGGGGATATTAATCCTATGCTCATTTTTCCTTGATTCCTAAATCAAAATGAAATGAGGAAAAATAGCCGAAAGATTAATGAAATTTCTTGGTTCATATGTTTACAATCTACTATTAATTGACAGTTGATATAAATGACAATTCAGTAAAGACAATTTATATTTAAATGAGGCATCAAAGCCTCATGAGATAACTTGACGGTAATAGAATGAGGGGTATTAAAAATCCGAACTTATGTGGTTCGCTTGTATTACTGTTTTACATGTAAAAAAATCCTAATAGATATTACCTTTGTAGTTGATACAATCGACGATGATGTTGAGTAGAAGTCACCATGATAGCTACCACTGAGTGTCAGTTCCTTCAGATGATTCATCTTGCATATGAACTGAGCGAAATCACGTGATGCAGAGGGGCGTTCACTGAGATTTTTACTGTGTCGAAGAGTCTCAATCTGATATCACAGTAACGTAAAAATGAAGCCAAAATTACTTGACGTTTCCTTTACAATGTACACTGACATCATATGGGATTGGTTTTATCCAAAATTAATAAAATAATCCGGTTCTGATTATGCAAATTGACATCATGTAGAAAATAGCTCAGTTTAAATGTTTCTCATTGCATTTGCATTCTTCCGAAAAGTCAAGCCCCATAATTTGGAAAAAAAATCATCCTGCTAAAGAAAATCCGGATAAAACAACAACTTTTTAATTACATAAAAAGCATTCCACAAAGCATGATACGATTCGATAATCAAAAAAAAAATATATATTTCCGATTCCATGTTTTTCATGATATATTATTCGGTAGTGTTCAAGCGGTTATTTTTCCCATGGTACTTTCTCTCAGATTCCTAAATCAAAAATGAAAAGGGACATAACGGCCAAAATATTTATGAGATTGCTTGGTTCATGGTTACCATTGACAATTGATGTAATAACAATTCAGTCAAGACAATTTCTTTTTATATGAGGCATCACAGCCACATTAGATAACTTGACGTCATTAGAATGAGGAGTATTGAAAAAAATCTAAACTTATGCGGTTTACTTGTATTACTGTTTTACATGTAAAAACATCCTAATAGATATGACCTTTGTAGTTGATGCCATCGACGATGATGTTGAGTAGAAGTCATCATGATACCGACCGTAGAGTGCGAGGTTCTTTAGATGATTCATCTTACATATGAACTGAGCGAAATCACGTGATGCAGAGGGGCGTTCATTGAGATTCTCACACCGGTCATGAAAAGTCTCAATCTGATATCACAGTAACGTAAAAATGAAGCCAAAATTACTTGACGTTTCTTATACAGCAATGTACACTGACATCATATGTGATTTGTTTTATTTACAATCCCGGTTATGATAGTATTCATGGTAGACAATTCGATATCATGTAGAAGATCACTCAATTTAAATGTTTCTCATTGCATTTGCATGTTCCAAAATGTCACTTATCATACTTTGGAAAAATACATCCTGACAAAGAAAATACGATAAAACAAAATCTTTTTAAAATCTGCTATAAATGGTTAATTTTACTCTGCATCACAAGGTAAAAATCTTAAAGTAAATTTTGATAACATCTTGGGATATAATTATCGTGATTATAATGCAAGAAGTTAATGAGTCAGTCAGTTGCAACATTCAAAGGGTTTAAAAAGCAATTTAGATTTGGGTAATCGAGTTGATTTATTGCTATCCGAATCTCCGAAAAATGAAGCCAAAATTACTTGACGTTTCCTATACAACAATGTACACTGACATCATATTTGATTGGTTTTATCCAAAATTAATAAAATAATCCGGTTATGATGATATTTAATGGTATGCAAATTGACATAATGTAGAAAATAGCCCAGTTTTAATGTTTCTCATTGTATTTGCATGTTTCCGAAAAGTCAAGCCCCATATCTTGGGAAAAAAAATCATCCTGTTAAGGAAAATCCGGATAAAACAACATATTTATTAAATCTGCTATTAATGGTTAATTTCACGCTGCATCACAATGTATAATTGTTATATATACTAAATTTTGATAACAACTTGGGTTAAAATCTGCACCCTATTCGTCATGTGAAACATAATTATCATGATTATAATGCAAGAGATTAATGGGTCAATCAATTTCAACATTCAAAGGGTTTTCAAGAATTATAAATTTGGATAATTGAGTTCATTTATTGATATCCGAACCTCCGAAAATTTTAAATGTTTCATTACGCAAAAAGCATTCTACAAAATACAATGCGATTCGATAATCAAAAGAAGAAAAATATTTCTGATTCCATGTTTATTTCACGACACATCATTCGGTAAACTTCAAGAATCAAAGCGGTTATTAATCCCACACACCAAGAAATTCGGGTTCAATTTTCCACCGCTTGGAGCGCAAAGGCTTGTCGCTAAACGGGTACCCCTAGAGGTGTACAACAGACACGGACTCTCACATAAGAGCTAACTCGCACCTCGATGTAAGGGGTGTACGCACGTATCGTACACCCCATTTCTTAGTGTGCATTACCCTAAATTCCTTAATCAAAAATGAAAAGGGACATAACGGCCGAAAGATTCATGAAACTGCTTGGTTCATGGTTTACCATTGACTATTAATTGACAATTTATATAATAACAATTCTTGACGTCAAAAGAATGAGGGGTATCAAAAAATCTGAAGTTACAGTACATGGTTTATTTTTCATGTAAAAACATTCTAATAGATGTGACATTTGCAGTTGATTGATTTTATTTGTCAAGAATATCGCAGGTGATTACAATGAATTTGAGGAATACCTTGTCAGAATAGCCCATGAAAGCCAACAGGCTTATTTCGAATAGGGTGCTATTGTTAGTATAAAGCATTAATTTATTGTAACAACAAAAGGTATACACTACGACAAGTACTGGAATATGGTACAAAGAAATACATATACATCAGTCAAATAATTAGCAAATCACCTGAAGCAAAAAAAATCTACGTAATATATGAAGAAATATTATATTTTATCATACCCTTCATTATCTACAATACTAAACACCAACCGTACAAAATGGTGATTTGAAATGGCGATACTGTTCTCGAGTAGATTCCAGTTTTAGGTTCTTCTTTAATGCACTCTTAAAGTGAGGAAAAATTTTAACAGCTTTTATTTTTATTAGGAAGAGCATTCCAAAATTGAACGGCATTAAAATAAAAAGTGTTCCCCATATTACCTTCACGATTTGGTAATACAAGATTAAAATTGATACTTCGAGTATCGTACTTATGGATATTTGATACACGGGTGAAATGATTTGCTATGTATTGATTAATGTATCCGAATAGAATATCTCATGTACGTGGTGTAATACTAATTATTAAGATCTTTGTTCTACATGAAGTAATCCTGCCTTTTCAAGTTCATTACATCCGACACGTGCTCTTGGTCCTAAAACATTTAACAATCTTACAATCTTATTTTGAATTATTCTTAGCTTTTTCTTCTCCGTCGCAGCCAGACTACCGTACCAAGCCGCATTAGCATAGTCGAATACACATTGTTTTAAACCTTGTGTTAAAACAAAGCATAAAATACGCCTAGACTTCATATTCAAACAGGTTTGATATTTATACAAAATTTTTAAGCGTGAATTTGCTCTATTGGTGATTGAGTCTACCAAACCTGTCCATGATAGGTCACTTGTTTAATCAATTCTCAAATATTTTACTGAATCTGTTCAATTACATTATTATTATGGAACCTTGAAATCGTGTGTATATCTTAACTTTCGTTTCGAACAAAATAAAATGCTTTCCATTTTCCCAACATGTAAACTAAGCTTGTCAGACATCTATTCGTTGCAATTTGCCAAATCTGCACTAAGTTGAAGACACTATCATCAGCATATAAAATCACTTTAGATTCGTTAATACAAGTACATATATTACAATGTAAGACGTAAAAAGAATGGAGCCTAAAGGAAACTTGATGACGATAAGGTAAGTATGATCTAAACAATGTCACACATTCAGAGTCTAAACCAATCGCTTTTAATTTCTTTAAAAGTTTGTTGTGATTTACAGTATCAAAGGCTTTTTGTAAGTCTAGGAGAACCATTCGAACCATGCGCCCAAGTGAAATGCCATTCCTGATAAAATCTGTTAAATGTATAAAATAAGATTCAGTGGAATATCCGTTACAAAAGCCGGATTGAAATTTACATATTAGCTTACCTTCTTGAAAGTATTTCTCCACTTGAGCATGAACAGATTTTCCGAAATTTGCGACACCAAACACTCAAAAAATATTTTGATACTTTTTGTAAAATTTACTTAATAAAATTAAGGCAAGACGGTTGCCTTAATTTCATTAAGTTTTGTTTAAAATGTGGCATTTTGAGTTTCAAATACTGTCTGAATGCTTGTTTCTACAACTCAGAATAACTGGCTCCAGTAACTTAATTCTCTTGATGAATATAACTTTTCTCAAAATTTGAGTTTTTACAATGTAAAAGAAATTTGTTTAAGGAACTCAATTTTCATGAATGAAAGATAATGGCATCAATTTTCAAGTTATAATATTTATTAATTGTTAAGCATACTTAAATTTGAATCATTTTTTTGCCGAATTTACTTAATAACCTTTAAGCAAGATAAATGACTTGATTTTTTTAAGTTATCAACAGCGAAAAAGCTGTTTACATGCAACTTAACAGAAATAAATAAAACAAATTATATATTTCCCAATTTTAAGTCACAGCAATTTGTTAATATATGTTCAATCTACTTTAAAATTTAACTCATTTTAAAAGTAATATTTTTTATAAGTTATTGTTACTCAGAAAATTTGGTTTCATACACTATTCAATTGTCTGAAGTTTCACATTTTTTAAGTGTTCACAGTGCAAATCTTTTTTGTTCCATGTACTTAATTTTATAAATTTGAAAGTATTTGAAACCTTAATAACATGAGTATATTTACTGTCGTGTTTATGCCCCGTTTGTAGCAATTAAAGTATTTGCTTTAGTTGTGAATACTTTATGTTAAAAGTAGAATTTACATTAATAGACAAGTGTATTGTTATCATCACTCGATAAATGCAAGTTTGATATCTGTCATAAGTAAAATCCGATAAAGAATTTTGAGTAAATGTTACACATTCTTTTAATAAAGTTCATGGTTAAAGCAGTGTTTTAAGTTGCATGTACTCAATGGTTGTAACTTCAGATGACAAAGTATTCTTCTTGGTATGTACACACAGCTAAAATTAATCAATAACAAAGTAAATGAAATTTAACCACAGAACTGTACTTTATTAAGTAGAATAAGCAAAGCATAAACATGTAGCATCAAAAGATAACTAGATTAAATTGTGAAAAATTGGTGAAAACAACACAAATTGTAATATTTCCTTGTACCTACACCCAATTTTTTACTACACTTCTTCTTACCACATCTTTCCTGCATAGGTCTATTTTTTTTGTTCCCCAATATGCCATGATTTTTTCAACATTTCGTGTTGGTACAGGTAACTGGAATTTACATGTCTGTGAGAGCTAGAAAATGGCCTAAAAGATCTAAAAATTCTGAAATGCTCAATACTATAACACAAATAAATGTATTATATTTGTACAGTTAAAGATTAAAAAATGATGTTTCGTGAAGAGTAAAAAAAAATGCATTATTAGGTCTTATTAGTGACAGGCAGAATTTGTGTGTTTTTTTTAAGTACAATGATAATGATAATAATCATCTGTTTACTTGACCAACAAATGATCAATGGGGAAAATTTGAAAAGCCTTCCCATTAGCTGCCAAAAATGCCAAAGAATGTCAAAAAAGTCATGCTCCCCGTAAAGGTGCAAAATAGAGAGTTCTTTCAATTTATCACAGAAGTAGAAAAAATAATTTGATACATACACAAAGAAAATGCTGCTCCAAAACCAAACTGTGGTTCCAATTTCAGACTTTCAATTATTTTGTTTTGACAGTTTTATCCGGGAGTTTTATTCCACCTAAATATTGACATTAGGTTTCACCATTATATCATCTGCTGCCAGAAAAAAACAGAAGTGGCTTGCAAACATAAGAACATAGATGAACTCAATAAAAATACTAAAACTGTACTGGGTTTCCCCTAACTAACTGCAGACACACTTTTGGTTTGATATGGGCAATAATTTTCAAATTTCTACACCAATTTTTAAATCCTTTGAAAAGAACAGCTCTAAATGGACAAATGACGGGCAAAGTTTCATTACCAATAAGTAGTTTTTGTTTTATCACAGTTTTTGCAAAGGTTTACCATAATTGGAATCAATCACTTTTGCAAAAAAAAACACAACTGTGTAATTAAAAATCTATTCGGCCTGGATTTTACTGCTTGCAAGACTTTGCTAAACTACAGAATAAAATCTTATTATTTAGATACATTTTAAGGAAGAGTTGCTGTTTCAAGTGGTGTAATTTTTTTTTTACCCTTTTCAGACTGGAAGTGTGCCATACGCCCTGAACAACAACTACAAATCTAGTTCTTCATAGCTAACACAATTCCAAACTCACTTGAATATCAATGTTAAAACTGTTTTAAAACCTTAACTGATTACATTACAAAGTATGCCAAAAAGAAGTCTACAAGCACTGCCACCTTAACACACTCCTTCAAGCAGGTTCACTGCTGATGTTTAATTTAAAAACTGTAGGACACCTGTGAAATAACATAGAATCATTGCCAGTACTCCAGAGTGTAACAAATTGTAATAGCATTAGCAACAGTCTACCTGCTTCAAGAAAAGTTTCTAAAATAAAATGTGCTGGCCATATTTTGTGTGTTATCTATTTTTTTTTCTGGGACGCCTAGTATTTGAAACTATTTTAAAGAAAATTAAAGGGAAATTCCAGCCGCAAAATAATTTTCTTTCGAGAGAAGCGGAAAAATCAGACAACAAAACAAAATAAATTTTGAGGAAAATCTCACAACTAAAATGAAACTTATAAATTTTAATGACATGAAAATCTGGGGAAAACAATGAAAATCACTACACAAATTTGCAAGTTGATGACATCATGGGTACACTTCTCATGATTTACTCTATAAATATTAATACTATCAAATTTAATTTTTTGTTCAAAAATATGATTACCTCAAAACTTTACCCGAGATATCTTTTTAGTAAACATTTTTTTTTGCATCTTTTCATTAATACAGAATAGTTTTCTGTAAAAATCTGTCTGATTTTTCTGCCTCTCTTGAAAGCAAGTTATTTGAGGGCTGGACTTTCCCTTCAAACTATCATTTGCACGCTTATGATCTGATTAAATGCAAAATAGTATTGCATACACAGCTTAATTCCACATACATTAAATTATGTAAAATGCTAATGAAAAGCACCAACCCATAGCAAGCATTAATTTCATGATGGGAAACATATTTTTTTAGAATGGGAAGAACAAGCATCACGAACACATAACCCATATGCTACTTGCGATTCTGTCCTTGAAATCTTGCGTGTCCATCTTGATTGCTCATCCCATCAGCAAGGGAAAGGGGAATGTTCGAGTGAATACAAAAATCCAAAACACATTATTACAGATACTGTATATCATTATACCTTCTGATTTTTTTCTCATAAGTAGTGAAATAAACTTTCGTAGTCTGTGTATAAAGTAACAAAATGCCAAACTTGAGATCGTACCACAGTAGTTTGTCGTCTTAAGGCATCAGAGCAAATACATGTAGATACTATGATCAGACATCGTACAGTTTCAATTTTAGTCCTTGGACTTTAGGCGAAGGCTGCTTACCATCGTCAAGACCCATGAAGATTTTTTGTACTGATTCTAAGAAATATTTCAACTTCTTCGGATAGCTAAGGTTGAGGGCGTAGGTGAGTCCAAAGGGGATTACTATACCTTGGGTCACAGACAGTATCTCATCGATGTGGAGCGTTGTGGCCCAGTGGATAAGTCTTCTGACTTTGAAACAGAAGATCGTGGGTTCGAATCCCAGCAAGAAATTTATCCAAATTGTGCTGCACTTGACCCAGGTGAGGTGAATGGGTACCCGGCAGGATAAATTCCTTGAATGCACGAGCGCTGGAAAGCAGCTCGAGCTAAAGCCGGGGTAATAATAATAACAACGCGCCTCGGAATAGAATATTTCTAGATAGATGGCGCTATACAAATGCCTATTATTATTATTATCGATCACATTGCCTTCAACCTCAATGTGCACACAAGTGTCAGGATTCCCTACCACTGCCAATGAGAGATCCTTTTCTTCATCCTATGATATATATTTTAAAAGAGATAAATAAGGTTAGAGAATTGCATTCAAACAATGATGGTATGATTAACTTAGAAAAGACAACATGAACCATCGATGTTTAATGGGTATACTTTTTAAATGTAAATTAACTAGAAGGTTCAAAATCTATTGCAGCAATTTCCTCCACAAATCACATGTGCAAAACACTGTTGGCATATTCATTTGCATTATTGCTGTGTAGGTCATACCAAACATACAATTCCATGCAAAGTTTTGTGAAAATCTGGTGTAGGGTCTAAAGGCAATCAAGCATTTATCCCTCAAAACAAGAGAAAATAGACTAAACATTGCCAACCTTATCTCACCACACAAGTCACAAGGGTTACCCTCGGGACAAGGTTAGTCCTTGTACACATTGGATAACTAGACCCTGGCCTAAGTGCTCTTAACCATGCCCTCCATTCCCTGTTTGCACTTTGACTTTGTCTTTGCCTAAAATGAGGTCCAATCTGCCAATATGAGACTCTGAACTTAGCCTGGCTGTGAATGTGATCCCCGGCTGTGATCGGTAAAAAAAATAGTAAGCAGCCTCCCCACAACGAACCGGCTTCGACACTTGTACAGGACCAAGGCACCGCGATGACGAGGTCTTCGCCGGCCGCGGGCTTGTGTGTGCATGGCTGAGTATAACGTTAGTTCGGAATGTGGCCAACGCGATGCCTCATCAAATGACGAGAGTCAGATCCACAGTAACAATTCTACTTATATTGTCCATGACTTCATGAAAAGAAAATCATTTAAAAACTTATGAACTAATTCATTCTTACCTTTCGTAATGACATGAAAACGACGACCCACCAAATCACCACTGCCTCCAGTCAAATTTTGTGGTACATGTAGGTATAAGCGACGAGTGCGCGTGCGCAGTTCAGGAATTTTTATGTCGAACTTGAAATTATTCAGTAACGCGCGTAACAATGTATGTCTAACACTCGTAACACGTCGTGAATACAATTAAGTAGATCTAATTTCTTAAATTTTATTGCTAAAATTACGAGACGAGGTGTTGGTGCAACTTGAATAAATTTGTTACAGTCGTCATATTAGACGTGCTCCGACTTAATCGTTTCAAGATGCCGTAGGTAATACCATCCGGGTCTGGTGAGGATTTCGACCTCCTACTCTGTAGTGTAACTTTGACATCCTTTGGCCTGATGGGTCTACGGTCGAAAGGAAATTCAATCTCACTAGCTATTTTTTTCACCCAATCTAAATCGCGTTCATCAATGGAAGGTGGCTCTGTGCCATATTTTGATGAAAAAGTGCTCATTTGCGGTGTCAAGGGAGAAGGAAGGGGTCTGGGTTCCTGAGAAAAGAGTGCCGTCGACTGCGTGCTTGCTAAAGCTCTAAAAATTCTTTCTGAAGCGTGATTCCTCATGTTTAGTAGATCGTTCTCTCATCTTTGAATAGTGACTCTTGCGTAGGTAGTTGTAAGTGTGAAGCGCATCGTAGAACTGTGATCGGTCATTGGGGGTTGAATTTTCACCGAAGGCCTTTTTCTGGAGAGTTTTTTAATTTCTTCATTTGATCTAGAGATTTACTTGGCTGTCTCCGAAACCCTTGTAGGTTGGTCGATTCTTTCACAGAATTGAAGAGTGGATTAGATCTCAAGAAGTCTTGCATGATGACACCAAGACAGTCACCCGCTTTGTTAGGAAGTATTGCACCACTTGCAAGATCATGGTGAAGGGAGTGTATCGTAGCTTGTAGGTCCTCGTTCACCGATTCCATTGTTCATATGTTAATTGCGGACATTCGAATCTTGGAGATAACGTGGATCGGGATATAATGCACAGTATGTACAGCAAGGACCAAAAAATGGCGTCTCTGTCCAAAGTAATACTCGGCGACAGTTTCATTCCAATAGTGTGGTTATAGACCAACAAATGAGGTTAAAAATTGTGCAGAAGTAGGCTCAAAACTTGATTAAATAGTATGGTGCAAGTAAAAGATGGCGTTTGAAGGCGGAAAATAATGAAAATAATGCACAATTGGCAGAGGCTTTTTACTGACCTTCCTTTTCCGTCTGCGAGTGCCCTCTATTGACCTGTATTATGGTCAGAAGTGTGTCTAGGTCACCTCAGTCAGTGGGTCATCACAGAATTTCATAGGTTTCTCAACTGCTCTGAGTCTTGGTGCTGTTATCTTTGACACGTCCTCAGGTATGTGTCATGTCGATAGTTCAAGCCTGCCTTATGTAATTGTTGGAGAGACGCAGCTTGTACTTAAAAGGGATGATAATGAATTCATCTTTGAAGGCTTAGTCGTCGAGGCTGATACCGAATTAGCCCGAACTGGTATCCATTTCTTAGAGGTGAACGATATCTCTGTTCGTCTTTCTTGGCGTTCGGTCACGATTGCTAATGGGTCCTCTTACACCTATGGCCCAGCGCCGGTCCCTGCGCATTTCGATACAGCGCTCTCAGTTGTCGTCTCGTCAGTCGTTCTCCCATGATCGCTCGTACTCGGCCAGGTCTCCCTTTCAGCTTGAGATTGGGACCCCCTCATGGACGCCCCCCGGACAACATCTATAACCGCTACCCATGATTGATTCTCTAGACTTTTTGGACCATGTTATTCCCATGTACCATGATGGATGAACTATGGACTCTTAGCCTTTACCCAGGATGCTTCTGTTTTTGCGAATACTAGACGGCTTAATTCAGGGTGACCAGATTTCACAAAATGAAATACGGGACAATTGACAAACGAAGATCAACAAAGAAGCCCGCACAAAGTGTTAGACTTGGGAAAAAATATAGAGAATTGGAAGAGAAGGTGAACGAAAGAATAAAGGAGAGAAAGAAAAGAAATGATTGAGAAGGAAAGAAAATAAAGGAAAACAGAAAAAATAACAGAAAGTTAGAATAAAAGAAGGATGAAAGAAATAATAAGAGATAAAAAAAAAAGGTTTCCGTCATTGTTTGAAATGGAACAAATAAATAAATTTTAAAAAAATATAGAAAGAAAGATTGAAAGAAAGAAAGAAAAAATGAAAGAGGAAGGGAAGATGAATAAAATGTCTGAAAGACAAAATAAAGGAGAGAATTAAAGGGGGAAAGGGTGAGAAAAAGAAGGAGCAAAGAAATAATGAAGAAAATATTCAAGTTTCCTTCATTCTTTGAAAGAAAGAAAGAATAACGGAAAAGAATAAGAATGGAAAAAATAAAGAAAGGAAGAAAGAAAGAGCGGTTCAAGGGAAGAATGAAGGGAGGAGAGAACGCAAAAAAAGGAAAATAATGGGAGGATAGAAAGACCGAAAAGAAACATGAGACGAAGAGAAAAGGAAGCCAAGGTAAGAAAGAATGAAGGAAATAAAAAAAGGATATTTGATAAAGAAGGAAAGTAAGAGAAAGAAGGAAAGAAAGAAAAATGAACAGAGAGAGGGAAAATAAAATGTCTATAGGAAAGAAAGAGAGGAAATAAAGATAGATGGAACAAAATAGGGCAAGCATAAAGGTTAGGGTATATATAAAAGAAAGAAAAGGGAAAAGTTCAAACCTCAAGTAAACAAAAAAATCAAATCATCTTATAAAAATCATAATTTTATTTGGTGTTTTTTTTAATGTATTATTGAAATTTAAGAAATAAAATGTTTATAATAAAATGAATAAAATTTCAAAGTGAAACATATTTTCAAACTTAAAAATTAGGTGAAACATCGCGGCATCGTACACACCAAGACTCGAAACGAAAGCTGAAACAACTAGATCTATGAAAAGTCAATAACTTGTTCCTCTGATTACATCTCTAAATCATTAATCTGAAATCAGTAGTATAATTATAATAATTTCCCGCCGATTTTGTGATTATTTTGGTGGAAAAACTGTTTATGTGAGATTGTTTGCACAATTGAGAATTTGCTTCGATCCTATACATGCCTAGCTAGTAGCCTGCCATAACAGGCAGGAGGCCAGTTCGTTTGCCATAACTGGGTTAGCAAGAAATCGCCAAAGAACTTGCAAAAGTTTACAGTTATCGATTTAATTGTTGTCCCTGCTTCGTCAGCTGTTGATTATTTAATGAAAATTCGTCATTTTTAAATGTCTTAACTGCATTTTGTTCAATATTCTGAAATACGGGACATATAGGCGTCCAGGGAAGGTTTGTCGGGACACCGGGACACAGGAGCAAAATACGGGACAATCCCGGGAAATACGGGACGTCTGTTCACCCTGGCTTAATTTGTTTCTCGTAAATTTTGATGTCGTCATTTTTTTGGTCGAAATTTCATCTCATTGATATTAGCGTATACTTGATGGCCTTAAGTATTTTTTAAAATGTTTTTATACTCTTGTTTGTATGGACTACTTGTTTGGGGCTTATAACCCTGCTAATTAAACGTCGTTATATGAATATGGTTTTCTTATTCATGTATTATTGTATATTTAGTATTTCGTGTTGTGATGTACTACTTAAACTGATTTGATTGCTCCATGTAATTATGAGACATGTGTCTGATCTCGTATGTAGTGTGATTTTTAACAGGTGCTTGCTATTCATGGTATGAGCGTGTTTTGATAAATGTCTATTTTTCCTTTGTTTTTGCTGAAATTTTTGGTGCATATGATTGTTTCATTTATTTGAATTTGACATGTATATAGCATGACAATGACATTGTTGTATGAAACATGTATTTTGCATTGATCAGCTTTTATTGTCGTACCCCCCCCCCCCAAGTTTATTGCCCTTAATTTTTTTTTGGTATGGTCAGTATTGCTATTTTTACAGCTATATGGTGCTCGCTATTTATGCATTGTTTATTGTGAATTGCTTGGACTATAGTCTTAAATATTTTTATCTTGGCTGATGGTTTATTGAGTGGTCATATGTGCATATTATCAGTTAATAACTATTTGATGTAATTTATCAGCTGTCCAAGTTAGATAGACTTTTGTCTTATTACTTATCTGTGTATTTTTTTTCATGTTGCAGGTAGGGAGTTATGTACATATGTGTGTATGTTTTGGTGATTTATACTTATTTATCATTTTTATATACATGTCAAACGTGCACAGTCCATTCATGATTTTATGGATGATTTTATTTGATTTGTATATATATTACGGCATTTGGTAAGTTTTAGACTTATTACTACAATTATGTTTGGAGATTGATAGAAAGCAGTTTGCATGCCACTTGCTCAGTTTTTATTCCAAGGATTTGTATAAAGGAAATGCTTATTTTCTTGATTTTAGTTCATGGTATCGAGACACTTATATTTTGCCTTGTGTGTTTTACAAACAACTCAGGCTGATTTATATGGGTAATGTTTTGCATTGGTGGAAATTGATTTTTATCATAGTTGCTGTATTTACATAGCTTCTTCATTGTTTAAAGAAGTACGCTTTTATGTAGTTCCCTATTATGTTAAAGAGAAAGATAAAAGGTTGCCATGGTAAGCTGTTATCTGTCTATGACATGTGTATTTTGATGGGATAATTATACTAGTAGGTGGAGAAAGTAATTATGGTGTTATTTCAATTGAGTTGTATGTAGTGTATGTTGGTGAACTTGTATATACATTGTAGTTGATGATAGTTACAGTTAATTTGTATTAGTGGTAAGACAATGATTAGTTATAGTGATACATGTACTTTGAATTATCAATAAGACAGTCATTATTTATGTAAGTGAACTGGTATGTACACTATGTACAGTTAGTAATAGTGTTACAGGCACTTTGAGTAATTGATAAGACATTGATTATTAGCAGAGTCAAAATATTTACTGTTGAGCATTTTTCTTTTAAATTTAGTGGAATTTGTATGAAGGTCAGTTTGCATCACTGTTACTGTTATTGTTTAAATAGTTGTATTGCTTTATATTTTAACAGTTGAGTTGTGTTTTTCATGGCTTAAATGTGATTATATGGTTTAAACGTGATTTTGCAGTTAACAAGCTACTTGGATGTCAGATGAGTAATTGCAGTAATTTAGAAAGTTAATAGAAGAGAAAGTTAAAGAAGTTAGTAGAGGCAAAGAAAAAGTGGTTACGCCATTGTGGATTGCTGCCCTCTGTCGGGCTATGTTGTATATGTTACACATGCGAATCGTTGTCATCAGCCCTTATCCGGCCAGCTCTGTGTAGAGGTACATTGTCATTAAAATATGAACCATAAAGATTATTGTGATTGACGCTTTATCATTTAATGGTGCATATTATTTGCTATGTGAAACAAAAAAAATCATCGTTAAACGTAGTGCAGGGTATTTAGGCATAAATAATAAAAATAGAAATTTATCTTCAAGACAATTCTCCATTGTCATTAAAATATGAACCATAAAGATTATTGTGATTGACGCTTTATCATTTAATGGTGCATATTATTTGTTATGTGAAACAAAAAAAAAATCATCGTTAAACGTACATGTAGTGCAGGGTATTTAGGCATAAATAATAAAAATAGAAATTTATCTTCCTCAAGACAATTCTCCATAAAGGGCAGATAGTCGCAGTGGTGATTACTATTATTCTTGGTTATAATATGTAATTATTTTTTACACTGATGATAACATAAACTTTGATTAACATCACTTCTTATTTGTTATATGAAGAAGAAATCATCGTTCTACGTACCCTTGTATTAGTGGCATTAAGAGCAAGCATCGAGTAAAACACATCATGCATATGTCCATCCGCTGGGAAGACAGGCATACTGATCGTCACAGATCTCAGGGTGTTTGAAGAGCACATAAATTCAGCCAGGTCCTCTGAAGCATTCCGTCCACACGGCTTTTCAATTTCCAGATTTTCCTAGAATGCACAGTATTTATGAGAAAACTTAGTTATATATGTAGAGACAATCAAAGATAAATTTCATTTGATAGTTCAATATCATATATCGTTCTAATTTATTTCATTGTATCGCGTGTCCTTCATGAATATTTTACCAAAATCAATGCGAATGAAATATATTAAAAAACTATCAGTGGCTATAAGGACAAAATAATAACAATGATAATAGTAAAAATAATCTAAACATCCCAAAGTCCTCGAATGATCATTATTTGAAATATTTTCTTTTCCCAGTTCTTCTGATAAAGTGGTAAAATAGGAGATCAAAGATGAAAATTTTGAAACCTAATGCAGCAACGAACCTATTTGTTTGAAATTTTATTTTTCTAGTAACTCTTGGGTAAGGGACTTTTGTAAGGGACACACGGTGCAAAATTGTAATTTGAATGATGATTCCTGTTGAAAAAAAATTCTAAGGACGATTTTTTAGCATGTGTGAAACCAAACTAGAATCACGAACGATAATCACAACCACAAATTCAAATTCTACTCCGGAGGTGAATTCCAGTTAAGTTCACTCAAATTACTTTACGAATTTTACGTCTTAACGGGTCTTGAGGGGCGGACTGTTACACCCACAAATGTAATAATCGCCCACAAATGTAATAACGGCCACAAATGTAATAATTTCGCCCACAAATGTAATAATGCACTTTACCCACAAATGTAATAATTTTTGATCGCCCACAAATGTAATAATGACTTTACCCACAAATGTAATAAATTTGAAGGGATTTTTGACGAATCCGTTCTAAACTAAAATCCTATAGGAATGCATTCATATAGCACAAAAGTGCAAAGTCTTTCTTGGAGATAAGTCCAAAGTCTTTTTTCCAAACCCGGTTGTTTCAAAAATTAGTATATAAGTCCAAAGTCTTTTTTCCAGACCGAGTCTTTTTTATTGTTATAAGAGTCCAAAGTCTTTTTTCCAGACCCTGTTGATTCAAAAATTATTGTATAAGTCCAAAGTCTTTTTTTCCAGACCCAGTTGATTAAAAAATTATAATATCAGTCCAAAGTCTTCCAGACCCAGTTGTTTAAAAAATTATTATATAAGTTCAAAGTCTTTTTTCCAGACCTGTTTATTTCAAAAATTATAATATGGGTCCAAACTAACATACGATAATGATATTCTAGTGGAATAAAAATGAGAATCGAGCATAGTCTTTTCTCCAGACCCAGTTATTTAAAACTGGTGGAATCAGGCAAAAAGTAACCCAACCCTCTTATTAATGTTTAATAACATGGAAATATAGCATAGTCTTTCATCCAGACCCAGATCTTTCAAATAACACATGATGAATAATAATAATAAAATAGTAATAATAAAAAAAGAAAACAAAACAAAGACCCACGATCCTATTTATACTGAGTAACATGGAAATATAGCGTGGTCTTTCCTCCAGACCCATTTATAAAAATCATAAAATCACAACAACAACCAACAACAAAACAAAGACCCTGTAATCTTATCAACATTGAATAGCATGGAAATATGGTGTAGTCTTTCTCCAGACCCAATTATTTCAAAATAACAAAATTATTTTAAAAAAGAACAACAGAATCTAAAACCCAACTATCCTTCAAACTAATAACCTTCAATAAATAAAAGTTTAGAGAGTTTTCTTTATTCCAGACCTTGTCATTTTCAAATATAAGATAAATGAAATCTTCATAACTAAGACTCAATCTTATTCTCGTGCCTGTTCAACATGAATAAGATGATTGTGGGAGTATTTCATCAACATTTATGTCCGACCTTGATGTTGATTGGCTAAGATGCAGTGCTTCCATGGTTAGTGTTGGATAAAATGGGACTTGTCGGATTAAACGTCAGACAACTCCTTTCATGAAATGCTCCCCGGGCTCTAAGTTTTGATGGTTTTTATTAATTATAAATTTCTTTGCCTGGAAGAAAAAGTGAATGTTTAAATACATTATATATTACAGGATCTTAGGCTGGAAGAGGGTTTTAATTTTAAATGTTTGTTTTGTTGTTCTGTTTTTTTTTTTAATAAGCTGGTCTGGTCAAATTAAGTATGCGTTATCACAAGGGTTTTATAGTTTGGAAGATGTTGGGGTCTAAGTTTTAAGATTAATGTTTCGCTTAATTTGTATTTTTAAGAGAACTGGGTGAGGGGTAAAGACATTACTCTAAGCCCAAGCATTTATACTGGGTTTAATTTTGAAGATTGGTCTTAGCTGTGATTTTTTTCAATATTTGTTTATCTTTTAAATAACCGGGTCTTGAAGAAAGACTAAGCATAATACTCGTCTTATTCCACAAGAATAAGAATATGACAAAGTCTTATGTTTTTAAGATTGTTTAAATCATTTTTAAATGACTGGGTCTGGAATAAAGACAACGCTCTAAACATGTGCTTTTCTACATGCATGGTCTTAATTTGGAGGATTGTTGGTTCTTAGATTCGTTGTTGGGGGTTGGGTTTTATTGATTTTTTTTATTCTTGAAATAATTGTGTCTGGAGGAAAGACGATCTTCGACAATTGGTCTACGTGTTATTCCACAGTAATCAGATTATTGGGTCTTCGTTTTAGAATATTTGTAAAAACTATTTCATTTTTTTTTCAAATAATAACCAAGTCTGGAGGAAGGATGTTTGCTTTACCCATGCATTATTGCAATGTTTTGTTGGGGTCTTAGTATTATTAAAAAAACTGGGTGTGGGGTAAAGACATATTTCTTTACTAGGTGTAACTTTGGAAGATTGGTCTTAGATCTGAAGTTTTGTAAATTCATTTTTTAAATAGCCGGGTCTGGAGAAAAGTTTACGTTTTAAAACTCGCGTTATTCCACAAGAATAAGAATATGATAAGGTCTTATGTTAGAAGATTTTTTGCGCATTTATTTTAATGATTAGGTCTGGACCATAGACAACGCTCTAAACTTCTTTTTAAAACATTTCTTAGGTTGAAGGATTGTTTGGTCTTAGGTTTTTATTTTTTATTATTACTATTAGCGTAATTTTGAAAAATAAAACTGGGTCGGGCTGAAAGACTACGCTACATGTATATGTCCATGTTTTCCAGCATTAATAAGATTATGGGGTCTTTATACTCTTTTGAAAATGTACATGTAAGTCATAATTTTGAATAACTGGGTTTGGAGGAAAGACTATGCTATATTTTCATGGAATTCAACATTACCAAGAGTGGAGGATCTTTTTTTTCAATCATTTCTTATTTTGAAATAATCTGGTATGGATGAATGTCTACACTTTATTTTCATGTTATTCAACATCAATAGATTGTGTGGTCTTTTTTAAAAGATTTGATGAATGTTTTAAATGACCCGGAGAAATGTCTTTGCGCTATATGAATGCATTAATATAGGGTTTAGTTTTTAGTTTTAAGTAACCGGGTCGAGAGAAAAGACTTTGCATTTTTGTGCTACATGAACGCTTACTATAGGGTTTAGTTTTTAGTTTTAAGTAACCAGGTCAAGATTACGCTTGATTCTGAATTTACTCTTAGCGCATATATTCACAATAATACACCAAATAAGTTGAAACAACTACAGACATTAATTCCACCAGTCTTCATTAACTGGGTCTGGAAAAAAGACTAAGCTCGATTCTCATTTTTATTCCACTGGAATATCATTATCGTATCTTAGTTTGGACTTAAATAAATATAATAATAATGAGACTTGTAAAGCGCCAAATCCACTCTGTAGAGTGCTCAAGGCGCATAAAGAGCTAAGAGTTAAAGGGGAAGTTCACCCTGAAGAAAACTTTGTTGTAAAAATAGCAGAAAAAATAGTAAAAAATATTGGTGAAGGTTTGAGGAAAATCCGTTAAAGAGTAAGAAAGTTATTAGAGTTCAAAATTTTGGATTTGTGACGTCATAAACGAGCAGCTGCCCCATGTGTTATGTAATATAAAATGTATGAATTTCAAATTTTGTATGGTTCCTGATGACTTAATTTTGTTTTCTTTTCATGATCGGGTGTGAAATGATTTGTCTGTTGATATACAAAAGTTACAGTGAAAACCATTTTTCAATTTTCTGAGAAAATGACATTTCATTGATTTTTTACCATTCGCTATGTAGGAATGCTGCTCGCATATGACGTCACAAATCAGCAAATTGAAATTCTAATAACTTTTTAAAGATTTGATGAATTGTTCTCAAACCTTCGGCAATATTTTTTATTATTTTTTCTGCTATTTTTACAATAAACTTTTTGTCAGGGTGAACTTCCCCTTTAAATAGCAAAGTTTTTAGAAGATTTTTGAAAGTTTCGACAGAGGTACATTTTTTTATGTCTTCAGGAAGGCTATTCCACAAAGTGGGGCATGCAAAAGCAAATGATCTTTCCCCCAAGTTTTTGAAACTTTCGGAATGACAAGTAAGCCAGAGGTGGATGAGCGCAAAGATCTGCCTGGTCTGTAGTGATTGGTAAATGAAAGACTGTATTGTGGTGCTGATCCACGAATACTATGAAAGGCAAGTAACAAAATCTTAAAGATAATCCGGTTTTTTATAGGGAGCCAGTGCAGCGAATATAAGATAGGGGTGATATGTGAGCGTTTACTTGACAAAGTGACAATGCGAGCGGCTGCATTCTGGAGCTTCTGAAGCTTATGTAACTGAGCCTGCGGTAAATTAAACAAAAGGGCATTACAAAAATCAAGGTGGGAGGAAATCAAGGCATGTACAATCTTTTCGGTCGCGGACTTAGATAAATATTTCCGGATAAATCCTAGATTGCGAAGATGATACCGAACTGATTTGCAGATATTTGAAATTTGGGAAGACATCGTCATGTGTGAATCAAAATTTACTCCAAGATTACGGCAAGTTTGAGACAAATGAATTGTGTGGCCAGAAAATGAAAAGGAATTGACATCAATTTTGTTGAGCTGCACTTTAGAGCCAAACAAAAGAAATTCACACTTATCTAAGTTTAGTTTCAAGGAATGAAATACCCGGGTCTGAAAAAAGACTTTGGACATAACATATAATTTGTTTAACACCTGGGTCTGGAAAAAAGACTTTGGACCTATATTTCAATTTTTGAATTAACCGGGTCTGGAAAAAATACTACGCTTGATTCTCAATTTACTCTTAGCGCATGTATTCACAATAATACACCAAATAAGTTGAAACAACTACAGACATTAAGTCCACCAGTCTTCATTTAATGGGTCTGGAGAAAAGACTAAGCTCGATTCTCAGTTCTATTCCACTGGAATATCGTTATTTTATCTTCGTTTAGACTTATATTGTCATTTCCAATTAACCGGCTCCGGAAAAAAGACTGCATTTTTGTGCTATATGAAGACATAAGGGTTTAAGTTATAAGTTTTAAGTAACCAGGTCTGGAGAAAAGACAACGTTGATTCTCGATTTACTCTTATCGCATATATTCACAATATAAGCCATATAAGTTGAAACAACAACAAAGACATTAATTCTACCGGTCTTAATTAACTTGGTCTGAAGAAAAGACTACGCTCGATTCTCATTTTTATTCCCCTTGAATATCATTATCGTATCTTAGTTTGGACTTATGTTATAATTTTTGAAATAACCGGGTCTGGAAAAAGACTTTGGAATATCTAATAATATTTTAAACAACCGGGTCTGGAAAAAAGACTTTGGACTTATATAATAGTTTTTGAAACAACCTGGTCTGGAAAAAGACTTTAGACTTATCTCCAACAAACACTTTGCACTTTGTGCTATAGACCAATTTCACAACGTGAGAGGGCAGCAGACTGGTCGCCATGCTGCGGTGGGCGAATCAACTTTTATAGTACACAAGTCAATAGGGTATTTGGTACATTCGTTCGATTTTTTTTTTATTTTGGAACAATTGAGCAGATTTCTTGTAAGATTCACAATGAGCATTAATCGGAGAAGTGCCGGTCGCAGCTGTGCTGGGTTCAATTGCCACAACAATTGGAGACAGCTTCAGGATTGGAAGCAAAGTGAATGTGAAATTCACTCGCCTTGGACTCATGAAGCCTGTTTGTGTGTGAAGCCGTACTCCCTGCATAGGTTTCCAGGCCGTGATGAAGGAATGCGTCGCCAGTGGATAAAAAACATCAACAGAAAGGACTTAGATGGAAATATCAGTCCCTCTCTCTCTCTCACACACACACTATCCCTCTCTCTCCCTCTCTCACACACTCTCTCACTAGCCCACCCCCTCTCTCTCTATCACTACCCCCCCCCCCTTTCTCACTATTCCTCTCTCCCCTCTCACTATCCCCCTCCTCTCACACATACTCTCCCCCCCTCTCCCCTCTCTCATCCTCTCTCTCTCTCGTTCACTCTCCCGCTACTCTAACACAATTTACTAGCAACAAGATGTGAGCTCCCTGATGAAAACCAACAGCGATTCTTGGTCATCATCAACTCACTTTTACTGACAAAACTAAGGGGAAAAAGTAGCCAAAGTGCAGAAATTCATCATACCTTCATCGGTCAGATATGGCCATTGTCTTACATCGTCTACCCAGGTGTCCATGCTTTATTTTATTGTTTTATGATGAAGTTAATGACAGAGCTTATCTGTAATCTTTCATTGAATTTGTACACAGAGCCAATCGCGGTCAGCGCACTTGCACACCGCAGCAATGGCGTCGCCGATAGAGGGCCAAATACATAAACAGGCCGTGAAATTGGTCTATACGAATGCATTACTATAGGATTTTAGTTTAGAACGGATTCGTCAAAAATCCCTTCAAATTTATTACATTTGTGGGTAAAGTCATTATTAAATTTGTGGGTGAAATTATTACATTTGTGGGTAAAGTGTTATTACATATTTTGTGGGCGTTATTACATTTGTGGGTGCAACACGGACCTTGCGCCGACCTTGCGTGACCTTTCAAGCACCGATTCTCGTGTGAAAAGGCCCATGGATATACCCCCTTGGCAAGAAAACATTTAACCGATTCACTCTATTATTATAAACCTTACATATTCTTTGAAAGCGCAGAGGTGACAATAGACGGGTCAATATATACGACCAAAAATCCGGGGGGGGGGCACTCGACCAAAATAGCATTATTGCTTTGTTTTCTCCTCTCTACTTTTCTATTGTAAAGTGCTCATTCTATTTAATTTAACATTTAATTGTAATACGTATTTGGAATTTGTTACAGGCCACCTATTGTGTAAACATTGTTACTAAATTTCAGAATTTCTGCTATCGTAATAATGTTTTGTATTTCAATCATTTTATATACATGTAGTACTATGTAAATCATTTTGTATATGCTTGCTTGAGATTACGATGATGAATAAATAAATACCATTATTAAGATGGCCGCCAGTAACTGAAACTGGATATTACTCACCCATTATCAACCCTAGAATCCTACTGCGGTTCATATTCCTTGGTCCAGTGGGTAAACGTATTCATTGATACAAGTTAGAGTAAATATTAGCACTCCAGGGTACCAGGAAAATCCAAGATGGCGCCCAAATGGCTGCCGAAGGCTAAAAAACCCCACAATTCATCTATTACTTAAGTGGCTTTAATTTGGTCTAAATTCAATGGTTCTAATGGTGAAGAAGTACATCGGGACAAGTTACAAGGACATCTAGTGGTCTGGTGTGTCCAAAAATCCAAGATGACTTCCAAAAATGGCGTAAAAATGCTTGCTACTTAAAAAACCCAACATATAAAGTTTTTCAATATTCGGGAATATGATTTTTACGCCTATACCATGGTTAAATGGGTAAAATAATGCATTGGGATAAGTAACAGGACGTAGGGTGGTCAAGTATGTCCTAAAGTCCACGATGGCTTAAAATAACAGTATAATTAGCCGCTGGTATTTACAAATGGACATAGTTCATGTAGTATCCGTCAAGGGCATGTGATTTTGATGTGTATACCATGGTTTTAAAAGTCAGAAAATTAGTAACAAGGACTGACAGTGGTCCAGTATGTCGAAAATCCAAGATGGCTTCCAAAAATCGGAATCTAAAATTGCTACTGCTACTTTAAAAATATACATAGTTCATTTAAAATCCACCAAGGAGATGTTATTTCGGTGTTCACACTATGGTTTCATGGTTAAGATAATAAGTTTTGACTGGTTACATTGATATTCAGTTATCCAGTTTGCCTACAAATTCAAGAGGGTTAACAAAAAAGGCATCTATAACGACTCATATCACTCCATCATGGCCAGAGTTCTATATACAATATCTATCTGAAAAAAATAATATTTGTGTCAAAACTGTGGTCTGAAGGGTCAAATAATACATTTGGACAAACAGCAAGGCTGGTTAGCATTATATTTTGTCAAAAAATCCATCCTGGATTCTAAAATTTCATCTAAATGGGTGCTGTTACCAACTCATGAAATATGATAACTTATTACCATGTATTTAAGTGTAGGCACCAAGATTATTTCTCACAGGTATAGTAGCTGTTTGAGCTTTGTCCATTTGGAAGTAACAGCAGTCACTTTGGAACCCATTTTTGAAGCCAACTTGGATTTTAAGGCAAAAAGGATAACTGCATATCATAGTAACCAGTCCTAAAGTATTTTTTGACCATTGGAACCCTGGTGTAGACACCAAAATGATATCCCCAAGTAACAACCGTCAATTTACACCCATTTGTTTTTAAGGTCACCTAATTGGATTTCAAACATACAGACAGCTGAGTGGTCTTGTAACTTACACTAGTGTATTACTTGACCCTCAGTTTAAACCACGGCTTAGACACCAAACTTATATTCCATAGACAGATATTGATAAACTATGTCCTTCATAAGTAACATCAGACATTTTTTACTCCTTTTTTGGAAGCCATCTTCGAATGTTTGTCATACTACACCACTGACCGTCATTGTCACTTGTCCTAATATATCATTTGACCCTTGAAACCATATTTTAGACACCGAAATCAAACCTCTCACAGGCCGATATGAAATAAACTATGTCCGCTTTAAGTAGCAGCAGTCAATTGAGAATCAATCTTTGGAAGCCAACATAGATAGAAATACCAGACCACTGACTGTCCTTGTAAACTTGCCCTAATATATCAACTGACCCTTGAAACCAGTGGTTTAGACACCAAAAATCACTTCTCCCAGGCCGATATGAAATGAGTTATGTCCGCTTCAAGTATCAGTAGGTTATTTCAGAATTAATTTTTGGATATACCAGACCACTGACACCCCGCCCCCTCCTTTGTTACTTGCACCAATGTATCATTCGACCCATTTAACCATGGTATAGATACGAAAATCATATACGTATCTGGATATTGAGCAAACTATGTCATTTCTTTGTAAGTAGCAACAACAATTTCAGATCCCATTTTTGGAAGCCACCTTGGATTTTGAACATACTGGACCACTGACTGTCCTTGTCACTTGTCCCAATGTCTTATTTGACCATTGAAACCATGGTTTAGAAACCAAAATCATATCTCCCAGGTGGATATGATATGAGTTATGCCCATTTTAAGTATTAACAGCCATTTGAAACTCAATTTTTGGGAGCCATCTTGTATTTTTGACACCACCTTGGATTTCTTGACACACCAGACCACTGGATGTCCTTGTAACTTGTTCCAAAGTACTACTTCACCCTAAAAACCATTGAACAAAAAACAAATTTAAGCCATTTAGACAAATTGTGGATTTTAGCATACGGCAGCCATTTGGGCGCCATCTTGGATTTGCCAGGTACACTAAAGGCTTATAATTCACCTTTTTACCCCCTAGACCATGGAATATGAATCGAAATAGGATTCTAGGGTGGACGGTGAGTCAGTTGTATCAATTTTCAGTGAATGGCGGCCATCTTGGACGCCATGCGGACCCGAATACTGATTTGGTAGAATTTTAGTTATTCCTGGGGTGTTTCATGAAAGGACTTGTCAGACAATTTATCCGACAAGTACCAGTTTATTCGACAGTTACCATAAAAACAGTGCCTCTCAGCCAATCAGAATCAAGGAAAGATGTCAGATCTAACAACTTGTCGGATGAAAATATTAATGAAACATTCCCCTGAGGTCAAATAGTCCAAAAAGCCACTGAAAAATCATTTGTTGCAATTTGTTCCAGGTAAGGGTATTTTGGTCGGATATTCACCCGTCTACATGCCTTAATGATTCCATCCAAAGTCAGTCCAGGATAGAAGAGGCCTAACCTTTTTTTTTAAATATATATATATATATATATATATATATATATATATATATATATAGGTGGTTTCTTGTCAATTCGAGGGTGCAGATTCCGAATCTGAATTATCCCACTCGTGTAACCTTGAGCATTTTCTGCAAATTGGCAAAATCCAATATGGCCGCCAAAATATGCAAATTACCCATGAAAATCCTAAAATTGTCCACACATTGGCTATGAAATGCATGGAATTGTGTGGCAGGAATGGAATACTCTCTGAACAAATAACTTTTGACAAAATATTTATTTTCCTAATATTCAAAATGGCCGCCAAAGGCCCTTGTATACTCTAGTATGTACAATATGAATAGGGAAAACTAATTTTCACAAAAAGTAGCACTAAAGTGCAACAAATCGCGATGTATGAACGAAGTAATATATGCAAATCATCATTACTAACGAGATATATCATTATATTATGTCATATATAGGAACTTTTCTGTATTTTGATATCTAAAATAGCCGCCACTGGCCCAAACAGTATAGCGTACAATGGCAATGGGGGCAAAAAATTTCACAAGAGTGATCACTGAAATGCATATTATTAAGATTAAACGAGTGGAATACTGACTAAAACATAATTGTTAACGAAATATGCCATGTATGTGATGAATGTTTTATTTTGATATTCAAAATGGCTGCCAAAGGCCCTAAAAGAATAAGCACAATGAGAAAGAGGAGCAAAGAAATCACAAGAGTGAGCACTAAAATGCATATACATGTGATAAATTAATGGGATACTGTCTTAAAACGTATTTTCTAACGAAATATATCATTCAGGTTTCAAGTTTGTGTTAAATACTGTATTTTGACTTTCAAAATGGCCACCATAGACATTAACTGTATCATGTGCAATGCAAAGTGGGAAACCAATATTCACAGGAGTGAGCACCATAAAGGCACGTATAGTGATCTATGAGTAAAATATTGTCTGAAAGCAAAATTTCTATTATGATATATCATTTATTCTGCCAGTTAGGTGATAAATACTGTTACTGGAAAATCAAACTGGGCGCTACCGGCCATTACGGTATTATGCACAATGTGAATGGGAACAAATTATTTCAACAGAATTTGGCTTTGCTTGGCCAAATGGTGATGTTTGAGTAAAATAGTGTCTGAAAACATGATTTCTACCAAAATATATCATATCTTATGTAATTTAGGTGATAAATACTGTATTTCAACATTCAAAATAGCTGCCATCTGCCCTTTATTGTGAACATTATGTCTCCACTCAAATTGTATATAATACGATAAGGGCCTATGGTGGCCATTTTCGATTAAAAAATGCAGCATTTATCATCTTAATTACACAACATCATGACATATCTCGTTAGAAACCATGGTCTTAGACAATATTTCACCCTTACATCACAATTCACAATTATATGCAATAGAGTAAAGCAAATCCAAATTCTGTTAAAATCATATGTCCCATGTTACAATGTACACATAATTTTCGGACCTATGGCAGCCATTTTTGATTTCACAGTACAGCATTTATTGCCTCCACGACCAATATGTGATGTATTTAGTTAGAAATCATGTTTAAGACAATATTTTTTTCTCGTACTCACTCTTGCGAAAATTATTTCCCCTATTCGCATGTTACATAATTAGTGATGGCTTGTAGAGGTTATTTTGAATGTCAAAATACAGTATTTATCATCTATATTTCAAAAGAAATGTTATAATTTACTTTTAAAAATATGTTTTAAATAACATTTTACTCATACAACAGGATTATACGGATGTCATAGTCAAGCAAATCCAAATTCTTACAAAATTATATGTCCCCATTCACATTGTAGATAATATACTGTTAGGGCCTATAGGGGCCATTTTGAATTTCATAATACAGCATTTATCTCATGCATGACAAAAGAAATGATATGTCCTCCTATAAAACATGTTGTCAGACAATTATTTACGCGTAGATCAAAATTACATGCATTTTTGTCTCGCCTGCATAGCGGAGCGAGACATAGGTATCACTATTTCCGGCGACGTTGGCGTCGTCGTCGTCAACAATTGTGTTGTACACCCAATAACTTTCTATAGCTTCGAGGTAGGACCACCAAATTCATACCAGAGGTCCTTCTCCTGAAGGCACAGGTCAAGTTCGAATATGAGTCGAATTTGAATAAGGTCAAAGGTCAATGAACTTTCCATGACTGACACTGTGCTGTGTTGTACACATAATAACTTTCTATATCTTCGAGGTGGGATCACCAAATTCATAACAGAGGTCCATCTCCTGAAGGAACATGTCAAGTTCGAATATGAGTCGAATTTGAAAAAGGTCAAAGGTCAATGAACTTTCCATGACTGGCACTGTGCTATGTTGTACACATAACTTTCTATATCGAAGTGAGATCGCCAAATTCATAACAGAGGTCCATCTCTTGAAGGTGCAGGTAAAGTTCAAATTTGAGCCGAATTTGAATATAGTAAAAGGTCAAAGGTCAATGAACTTTCCATGATTGGCACTGTGCTGTGCTGTACACAAAATCACTTTCTATATCTTCGAGGTAGGATTGCCAAATTCATACAAGAGGTCCATCTTTTGAAGGTACAGGTCAAGTTCGAATGTGAGTTGAATTTGATTAAGGTCAAAGGTCAATGAACTTTCCAGGATTGGCATTGTGCAGTGTTGTACACACAATAACTTTCTATAGCTTCGCAGTGAGATCGCCAAATTTATTACAGAGGTCCATCTCTTGAAGGTGCAGGTCAAGTTCAAATGTGAGCCGAATTTGAATATGGTAAAAGATCAAAAGTCAATGAACTTTCCATGACTGGCACTGTGCTGTGCTGTACACAAAATAACTTCTATATCTTCAAGGTAGGATTGCCAAATTTATATAAGAGGTCCATATTTTGAAGGTACAGGTCAAGTTCAAATGTGAGTTGAATTTGATTAAGGTCAATGAACTTTCCATGACTGGCATTGTCAGTGTTGTACACACAATAACTTTCTATTGCTTCGCAGTGAGATCGCCAAATTCATAACAGAGGTCCATCTCTTGAAGGTGCAGGTCAAGTTCAAATGTGAGCCGAATTTGAATAAGGTCAAAGGTCAATGAACTTTCCATGACTGGCACTGTGCTGTGCTGTACACACAATAACTTTCTATATCTTCGAGGTAGGATTGCCAAATTCATACAAGAGGTCCATCTTTTGAAGGTGCAGGTCAAGTTCGAATGTGAGTTGAATTTGATTAAGGTCAAAGGTCAATGAACTTTCCATGACTGGCACTGTGCTGTGTTGTACACATAATAACTTTTTATATCTTCGAGGTAGGATTGTCATACTCGTAACAGAGGTCCATCTCTTGAAGGTGCAGGACATTTTGCTCTCACATCTATCATAGCCTTTAATCAAAATGTGCTTATAAGAAACTGACTCTTTCAAACTTCCTACTTATACCCTATTACTTATTTTATCTTGTAGCACTTCACTCTTGCATCATTTACTTATCATATGCACACAGATCAATTTAGAAAACCCTACTGCTAAAGTGAAGGCAAGATGGCTAAAAATCACACACAATAAGTTTTTATATTTATCTTTCATGCACAACCTTTCCTCCATTTTTTCAAACAATAAGTTTGCCATAACACCTTAATAATTAATTTAATTTTACAATTTTACTCACATTATTATTAATTACATTCTTTTTCACTACTTGCATGGAAATAATTATAGCTTCATAGTATTAACAGCATTCTTAGTGTTACCTGATTTTCTAGGGATAAAGTAGGCCTATACCATTAATGCATATGTAAACTGTCAGAACCACAATTCACCCCCTAAACTGCTGACAGCCTCAGAAGTTATAGCATAGTTTTGACATGCAGTCTCTTCATAACTGCAATATGCAGGCGAGACAACGCTTGGCGTTTGCCTTGTATGTTTCTTACTCGGATGAAAATTAGTTTCTCCATTCGCATTGATATATATATATATATATATAGGGCATATGGCGGCCATTTTAAATTTAGAATGCAGCATTTATCACATAAAAGGCATATTAAAAATTATGTTCAGTATTCCACTCGTTTATCTTAATAATATGCATTTTAGTGCTCACTCTTGTCATTATCGGCCCCGGCTATTGCCATTGTACATAATACTTTTTGGGCCAGTGGGCTATTTTAGATATCAAAATACAGCAATGTTCCCATTTAATGACATAATAAATGAGATTTGCATATATTCCTTCGTTCATACATCGCGATGTTTTTGCAGTTTAGTGCTCATTTTTGTGAAAATTAGTTTTTCTTTTCATATTGTAAAAAATAGAGTATACAATCGCCTATGGCGGCCATTTTGAATATCAGGAAAATAAATATTTTGTCAAAAATATTTTTCAGAGAGTATTTCACTCCTGCCACACGATTTCATGCATTTCATAGCCAATGTGCGGACAATTTTAGGATTTTCATGGGTAATTTGCATATTTTGGCGGCCATATAGGATTTTGCCGATTTGCATTATCCAGATTCGTAATCAGCACCCTCGAATTGACAAGAAACCATCAAAAAATATTGTATATATAAAAAACAAGGTTTGGTCAAGTTTCTATGGGGCCTATCCTGGAATAAGTAGCTACTCTACAATACTTGCTTGTCACACAAAGTAAGTCTATACAGCGTGTCCCCCAAAAATGTCCCTCTGACAAAGGACTGAATTCCTTCTAAAATGTGGTAGCAATCTCAAATAAATGTTCATGAGTAGAAAGCCCATTTCACGATCTAACTAATATGAAAATTTCATTGGTCGCGCTTCAGTGATTTTGAATATACACTCTGTTACGTAACAGAGTTGCGTTTTTGCCCATTCCAAGTTTGCAGCATTGATGCGTTTCTGCATTGTCTATGCATTGTAAACCCATATTTTTACATCCTGGATCTGAGCAGGGATATTCCCCTACCCAGGCTCATCAAACTATAAACTTGGGCATGTTCAAAAGGACTAGAAACATGAAAAAATATGTTTTTTTGATAAGGGGAATCAGTGCACCAACTTGAAAGAAAAGTAAATGATCGATGAGTAAAATAAGCTGAAAAATAAAGGGGAATCCACAAATTAATCACCCTTTGCGAAAAAGGAACTTTACCAGAGAATTTTTTTTTCTTTTACAAAGTTACATTGAAATAACTTGACCAAAGTAGCGTAATAACAAAAAAAGAAATAAGACAAAATGCAGTATTAGACATGAATTAGCCATGAAACAGACATGACCTGTTGTCTTAATCGTTGTGCATCTCCCGTTTTCAAACATAAAATGAGCTGTCAAACATTGGTTTTGCTCTTCTGAACATGCGCAAGGTTATGATTTGATGAGCCTGTTTAGATCATGGATATTTCTCTGGTCAGATCAGGGAATTCCTTGGTCAGAATGGTCAAATGGGGGTTGATATGCTAGAAAGTGCAGAACACACAGTAGTGCTGCATGCATGCAAACTTGGAATGGGCTGAAAAGCACCACTGTTACATAGACTGTGTATTCAAAACCACTGAAGCGAGACCAATGAAATTTTATAGAAGTTAGAACATTAGATGAGCTTCCTATATCCATACATTTCATTGAAAATTATTTTTTCTTTATTTTTGGAAGTAATAAAGCGGCATATAAGAGGGACATTTTTTTTTTGGGGGGGGGGAGCGCTAAACATGACGAATATGTAGCATGTGTGAAACCAAACTAGAACATGATGAGAATCATGAATGCTAATCGCAGTCACGATTACAATAGGAATCATCATTACAATGATGATTCAAGATTCACGTGTGAAGAGGCCCTTTGTAACATCTATTTGATTCAAATGAGCGTCCATAACTCTTTGTCTAGACGGGATGGTGTGTTTTATTTCAGACCATGCGTAAGTTCTCAGTCTAGTAATGATTTACTCATAATGTCGCTCATTCAAAAGACTCTAAGTCACTATTCATGTAAGGTTCAATGTTAACAAGGACACTGCTTTAGTGAAAATGGATTAAAAGTCGTAATGATCACAGCCGGATCACAGTCATAATGAAAGGACTAATAAGAGCTATTTCTGCAATACTAGGTGTCAACATGGTAACGTAGTAACAAATAGTTTGAAATTGGTTTTCACATTTTCTCCCTAAGTGTAAGTCTCGTGACCAGTTTTACCCGAACCGTGAAAGGGTTCACAGTTTGTCATATTTTTCTGACAAATTGCAACTTCTCTCTCTAAAGCCAGGGCTACAGCAAAACCGAATTTTCCCGAGTAAATTCGGACCGATTCCAGCCGAATCCGGCCTAATTTTGATGGTTCCGGTGGAGTCGGAATCTATTTGTCTCTGATAAGGGGGGGGGGGTAGTGGAGCTCCCCGAATGGAGACGAATGAGTCCCGAACATGTCCTGATTCAGCGCTGAATCCCAAAGAATCGACCGGAATCAAATTTGTCCATATCGAATAAATCCGAATGCCACCCGAATAGTGGCAAGAATCTGGCAAGGTAATAGCCGAATGTAGCTTGATTGTTCCAATTACAGCAGAATGACGACCCAAAGGTGATGGCCAAATGCGCGGAGCTCGGACCCTTACTCCCGAAATGATACGAATAATGAACTTGGCTAGAATACTCCTAATGCCTCCCCTAATCCACCCAAATGTCATCCGATTACATCCAGTATGTGAACCGAATGGAGTTTGTTGTAGCCCCGTTCGGGAGTATTTTGGAGGGTAGTCGGGTGGTTTTGAACAACATTTCACAATGAGCCGAATTCCACCGGGAATGTTCCCGAATCCATTCCGAATATTCTCGCATTCGCGGTGGAAAAAAGAATAGTAAGTAAAAGTAATCAATTTTTTTTGACACTCCCTATAACATTTATTTTATTAATAATTTGTTACATACATTGTGAATATGATAGATTTGATATGCATGGTAAATGTCTGTATAATTAGCATTTCGAAAGTCGCTTACCACGACACGATGATTCATGATAAAGATATGTCCTGATACAGTGTGCGCCTGCATCAACTTCCCGATCTTAAATGCCTTGCTGGATGAAGTCGATAGATGATCTGCCACAGCTTTCGCCACTGTTTGGTCTTGACTCTCATATGCTACATCAACAATGAAGTCATCATCGTTACCCCCATATCCCATTTGCCATAATGACATATAACTATCTCTGGATGCTATGAGCTGAGACACGATATCCAATCCGACCTCCTTCTGCTGGGCTGAGGTAAAGTACAGAAGCTCTCGGAATTCTCTTGCTTTTCCGATGATATCCTTCATTAACTTGTCGTACTCGCTCCTGTCTAAATTGTGGAGAGATGCCAGATACTTCCCTGATAGATACTCCTGAAAGAGCTTATGAGGGAACTGCACATATGTGACTGCAAAATGAGAACGGTGTCTCTCTTTCATCGAAGGGGTTTGGGTTTGCTTAGTGAGCACTCCGACTTTGCAACCTGTTTCCATAGTTCCCGGCCAGCGCTGGAACTCCTGTTCAGTGAACACCAGTCTCCTCTCATGGAGTCCCCGCAAGGCAAGACAACCTATATCACAAAGATGGCATACAATCTCCTTACGTTTCGTATCCAGTTCTCTGCCGATATCACCTGCAGACGTACCGTGCTTGGAAAGATGATGATAAACCAAAAATTGGACCATCTCATCGATCAGCTG
The DNA here is from genome assembly GCF_018143015.1 of Lytechinus variegatus. Classification (NCBI taxonomy): domain Eukaryota; kingdom Metazoa; phylum Echinodermata; class Echinoidea; order Temnopleuroida; family Toxopneustidae; genus Lytechinus; species Lytechinus variegatus. Next base: position 65,508,500 of record NC_054743.1, on the reverse strand, counting down.
AGAGAAAGTTTGCAGTTTGGACATTGCCTTACGGCGTTCGCCGTCAAAGTCTTTCCACATAATACACAGCATTGCTGTGTATATTGGGAAGGGGGCCATGTTCTCTCTGATCACATCGTTGTTCGATATGAATCGATTCAAATCTTCAGATGAAGTTGTGTCTGGATGGAAGAACTTGGTGATGTAGGAGGAAAGATTTTCATCAGAGAAACCTTCCACGGCAATGAAGGCATAAAGCTTTCTAAGCTCTGTAATCTTCCGTATCTCATCTGATCTCCATCGTCTCGATGTGATTAGTACTTTCCCTGACTTGAACAGCCGATTCAGGATGATAAGGGCGATTTGGTAACAGCTATCAAGATCGCCAGCTAACTCGTCAAAACCGTCCAGAACTAGAAGGACGTCTTTCTGATGGGAAAATACATACTTGTTTAGCTGCATGGCTGTAACCTTGATGTCGTCTGGGAGGTAAGACATTATGATCTCTCCAATGGTCTTATCCTTTACTTCACGAAGGAGGACGAGAAGTACAAGTTTGAAATCTTGGTAACCTGTTCCACGAATCCAGTCCCAAACGATCTTTGCACAGAGAGTTGTCTTCCCCACACCACCTTCACCTTCAACCAACAAACGTTTAGGAAGGACTCCGTTGACTTTAGTCTTGAGCAGGTCTGCGTAGAGTATTGGTGCCTTTAGAGTTGTTCCTTTGTCTTTTTCGAACAACGTTAAGTTGGTGAAGATCCGGTCTAATTGAAAAAGAAGGCTGTTGTTAAGTGGATCGGCTTGAATCTGACAGTGATGAAGTGCAGAATATTCTTTGACCTCTTTGATTACCCGTTCGAATTCCTCTTCTGTCAGTGATAGTATGTGATCTCCGACCTGACCTGTGATGATAATAGAAAATAAAATATCTCAACTATAAATGAATTTCCTTTCTTTATGTCTTTCACTCAATGGATTTGAAGTACATGTTTTGTGTCAATTTGATATTTTATATCGCTTTTGCTTGTTGTAGTATACTTTGGAAATATCTTATGCACGTTTTAATGTTTTTTTTTAAGTATATATCCGAGCCACATTATGATCTAGAATGAAGAGCAACTTCAGTCTCTTGTAATGATTAGTATTTTTCTAATTTTTGATATGATTGAACCTATTACTAAGAATATCAGTACCATCATTATCATCATTACCTATAACGATTATTATATCAATATTATGTAATATTATTTTCATTGCTTGTACAATAGCCTATCGTTCTTATTGTTATCAGCCTTACAATCATAATCATCATTGTTCAAACTATTATTTTAAATTTTATCTCATTAACATTATGATCATTTCTCTGCACAAGAGTAGTATAGGTGGTGGTAATTACCTTTCTGTAATTTGTCGGCGAGCTGTACGAGATTGATGTCTTTTAATTTGTTGGATAGTATCTCCCTCGCTTCATCTTGTAGTACTGTCTTCAGCCATTCACAAAGCATCTTATAGGTAGCTTGCATTATGTTTCCAATGTTGTCTTCCTTAAATCGACTTAGTTGAGCCTCAGTGAATCCTAGAACTAGTCCGACCTTCCTAAAGTCTGATGGATCCATGCCGTCAGCAAGGAGATGGAGTTCAAACTCAGTTAGATTACCCGGGCTAAATAATAATTAAAGATACCAAAGATGATATGTGGATGCTTAGAGAGGATCAGAAACATATTTTCAAGTTGTTTCCGTAACGTTGAAAGTTTGTCAGATTTCGTAAAATCATAAAGTTTTTCATAAGAAATACAGTTTGGCAGTTCACAGAGAAAAACTAATGGGAAAGGAAAGATGCTACAGCTAGCCATGCTTGCCGGAGAAACCGATATACGGTTAGACTTTTTCGATATTCTTTAAGATTGAAACCGTCATAAAAATATTTCAAAACGATTCATTTTAAATTTTCTTACTTGGTGTCTGGACCAGGGTTTTGCTCCACATCACCAGACCTCAGTAGGAGCACGTTGGTCATACCAGAACAGAATAAATTCCTTTGTGTTTCATCTGTTCCACAGCTGGGTGAACGTGATCTACTGCCTGTAGAGATTGGTGTTCCATGAAACCCTGCGATCTCCTAAAGCGAAGAGAAGGACAAGTGACAGAAAGACCCTTCAAATAATGCACGGATTACTACACAAGTTGTAATATAGTTTTATAGTTTTAGTTTTAATATTTTTCAGATTTATTTTGCTCCAAGCGGTGTTAACATACCTAACATGTCAATGAACATGACAACATTAACTTTGTTTGATTTTTGTTCGGAAAGTTGCTCTGCCTCATTAAATGTAAGTTTTATCAGAAAATTCAATACAGTGTCCAGATGTCAACATGCTTTAATATTGTGCTCAGAATCCTCCTATACGCTATACATTGATAATTTCTAGGTACACTCTAAAAAATGAAGTGCTAATTTAGCTCTTAAAGAGCGTGTATAGTGACTGCACTTCGGAGTGCTGATTTGTCTAGTTCAAATTTGAACTGGACGGGTCAGCACTCCGAAGTGCAGTCACTATACACGCTCTTTAAGAGCTAAATTAGCACTTCATTTTTTAGAGTGTAAGTTAGGTAAAGATAAAATGGCTACAAATTGCTTTTGCGAAGCAAACGTTTAAATGCTGTACATTTTTCTTGTTATTATCGTAACGGTGAGTTCCTACTTATTCTTACTGAGAAAAGGATGGTTCTAGAGAGAGACAGTTTTCTTTTTGAATATCAGACATACCCTCATACACAATGTGTGCCCAGCTTTGCTTGATGTATCCAGTTCAGATCGAGTTATGCTACAGATAGGTGAAGATTGGCCATGTATCCCCGACGGTAATGAATTTGATGTCTCTTTCTCGTCATGTTTGCCGTCATGTTGAGAACTAGGTGCATGTGAGTATGACTCCGATGGACCATACGGTTGGTTTGGTTCACTTATTTGAGTTGAAGCGCAGAGGCCAATAGGAGATACGCCATTAATGGTTATATATCTCATGTCCAACTCGTCAAGGTCACAATGCTCTGGAGCCTTGGTGTCAGAAGGATCATAGACGGGGACAGGTTCCTTTCCTGTCGAACAACGGATGCGGTCATCAGCAATCAGCGATCCATGTTGAGCGGTATTACCAGGGCTTCTGATGTCACATGGAGATCCATTGACGGTATCACAACCAGGATCACCAACCTTGATACTGCTGATACTTGGAGATTCAGTTTTGGTGGTTTTCAGTTCTACATCACCAGAAGACGGAGGTTGTTGACAGGATGTTCTGACAGCTTTGCTCTTTTCATCGATCAAAGAGCCGTTGCTCGATGGATTCTGACAATTGGCATTGTCATTTTCTTTTGATTGATCAGCTTCTTTCTTCGAATCATGATGGCACCTCCTCAGAAAGGTACCGATCCTGACACGCCAGACACTGAGAGAGACAGGCATGGTGACATCAGGAGACTACGTGGAATTAAAAAAACAGAGAACGTAGCATTGATGAATAGTGGACACCATGAATTATTGATGCAATAAAAGAATCGGCATAAAATGCAAAGTAAAATATCTTTAAAATATACACAGAGTGACCAGTATTCTGAACTTTTTTTTAAATAGTCTTAAGGGGTTCAACTGTTGGGAGCCAGATGTAACGCAGAAATAAAGAACTACATGATCAATATATCATTGCGTTGTGACATTCAAAACATTGAAAATCATCTGGCAATGATAAATGAAATAGTTTTCTTTTACCCTTAAAACATGGGATAGATCCCAGTAAACTCAAAGTGAAGCATGATGAGAAAAGGATATTTGATGCTTATAGCTTTCCATAGCTGTACCCTAGACTTAGACCATATTATAAGTTGAATTGGAGTTCAAAATATGAGCCTACATGTATGTCTTGAGTTGTTTTTTCGAGTTTTTATTCATCGTTAATTCTCATTCCATTTTGAATAAAAAGAAAATGAAGCCGTTTCATAAAGCTATTGGTCATGGAACACACAACGTTATAAACATATGACAAATAATATAACAAACTTGTGTGTCTGAATAAAATGAAATTAAATTGAAAGCACATTTAGGGCGAGCTACAATGTATATAAGCTCAGAATAATGTTTAAAAATGTTCGTAAATTGTTCATACACTAGAATTCAATTTTCATCAAGTGGTCAAGTTTGCCACTGCATATTTCCAACGCTTGTGATAATGTAAGAGTGAGAGCAACCGCGTAGCAAGGATTTCATTTTGGAGGGGGCGGTAAATGCACGCGATGCGTTCCACATACATACAGAGCGCGCGAAGCGCGCTCCCTAAGGGGTGGGCGCAGGGAGGGGGAGTTTCCCTGTGGTGTCATGTTTTGAGTATTATAATTGATGAAGCTGAGGATGAATTTATTCCTTCTGTAGTAACATGTGGTAAACATGAATGAGGCAAAGGAAATGACTTCCCAGTTGATTATGACACCTTGAAATTGATAAAGAAAAAGCACAGAGCCTGGGAAAGATATATTAGAGACAAAAATGTAGAAAAGAAGAAAACTTATAACACAATCAGAAATAAAGTGAAGACAGCAACAAGACATTGTCAAAAACGAAATGAGTCAAACATTGCCAAATAAGTCAAATCTAATCTTAAGAAACTCTGGCAGTATGCAAAATACAAGACAAAAGTAAAGAGTGGAATACCACCACTCGACCATGATGGAACTGAAATTGGTAAAACATTGACAGAATCAGATGTAGGGAAATCAAATGCACTATTGAAACATTTTTCTAGTGTCTTTACTAAAGATCCTGATGGACCTCTCCCATTTGTTAAACATCATGATGTTAATATCCTAGACACAATTGTTATTACTGAAGAGTGTGTATTAAAGAAATTAGAGAGTTTGAATATATCAAAATCACCAGGGCCAGATGGGTTGCATCCCCGTGTCTTGCGTGAACTGGCACCTATTTTTGCAAAAACTATTATTTACTCAAACTTACTTGCATTAGGCGTAGTACCAAATGTTTTAAAAAAGCCAACGTCAGTGCCATATTTCAAAAAAGGGTGATCGTAAACTCCCTTCAAACTACAGACCAATAAGTCTTACATGTATTGTATGTAAAATCATGGAGTCTATCCTGAGGGATGAAATATATGAGCATGTGAGGAGCAACAACTTTCTCAGTTCAAAACAATTTGGATTTGTATCAGGACGATCAACAATGTTGCAATTACTCAATGTGTAAGATGATTGGACGAATATGTTGGGGGATGGTGGTGCAGTTGATGTATTCTACCTAGATTTCATGAAAGCATTTGATAAGGTCCCACACCAGAGACTTTTAGCTAAAATTGAGGGATTTGGCATATCTAAGCTCATATGTGAGTCTTGTTGGTCGTCAGCACCATGTTTGTGTGAATGGTGTGTTCTCTAACTGGGCTTATGTAACCAGCGGAATACCGCAAGGGAGTGTCCTCGGACCCCTGCTTTTTGTAATGTACATTAATGATCTACCAGATCAGATTTCGTCAAGTACTGTTCGTTTATTTGCAGATGACACCAAGTTATAAAAGCATGTAAAAATGACAGAGGTGCTGAGTTATTACAAGCGGACTTAGATCGTCTTGTTTCATGGTCAGACAAGTGGCTATTAAAGTTCCACCCGGATAAATGTTGTGTACTTAACATAGGTAAAAAGAATGATGAATTCAATGACTATACAATGACACATGATAATGCCTCACATAATATATCACAAGTTGAAACTTGTAAAGATTTAGGAGTGATTTTTGACACAAAGCTTAGTTTTGACCAGCACTTTCAGTCAAAGATAAATAAGGCCAGTAGGCTAATGAATCGTATTAGGAGAACATTTGTTTATCTTCACAAGGAGAACTTCTTACTACAATACAAAGCATTGATTAGACCTCATTTGGAGTATGCTCATGCAGCAAGGAGTCCATACTTAAAGAAACGGTTACACTTCGTAATTCCGAAGCTTCGTAATTCCGAAGGTTCTTTATTCCGAAGGTTCGTAATTCCGAAACACGTAAATTGCCTATACCTCGATGTTCGTTAATCCGAAAACGAAAAAGGGTTCGTTAATCCGAACATTTGTGGCGTAATTCCGACGGTTCGTTATTCCGAAGGTTCGATAATCCGAAAACGAAATAAGGTTCGTTGTTCCGAAGGTTCGTTAATCCGAAAACGAAATAAGGTTCGTTGTTCCGAAGGTTCGTTTATCCGAAAACGAAATAGGGTTCGTTGTTCCGAAGGTTCGTTGATCCGAAAACGAAATAAGGTTCGTTTTTCCGAAGGTTCGTTAATCCGAAAGCGAAATAAGGTTCGTTGATCCGAAAACGAAATAAGGTTCGTTAATCCGAAAACGAAATAAGGTTCGTTAATCCGAAAACAAAATAAGGTTCGTTAATACGAAAAATGAAAAGCGGGAAAGCAGAGGCAGAGGCAAGGGAAGGGGGGGGGCGGGGGACACTGTTGCCGTTCAATTATTATGAGGATGGGAAGGCAAGGGCGGCCGAACGAATTTTCGTTGGGGGTAAAGCCAAAAAATGAAACTCATACGTCAAAATGGGCACTTTGGTGATATTTTCACCTTACGATTATCATCTGCTGTGTTTGATAGTGATTAAGTAGAGAAAAACTATGTTGAAGTGACTTCTTATTATGGCAAAATGTATATTTAGGCTTTATTTTTCGGGAGAGAGTATAATGAGCGAGCGGCTTGGTAAAACGAATTCAAAGGTGAAGTTGTAAAACGTTTTGGGGGTCAATTATTCTTAAAATGGCAATATTGCGAGGTGTTGCGAGCGTGAATCACAAGCTAAAACTTTAGGGTATTTCAATAAAAAATGAAAATAAGTTTTTAAAAATCCGAGCAGATTTCTGCTGTCATTAAAAAGATGTGCATCTAACTAAAGAATTAACACGAGCGCAAAAAGCGAGCTTAAACATACTGACCAGAAAAGGAACCTGTTTAAGAAAGCATTTAGTGACCTCTTTAGGGTGCATATTTCACCAATCGAATGAGAGTGCGAAGCGCAAGCTGAAAATTTGCAATATTCCAGCCTGAAAAATTAACTTAACTTGTATACTTTAAAAAGAGTATTTCATTTCGAAAAAAACATGAAAAACGGCATATTTATTTTTGAAAAGGGAACTTTCCCATTTTGGAAAATATTAATTTCCCTGTTTTTTATTTCATTTTTGGGGTGCAAGTGCCCCCTGCCTCCCTCCCGGCGGATCCAACTTTCGTCAAATAGGGGGGGGGGAATTTTTTCAGCCATATTTTCCTCGATCGGCAGCTTAAAGTTGATTTTTGTTTGTTTCTTTGAAAGGGTAGTCCTAACAGTCAATAATTAGCTTTATACTTATAAAGTAAAGTAAATATGTAATAACATGATAAACCCTTTTTAAATAATGCGAGCTATATATTTTTTTTAATATGATGGGCAATATGTTTGTGATCTTTAAAACGAGATGCCTATGTAACAAAATTTAGATAATAACTGCGAGCAAGAAGCGCGAACAGAAATTTAAAATATATAACCTCAGACCTGATCTAAAGGGGACATTTTAACAACTTTTTGCAGTTATTTTTTTGTTTAACAAATTTTCGGCATTACTCCTATTTGTTTAAGATCAGTATGCTCGATCTGTAATGAAAATCATAAGATCAGAATGCTCGATCTGTATGAAAATCATAAATCATAAGTCAGAAAAAATTGGAACCAGCGGGATTCGAACCTGTCATCTACTGCTTTCCGGGCAGCGACTTGCAGTTAGCCATGAAGACGATGCGTGTTTCAACCAATGGCGGCGGAACGTATTTTCCTACGTTTGGGGGGGGGGGCAAAGCAAAAAAGGGGCCAATAGGGGCAATTTGGTGCAAACGGATATTTTCACCATGAGGTTATCACCTGTGTAAACAGGTTGTGTGTTTTGTAGTAATTAAATTGAGCAAATTTTTTTAAGTGATCACTAAAGTTATATATTTACGTTTCATTTCTGCGAGCGTGGCGAGCAAGCGGTTTGGGGGAAAAAAATCAAATCTGAAGATGTAAAATTCGCCTTTTTGAGCAATTACTGTTAAAAGGGCATCCTTGTGAGATGTTGCGAGCGAATCACGTGCTCAAACTTTTGGAAATCTCATGTATTCCTAGAATGATAATAATGATATTGATATAGATATCATTTACCCAGGGAAGCCACTTCAGTTCTGAAAACTGTTCTCCCAGCCATTATTATTATCATTTTACAAGAATGCTTAGAATGTCCAGTTTTCAGGTTGGAATATCACAAATTTTAAGCTTGCGGTTCGCGCTCTCATTATTTAGTTCGTGAGATATATATTCTATTCATGAGTCACTAAATGCAGTCCTTAAAAGATTACTTTCTGAAGCCTGTTGCATAAAACTTTTTACCTGAGAAAACTCTGGTAAAAACTGAAAACTAAGGTTAGTCTCATTTCCGCCACTGCATGACTTTAGCACAGGGCAAAAACTCTTGCAAAAACAACCTGAGTTTTCTCAGGTAAAAAGTTTTATGCAACGGGCCCCAGGTCAGTATATAAACATATTACAGCTTGCCCTCGCATTAATTCTTTAGAAAGATACACATCTTTCTCACGATTACAAAAAATGCTCTGAATGCTCACTTCACGTCTTGTTACATGAAATGTCTACTAGTTTGAGCTTGCAATTCGCGCTTTCAACATCTCACAAGGATCATTATTAGTATTATTTTTTATTTCATTACCAGCAGAAGCTGTTATTAAAAATGACATCCCCTCCAATACAAATCCTATTATCTAGAGGTTACTCGCACGCGACCAACACACTTGACCCCCTGCATCTTTAAACCATTTGCTTAGGCAGCAATTGCTCAGATAAAATCGAAATTAGCCTATGCTTGATCAGGGCGCCTATATTCTTAATGAAATACATGCTTTTGGCCACAACACACACATGTATCATCGATCGTTATTACTATCATTGCATAATATCGTGTAATCTTGTAATGACAACATCATTTTTGTTACCAAAATGAATAATTTTCATTTTCGGAAATACGAACCTTATTTAATTTTCGGATTAACGAACCTTATTTCGTTTTCGGATTAACGAACCTTATTTCGTTTTCGGATTAACGAACCTTCGGAATTACGAACCTTATTTCGTTTTCGGATTAACGAACCTTCGGAATTACGAACCTTATTTCGTTTTCGGATTAACGAACCTTCGGAATTACGAACCTTATTTCGTTTTCGGATTGACGAACCTTCGGAATTACGAACCTTATTTCGTTTTCGGATTAACGAACCTTCGGAATTACGAACCTTATTTCGTTTTCGGATTGACGAACCTTCGGAATTACGAACCTTCGGAATTACGAACCTTCGGAAATACCAACCTTCGGAATAACCGAACCTTCGGAATTACGAAGCTTCGGAATTACGAATGTATGCGAAAGAAACATATTCAAGCAATAGAAAATGTACAAAGAAGGGCAACTAAGTTGGTACCTGAAGTAAAGAACCTTCCATATGAACAAAGATTGATTCAGCTGAAACTTCCTACATTAGCATATCGCCGTGCGCGAGGAGATATGATCGAAACCTACACGTTATTTCACAGGTATGACCAAGTGGTAGTTCCAGATTTGGGCCAGGTGCATGGGCCTACCAGAGGTCATGATAAAAGATTGTGCATTCTGAGTTCAGTAACTGAGAACGCAAGAATTCTTTTTACATAAGAATGAGGAAACCTTGGAATAGCCTAAGTAATGAATTAGTAAATGCACTCAGTGTCCACAGCTCGAGAATGGACTTGATAAGTATTGGAGATGTGAACCTGTGAAATACAAGTTTGACGCTGACCCACCAGGACATGATCCGGCCAACCTAAAGATGAGACATAATTTGGAACTGAATATAGAGTCTTAGACTGCGTTCAAAAACATCCATAGGTATCCATAGGTAGGTAAAAAAAATCCAGTTGGATGATATAGAGTCGGTATGTCACACCCTTTTTAATTAAATTATATGAATTATAAAACGTTTAAATTCCTACAAGCATACACATTTGATATTGGTCAATTTGAACTGGGGGCTGGGAGAAAGATGTGTCCGGATGTAACTGCTTGCGACATGCAGAGCAATGCCTCCAAGAGGTTTCATAACATAAAAGTTGGTTTAATATGAAGAAAACGCCTTTAGCCTCAAACCCATACATGTAATATGCACTTTCTATCGCTACGCTCATTACCTGTATTCATGCGCGCTAGTTACATCAACAAAGGCGAGGCAAGACCGATCGAGTATTTTGTACTCTTTTAAAAGGTATGCAAGCGAGCGCATTGTAGTCGGTATCACTAGTGTGACTAACCACGGAGGTTGCTTTTTGGTGTCATTTTATCTCAATATCGGAGAATACAAGTTAAGACATTAATACTGTCATGAAGCATATCAATGTTAATACAGTGCGTCCCCAAAAAATATACACTTTTGAAATGGCTGCCAAATAAAAAAATATATCACTTTGGGGGAAGGACTTACACATTATGGAAGCCAATAAGGTCACCTTTCAAAGGACACCAAAAAGCTGGAAAACTATTCAGGCTTGAGCGAGTACTGCCCACTGAAACAAAGGGTATGAAAATTAATCTGGGCTGGAATTAGCCTTCCAATTTCTGTCAGTTTTTGAGAGGCAAATCCTTTGGAACTTGCGAAGTTAAGGGCATTGTGATAAATTAATGATCAATCGTGACCAGTTTAGGTTAAGCAGATTTCATAAATTATTATAAATTGAACTTTAATGCATGAGTGAACACAAATTGCACTTTTTTGGGCACCATTTCAACATAATCATGTGGATCTCAGCAATGTGTTCATGGGATTCGGGAGAATAGGGGGTGAGATAGGACTTAAGTGGGAGAAGTAGGTTGATGGAATGAGGGTCAACAGAACATTTAGCCCCCTTCCCTTTTTCCCGCCCTCCCCTTATGTTGAGTGACCGGCTGATTGTTATTGTCACACACGCTTGATTTCCAGAGCAGAATGTTGATTAATTGAGAAAATCTGAATTGGGGCCTCAACTTTTTCCTATCAATCATAGATCAATAATTTATCAATAAATCAACTATTTCAATGTGCAATGTGATCAATCAAACATTCAGTTTCTCAATAATGTCTTGGTAATCATTCCATTAAAAATGACTATCAGCCACCGGTCACTTCTGTGGCAGTTAAGTTTTGAATAGGCTACAATCCAGGAAGTGAGACAGAGAGAGAGAGGAAGAGGGGGGGGGGGAATTGGCTGGGAAATAGAGGTTGAGGGGGATACATATGACTTTTTATTTGTAAAAGGACAAAAAGAAGAGGAATGACCTATTAACCAAGTCTTATCATATCTTGCCCTCTTGCTTGTAAAAGGTACCATCACATTACTCTGACTTTCACAAACACACTGCTCAGGTCCACATGATAAATAGGGGACACTAAAATCAAATTACTGTTCACTCATGCACTAAATTTCAATTTTCAATTCAATTTGCCTAAGAAACCAAAAGTTATCTCATTCATTAATTTACCATAACACCCTTAGCTTTGCAAGTTCCAAATGACTTACCGCTCAAAAAACTGCAAGTCTAATTCCCGCCCAGCCTAGCCGAGTTTAGTCTCTCAGAAAGAGAGAAGTGGTGGGGGGGGGATAGATGGAGGAGGGGTTGCTAAGTGTTCTGTTGACCTTTTCCCATCAACGTACATCACCTACTTAGGTCCTATCATACCCCTATTTTCCTGACTCTCATGAACACATTGCTGAGATCCACATAATAAAGTCAAAATGCTGCACTAAAAATGGCAATTCATGATCACTCATACATTAAATTTCAATTCAATAACGCATGAAATTTTCTCAAACAACAAACTGATCACAATATTGATCATTAATTCATCACAAAACCCTCAACTTTGCAAGTTCCAAACAAAAAAAAATGAAAGAAACTTGAAGGCTAATTCCAGCCAAGCCTAATTTTCATACCCTTTGTTTTAGTGGGCAGTGCTCGCTTAAGCAGGAAAAGTTTTCCAACTTTTTGGTGTCATTTAGAAGCTGACTTTATTTGCTTCCATAATATGTAAGTCTTTCCCACCAAAATGATATATTTTTATTTGGCAGCCATTTTAAAAGTGTATAGTTTTTTTGGTATGCACTGTATATCATCTTTCCTGTTTAATGCTGATATTTTGCATTAGTTATTAATGACAAAACAGATAGATATCAATGCACATGCAAATTTTTGAACAAAAGCATGGAAAGGCATAAATTCTCATATTTTTCAAAAATTATTAATCAGACTGTCCAGAAAACGATTGCAATCGCTTTCTACTATCTAAATCATTGTGAAATGCGTATTTATTTATATTGTCACGAAATGGGTTTTATTTCGTGTGTAGAAAATTATCTTTCGTTGATTCATAATCATTTTGTCGTAGCTGGCGATATTACATGCATGTTTCTGCACTAATAATGACGTAGATAACAACATGAAAATTATGCATGTTTTGAACGGTTTTTGTGGAATAACAATTTCCTGGAGATGTTTAACTGGTTATCACTAGCTTGATCAAAATAAATGCTTTAATTTGATATGTCATTCATGCATATCCGATTTAGGAGAGCAAAGTTATAGCTGATCTAAGATTGTAGCAGAGGTTAACTGTAAAGTTTGTGAACTCGTGAGGCTTTGCCTATCATCTGTTGAAATACGGTGCGCACGGGGTGCATTGCACGTAAAGTATGCAGATCGATTTGGATTCGCTATCCAATAAATAAAGTTGCTGGATGCGATCGAAATGATTTATATGATCGTTCGCATGTCTTTCCATGGGGAAAACTAGGATGGATTTCTAGTCCTAGGCGACGATTGTGGTTAGATTTCTTTGTATGTTGGGTCTTTTGCACGCCAGCAAGAGACTATACCAGGGCTTGCTCTTTTGGTAGTCTGGTTGGTCTGGAACCGGACGGTTCGGAGTCTGGAGCAGGCGGCTGGTGGTCCAGAGCAGACAGGTTGGTCTGAAGCGAATGGTTGCTCGTCTGAAGCAGACGGTCGGAGGTCCGGAACAGACAACGGTGGAAACTACAAGTAGAGCACAGCCAATGGGTATGGTCGTGAGAGCCTGACTGCAGAAGGACCCATACCTATGGTCGAAGAACCAGACGTAGTTTCTGGTACTGAACAAATGTCAGTGGTTGCAGTACGGACTCAGACGTGATTGTGGTACTGAACAGACGTGGTTGCAGTCCTTAACAGACGTTGTTGCAGTACGGACTCAGACGTGGTCGTGGTACTGAACAGACGTGGTTGCAGTACTGAACAGACGTTGTTGCAGTACGGAATCAGACGTGGTCGCGGTACTGAACAGACGTGGTTGCAGTACGGACTCAGACGTGGTTGCGGTACTGAACAGACGTGGTGGCAGTAAGGAATCAAACGTGCATGGTTGCAGTGCTGGACAGACATTGTTGCAGTACGGTATCAGACGTAGTCACGGTACTGAACAGACATGGTTGCAGTACGGACTCAGACGCGGTCGCGGTACTGAACAGACGTGGTTGCAGTACGGACTCAGACGTGGTTGCGGTACTGAACAGACGTGGTTGCAGTAAGGAATCAGACGTGCATGGTTGCTGTATTGAACAGACCTGGTTGCAGTACGGAATCAGACGTGATGGATGCAGTACGGAACTCAGACGTGGTTGCTGTAAGGAGCAGACGTGGTTGCTGTACTGAACAGACGTGGTAACGGTTTGAAGCAGACAGACGGAAGTCTGGAGCAGACGACGGAGGAAATAACATGTACAGCAGAGTCCATGGGTATGGTCGTTGGAGCCTGACTACAGAGAAACCCATACCTATGGTCGAGAGATCTTAAACTACAGGAATCAGATGCATATGGTCGAGAGAGCTTAACTACACAAGCTAAATGCTTATGGTCGATTGAGCTGTTGGAACTAACAACAAATAGTGTAGGCGTCTTTAGGTTGCCTGGTGGTAGTACTGACAGAATCGAGGCTTGTGCAAGTGTCAACTGCGGCAGTATATCTCTGCCAAACGGATCCACGACTAAAAGTTTGGAAATCGACGTGGCAAAGGCACCCGCCGGCGGCAGGCATCCTGGCAAGAGCGAGCTGCCGGCGGACCGACCACCCACGCCCGCCGAGCGATTCTGTCACAATATATATACACATATGATGGTGTGCTCTTAATCTGAATGGGGAGTGGGAATTGGCAACATTGCAACATGTCGCAATGCTGTTTCCCAAGGTCAACAACAAAACAATATCTATAATAGTCCAGGATAGAAGAGGCGTAACCTTGTTTTTTTATATATACAATATTTTTTGATGGTTTCTTGTCAATTCGAGGGTGCTGATTACGAATCTGAATGATGCCACTCGTGTAACCTTGAGCATTTCCCGCAAATTGGCAAAATCCAATATGGCCGCCAAAATATGCAAATTACCCATAAAAATCCTAAAATTGTCCGCACATTAGCTACGAAATGCATGAAATTGTGTGGCAGGAGTGAGATACTCCCTGAAAAAACAATTTTTGACAAAATATTTATTTTCCTCATATTTAAAATGGCCGCCATTGTCCATTGTATACTATATAATGTACAATATAAATAGGGAAAACTAGCTTTCACAAAAGTGAGCACTAAAATGCATATTATTAAGATTAAACGAGTGGAATACTGACTAAAATCTTAATTGTTAACGAAATATATTATTAATATGCCATGTATGTGATGAATGTTGTATTTAGATATTCAAAATGGCTGCCAAAGGCCCTAAAAGCATTATGCACAATAAGAAAGAGGGGCAAAAAATCACAAGAGTGATCACTAAAATGCATATATATGTGATAAATTAATGGGATACTGTTTAAAACACATATTTTTTAACGAAATATATTATTCAGGTTTAAAGTTTGTGTTAAATACTGTATTTTTACTTTCAAAATGGCCGCCAGAGACATTAACAGTATTATGCACAATGCAAAGTGGGAAACCAATTTTAGCACCATAAATGCAAGTATTAGTGATCTATGAGTAAAATCTTGTCTGAAAGCATGATTTCTACTAAGAGATATCATTTATTCTGCCAGTTAGGTGATAAATACTGTTATTGGAAAATCAAAATGGCCGCTACAGGCCCTTAAGATATTATGCACAATGTGAATGGGAACAAATTATTTCATCAGAATTTGGCTTTGCTTGGCCAAATGGTGATGTATGAGTGAAATATCGTCTGAAAACATGATTTATGACAAAATATATCATCTCTTATGTAATTTATGTGATAAATACTGTATTTCAACATACAAAATGGCTGCCATATGCCCTTTTTGTGAACATTATTTGTCTGCACTCAAATTGTATATTATACGATAAGGGCTTATGTTGGCCATTTTCAATTTAAAAATGCAGTGTTTATCACCTACAACATTATGATATGTCTCGTTAGAAACCATGGTGTTAGACAATATTTCACCCTTGCATCAGAATTCACAATTATAGGCAATATTTAGAGTCAAACAAAGCCATATTCTGTCAAAATTATATGTCTAATGTTACAATGTACACTACTTTTAGGACCTATGGCAGCCATTTTGGATTTCAAAGTACAGCATTCATAACCTCCACAACCAATATGTGATGTATTTAGTTAGAAATCATGTTTAAGACAATATTTTTACTCGTATATCACAGTCATATGCATTTCATGATTCTCACTCTTGTGAAAATTAGTTTCTCCATTCGCATTGTACATGATAAATATAGGGATTATGGCGGCCATTTTGAATGTCAAAATACAGCATTTATCACATAAATTACATAAGATATCATATATTTTGTTATAAATCATGTTTTCAGACGATATTTCACTCATACATCCCCAATTGGCCAAGCAAAGCCAAATTATGCTGAAATAATTTGTTCCCATTCACATTGTGCATAATATCGTAGGGCCTGTAGCGGCCATTTTGACTTTCCAATAACAGTATCTATCACCTATCTGGCATAATAAATGATATCTCTTAATAGAAATTATGCTTTCAGACAATATTTTACTCATATATCACTAATACCTGCATTTACGGTGCTCACTCCTGTGAATATTGGTTTCCCACTTTGCATTGTGCATAACACTGTTAATGTCTCTGGCGGCCATTTTGAAAGTAAAAATACAGTATTTAACACAAAATTTTAACCTGAATGATGTATTTCGTTAGAAAATACGTTTTTAAACAGTATCCCATGAATTTATCACATATAAAAATTATATGCATTTTAGTGATCACTCTTGTGATTTCTTTGCCCCACTTTCTCATTGTGGATAATGCTTTTAGGGCCTTTGGCAGCCATTTTGAATATCTAAATACAACATTCATCACATACATGGCATATTAATAATATATTTCGTTAACAATTATATTTTTAGTCAGTATTCCACTCGTTTAATCTTAATAATATGCATTTTAGTGATCACTCTTGTGAATTTTTTGGCCCCCATTGCCATTGTACGCAATACTGTTTGGGCCAGTGGCGGCCATTTTAGACATCAAAATGCAGAAATGTTCCCATTTATGACATAATAAGTGATATATCTCGTTAGTAATGATATATAATTTGCATAATATTACTTCGTTCATATATCGCGATTTTTTGCGGTTTAGTGCTCATTTTTGTAAAAAAATAGTTTTCCCTATTCATATTGTACATAATAGAGTATACAATGGACTATGGCGGCCATTTTGAATATCAGGAAAATAAATATTTTGTCAAAATTATTTTTTCAGAGTGTATTTTTCTTCTGTCACACGCTTCCATGCATTTCATAGCCAATGTGCGCACAATTTTAGGATTTTTATGGGTAATTTGCATATTTTGGCGGCCATATTGGATTTTGCCAATTTGCGGAAAATGCTCAAGGTTACACGAGTGGCATCATCCAGATTCGTGATCAGCACCCTCGAATTGACAAGAAACCATCAAAAAATATTGTATATATAAAAAACAAGGTTTGGTCAAGTTTCTATGGGGCCTATCCTGGACTATAGTACAGCGTGATAAACATGATATATATGCTTACACGAACTTTACAATTGAAAAAGATCATTAAAACTGATCATCTAATTAGCAAATAAACGTATGGATAAACATAAATAATTCAGCTGCTGATAAATGAATTAAAGGAGGAACCATGCTTGATTGAGTTTATGCAATTAAAATGCCTGTTCCTTCCTATCAGACGGACACATTAAGACCGGGGGCTGGGAGAGTTTATTCAGCTCATCATGTTCATAAGGCTTGATGGTCCCATCATGTTGGCATGATGTTGTGACGATTCGGCGGCGGGCGCGGGCAAAATTGACCAAATGATGAAGCAGTTAAGATTGTCCATAAGACAAGCACCCGGTGCAGAATCAAGTGGACAGGATATTCCCCAACTGTGAGTGGACAAGCGGACAGAGGACCAAGTTATGACTCACAGATGGAAGGGGCACAGCAGGCTGGATTCAGCTCAACGCCCAGAGAGCAGATAAGAGGAACTACTACTACAAGACCCGGTGTTCAATTTACACCCCCACAGTTTTCCCCACATATTCAGGATGCGGTAATAGCAAATTTTGATGCTATGATTGGCAGACGACCACATCTGGTACTGGACAGATTTAATGGACGCACACCTGTCGAAGATTATTTCCATCACTTTGAGGCCTGTGCTGGAGTAAAAGGATGGACAAAAAGGAAAGCAGTTCAGTTTCTTGCTGCAAGTTTGAGGAGCCCTGCTGTGAAGTTGTTAACCCAGCAACCTGGAGTGGTGTTGACATACGACGAGTTGGTATACAGGCTCAGAAACAGGTTTGGCCTAGGAGGCAAAACTGAGGTATACCTGGCGAAGTTGAGGCAATGTCGTTGCCAACCAAAGGAAAGTATCCAGGAGTTAGGACAAAGAATACGGGAATTGTGTGGATTAGCGTATCCCGAATTCGACGAAAAGGGTCAAGATCGGCTTGCCCGAGGGCATGTCCTAGATGCCATAGTAACACCAGAAATAAGAGAGGATTTGTTCCGTGCTCAACCTCGCACATTGGATCGTGCTGTGGAAGGTGCTTTAAACACAGAGGCCTTTCTGAAAATTGAGGGTCAGAGAAACGAAATAAAGCAGACTACAAGGTACAGCCGAGCTCTAGAAGAACAGGAGTGTGAAGTTGCAGCATTGCGGGAACATAAACCAAGAAATCCAACTATCGACAAGATAGGAAAGGCTGTCATAGACGCCTTGGATGAAAGATATAGGTAAAAGGAAACAAAAATCAGGACCAAGTATCAGGAATCAAGAACAGATGACCTAAAGCCACAAGGAAAAAGAGAGGAAAAAAATAAATCAAAGATTGATGAACAAGAGGAACAAAGATGTTTCAACTGCAATGGATTGGGGCATTGGAGGAAAAACTGCCCATATCCAAAGAAAATGAAAGTAGGAACAGCAGCTTTTTAAGTACCCGAAAGAGAAATGATCAGCGAAATAAAAGAAAAAGAGGAACAAATTAGAGTCGGAAGGATTCTAGATGGACAAGAGAAATGAGAAACAAGAGGACAAGAAAACGAGGAACAAACCAGAGTTGAAGCGACTCTAGATGGACAAGAGAAAAGAGGTCAAGAAAAAGAGGAACATACCAGAGTCTAAGCGAATCTAGATGGACAAGAGAAAGAAGGAACATAGGAACAAGAAAAAGAGGAACAAACAAGAGTCGGGGGTGACTCTAGATGGACAAGGGAATAGAGGAACAAAAGGACAAAAGAAAGAGGAGCAAACCAGAGTCGGAGCGACTCTAGATACCAAGAGAAAAGGGCTTTACCTTCAAGGCAAAGTAGATGGACAAGAATGAAAATTATTGGTCGACACTGGAGCTCGCAACACTCTCATTGGAGAGAAAGTGTTTGACCAGATAGAAGAAATAAGAAGACCAGAATTACTACCAGTGACAAGTGTTGTACATGTACTACAAGCAGATGGATCTCATTTGAGTATCAGAGGAGTCAATGCTGGAAGTGCAGATTGGAGATATAGTCGTCACTACAATGGCTAAAGTGTCTAGTCTAAAGAATGAGGGCATTTTAGGGCTAGATTTCCTAGTCAAAATCAATGCTGTATTAGACTGTCAAAAGATGGAATTGAGGACCAAGTATGGCATAATTCCATTCCTAGATAGTAACGGAGAATCATTCTGCAGGAGGATAGTAGTGGGAGAAGATTTTTTGATTCCCCCAGACACGAAATGGTATTAGCAGGTAGAGTAACAGGCAGAAAAGTGTCACTAGGTGATGGATAAGTAGAACCACCTGCACATCCAGCAGAACTAATCAAGAAAGGACTTTTCGTAGCCAGATCTGTTGTGAAGGCAGATGGAGATGTACTACCTGTTCTGGTGTTTAACCTAACAAAGGAACAAAAAAATTATACGGGCAGGCACTGCGATTGCTTCATTGTCAGGGCTGGAAGAAGTGAGCATGGAAATGTACAACATTGCCGAGCCAACTGAGACAAATACCAACAAAGACATACCAGAACATTTGAATTACCTCTTTGTTTGCAGTACCGACGAAGTGCCAGCCCAATGCCATGACTTGATAAAAGAATTGCTGCTTGAGAATGCAGATGTTTTCTCTACAGGACCTTCGGATCTTGGACAGACCAGTTTTGTCCAACATGACATAGACACTGGTAATGCGAAACCAATACTTCAAGCCCAGAGGAGACATCCCATGACGCAGAGGAAAGAAATAGACGAGCAAGTAAAGAATCTACTAGCTCAGAGCTTGATTTAGCCAGTGACCAGCCCATGAGCATCCAACATTGTACTGGCCAAATAGAAAGATGGCAGCCAAAGATTGTGTGTTGACTACCGTCAACTCAATGCAGAGACGATTAAAGATGCCTACCTGCTGCCTAGAATTGACGACATTCAGGAACAGGTACAACTGGTTGAAGCCATCACTGAACGGAGCTCACAAGAGATAGCTGACTGGCGAGGAGGAGACAAGGATATACGTCATATCTACACGGCCTAGATATTTGGCAACGCGCCTAATCAACATAAAACACACACGTGTTCAATGGATTCTAGACGTCTACTGGAATATTGGGATGCTTTAGAACTGAAGGAAGTTTCTACATGCCATCTTGTTCGTATGGACCCTCTGCCGCCGCATCGGGAAGACAAGGATCCACGACTGAGTCGATCACTTATGAGGTCACCACGTCGCTCTGACTCTCGCTCACCACGTCGGTCAAAACGTGCTAGTTCGGCTCGTCACTCCCGTTCCCTGTCACCAAGCCGGAGGTCCAGGACATCACAAAAGGACATGCCTAAATTATCCGTTCCAGATTTTCCAAAGTCTCCTCAACCTGACCGATCAGAAGTATCTCCACGGCATGGTCGGAATTTTACCCCTGAACCAGAGGAGGAGCTGGACTATGATGAGAGATCGCCGTCACCGCTTGATTTGAGATACGCTTCTGGGAAAGTGGTGTCGGAGATGCCGTCTACCAGTGACTGGTCAGAATGCACTGGTAAGGATGCTGAGACGCAGGCTGACAACCCCCGCCAGGGAATTCAGACAATCTTACACGAGATGAGGACCAGCAGATCAGAAGAGGTGACCTGAGTTGTGTTGTTAATACAAGGGTACTATAAGAAGGCATGTTACCATGTACATTATTTTTCATGCCGCATTGTTTAAGAGTTTTCTTTGGACTTTAGCTGTAGTGTTTTGTTGAAGCTCAACATAAATTATTTCGACTTCTTTATGCATATTTGTTAAAATAATGGAATTCCACGTGTTCAGGGAGGAATGAAACTTCATTTCACATGACAATGACGAGAAAATCAAAATATTTCATATTTTATATAATAAAATGCAAAAGAAATAGTGAGTGAGTGATGTCATCAATTCCTCATTTGCATACTGACCGAGATGTGCATATAACTGTTTTGTGAAATGAAGCGAAATTTTAAAATGCCATTAACTTTCTTTTTTTACATCCGATTTTGATGAAATTTTCAGTGTTATGCTTGTTGAATTTTTCTCTTTTTATTCAAATCAACTTTTTGTTTGGGTGGACTTGTCCTTCAATTTAATATGTCATTCATGCAGATCCGATTTCGGAGAGTAAAGTTACAGCTATTCTAAGATTTTAACAGAGGTTAACTGTAACAGATATTGTATAATTAATGCACAAGTACGTTAAGTTTGTAAAGTCGTGAGGCTTTGCCGATGATCTGTTGAAATACGGCGCGCACGGGGTGCATTGCATGTAACGTATGCAGATTGGTTTGGATTCGCTATTCAATAAATAAAGTTGGTGGACGCCATCGAAATGATTTATATGATCGTTCGCATGTCTTTCCAGGGGGAAACCTAGGATGGATTTCTAGTCCTAGGCGACGACTGTATTTCCTTGTATGTTGGATCTTTTGCACGCCAGCAAGAGACTATACAAGGGCTTGCTCTGATAGTCTGGTTGGTCTGGAAGCGGACGGTTCGGAGTCTGGAGTCCGGAGCAGACGGGTTGGTCTGAAGCGGATGGTTGCTGGTCTGAGGCAGACGGTCGGAGGTCCGGAACAGACAACGGTGGAAACTACAAGTAGACAGAGCCAATGGGTATGGTCATGTTTTTTTTGTTTTGTTTTTTTTTTTGGGCAGGAGTTTCTGCATTTATTGTAAAGTCAAAATAAATTTTTACAATACATAAAACATAATCGTAATATGACATGAAAGTACAATGTAATGTGACAGATTTATAATAGTATAAACAAAATTCAGACATGAATACAATAAGGATAAGACAAAGTAATGAAAAAAATAGCAACAAATGCAGTGGCACACTATATAAGCAAAAAAATGCTTGAGTGATAGCAGCCAAAGGGGGAAGAGCGCTACATGGAAACCTAATATTTTATACTGGTCCGGGTCTGGAAGAAAATGTTACGTCACAAATCATTAGAAAAGGAGAAAGAAGAAAAAGAAGAAATGAAGAGTGCGTGTGTGTGCAAGTGGGTGAACGTGTAGGTGTGATACTAAGAATACTTCGATAAGATATTTTTTCAATGAAGCTTTAAAAGAAAAGATAGATGCAGTGAGTTTTATATCATTGGGCAAATCATTCCAGATGTCTGGGCCGTGATGTCTGATCGTTTTATGTGCGAATATTGTTATCGGGTTTGTGAGGTGGATGTTGGATGAGTGGCGTGTAGGATACGAATGAATGTTGCTGTTGTAAACAAAAATATCTTGAAAGGGTGTAGGTATAGATTTAGTTGAAAACTTGTACATAAAAATGGCAGTTTGGAAAGTATGAATGTCGTGAATTTTTAATGTTTTCAGGTTCCGAAAAATAGGATCAGTATGTGCTAAAAATTGCGAGTGGGAGCAAATGCGGAGTGCTTTCTTTTGGAGGCGTAGAATTGAGTCTATTTTGGTTTTGTTGCAATTACCCCACAATATGTTGCAATATGATATATGTGACAAAATAAAAGAATAAATAGCGATCTTTTGGAAAGACAGTATTTCAGTTTGAATAGTATGCCAATACCTCTGGCAACAAGTGTGCTAATATAACGAATGTGGCTATTCCAAGTTAAATTAGAGTCAATTAATACACCTAAGAATTTCGTTTCTTGTTTTTCAGCAAGATGGATGTTATCAATGTTAATGGAGCCACGAAATATATGCTTAGAATTGATGTGTTTAAAGTACATGAAATTTGTTTTGTTAATGTTTAAGGAGAGTTTATTTGATTTAAACCACATGGACAATTTATTCAATTCATTATTGAGTACTGTTACAAGCGTTTCTAAGTTACTGTGTGAAAAAAAAACATTGGTATCATCCGCGAAAAGAACATAAGTAAGTAGGGGTGAAGCATTGATTATATCATTCATATAAATTAAAAATAACAAAGGGCCTAAGATAGAACCCTGTGGTACTCCACACTTAACATTGCAAACTTCAGAAGATTTAGAGTTAAAATAAACATATTGATATCGATTGTACAGATAATCTTGAAACCATGATAAAACAATCCCTCTGATTCCATATGTTTGTAATTTATTCAACAGTATATGATGACCGATAGTATCGAATGCTTTCGATAGATCCATGAAAACTCCGATGCTCTTTTTTTGAAAGGGAATCTGTTATTTTGTCGTATAATTGTAAAATTGCATAGTCAGTTGAATGTTTTGACCTGAATCCGTATTGATTAGGAATTGATAAGTTATTTGTATCCAAAAAAGAATATAGTCGTTTGTAAATTATTTTTCAAGTATTTTAGAAATGCTTGGTAATAATGAAATAGGGCGGTAGTTGGCGATTTGGCAAGGGTCTTCTTTTTTGTATATGGGAATTATTTTTGCAATTTTAAGTTGATTGGGGAAAATTCCATTTGTGAGAGATAAATTGAATATATGTGATAGTGGAGAAGCCACAAAATGAATTATTTGTTTAAGTAAATGTACACTGATACCGTCATGACCACTAGATTTAGTAAGTTTAAATGATCGAACTATTTCTAAAATTTCATAAATATTAGTGGGATTGAAAAATAAAGAATTTTCAGTATGGTTGTCTAAATATTTTGTAAAGTCGTTTGCATTAGTTACTATTTTAGATGAAAGGTTAGGGCCAACATTGGTGAAAAAAGAATTGAATGCATTAGCAATTTCGGAAGGATCTTGCGTTTTATCCCCGTTTAGAAGGGAATCAACATTATTAAGATCATGCGTTTTTTTATCTAACATTTCATTTACTGTGTTCCACAATGTTTTGTTATTATCTTTGTTTTCTATTTTGTAAGAAAAATACGATTTATGAGCTAGACGGATTATTGATGTTAATCTATTTCGATATTTTCTGTATTTGTGTATATGTTCTAGAGTGGGAGATTTAAGCGACAATCGATTACGAGTGAATATTGATTTAATTATACCTTGGGTGATCCATGGCTGTTTATTCTTCTTTTTACTTTGGTTGATTCTCGTCAGAGGTATATTTTTGTCATGAAGAAGTTTATTTAGAAATATATCATATGATCTATTAACATTATCTTCTCCAAAAATGTCTTCCCATCCCTCTGCACTCAAATCAGTTTTAAGAGCATCTATGTTATGTCTAGTTTTCGCCGGGTGACTTTTCCTTTATGTGTGGCTTATGTAAATGTTTATAATCTCGGCATATCGTAAAGATTGGTAGATGGTCAGAAATGTCATAGTAAATTATTCCGTTGTTGTTATTATTGTTATCTAATAAATTTGCATTGCAAAATATATTATGTATTATTGTGTGTGATGTACTTGTTATCCGCGTTGATTTATTTATCAGAGGTTTAAAAGAAAATGATGAAAACAAATTAATTAACTGTTGGCCAAGAGGAAAGTAAGGCATTGATATGTCTTTGTTGAAATCTCCCATGAGATAAATATCCTTGTTTTCGTGTGATATTGTTTCAAGACAGCATTCCAATTTATCGAAAAAAATGTTAGCGATGTTATTTGGTGGTCTATAGACTACACCGACTAATTTGTTTTTATTGTTATCATCAATAATTTCAATGAATAAAGATTCTATACCTTCAAGTTGAATGTCATGTCTTATCTTGAAATGTAAATCATTATGAATGTAAAAAGCGACACCCCCTCCCATTCCACGTTTACGATCACTATGTTTTAATGTATAATTGTCAATATTGAAAATGTTTGGTGAAGTTGAGTGTAACCAGGTTTCAGATATGGCGATTAAGGAAAAGGGAAATGTATTCAATATATACACAACAAAAAAAGTAAGTCCCCCCCTAAACAAACATCAATAATTTCCGAACCAATGCGAGTTTTTGATATATTTTTACATGAGCGTGTAGGTAATTTTATAAGCTACCCTATGAGTAAATGTTGTGGATGTATCTTACGTCATGCTTCAGTGAGCACCGTCAGAAGGCAAAAATGTCACTTTTCAAAAGTCACAAGCAAAATATCACGACTTTGATTCCATTGTATTGGAACTAATTCCACATTCTCATCATGAAAACTAGTCAGAAGGCTTGGAAAGGGTACTTTCTAAAAGACGATACAACTTTTTGAGCTAAATTTCACGGTTGAATAAACTCAAGTCTAAATTTGCTATAATTGGATTTTTACACATTTCTTTCAATAAAAAATGCTAGAATATGATGACAGTTATTTTGGGGAAGACTATCTCCAACAATATTCACCGTTTCACGGTTCAATGAACATTTATTGGAAACAAAAAATGCGATTTTCAAATATCGTAGGCAAGTATTGCTTCATTTTTCTAACTGAAAATGATCTTTTCTCAACTTTTTTGTTATATTCATGACCAATTAACATGCTTCAATGATTCAAAGGTGTTAAATTAAACATTTACGCTTGAATGAACTTGTGGAATGTGATTAGCTCTTTTTTACGTTAGTGGAAAAACTGCAATTTGTAACTATGGATATCTGTCACACAACTCCTTGCACAGTTCATTTGATTTGATTTTTATGAAAATCCCGATGTTTAATGCATCAGTGAGCACACAATATTCGAAAATTATGCAAATGAGAAGAAAGTTCAAGGCCTTGGCCCCACTCTGTACCGAATCGAATGGTTATTTTGGTGTGCGCACATTTTGGATAGTGTTACTCTGAAGCCATGTGCGAAGTTTCATGAAATAACTGTTGGCAGAAGTAACAAAAACCGTCCATGAAACAAACCCTCATTTCATATTTGTTAAAATTTTGACTTCCTCTCTCATAGACTTTTGTACATTATGGGTGCATATGTTTAAGCATACATAAACCCCTTATTCAATATGGTGGAACCTTTTTTCAAGACTGACTTTCGCAATATCGTTTGGCAGTAATGTTTATCAACCTATGGGCAGAATTCTGTTCAAAAATGAAATCGATTTCTTTGGTTATGGATGAGTGAGCACGCATCAAGTGGGAAAATTGGTATTTTCAATGTCACAGACTCATTTTAAAGGGTAATAAAGTGAATATTGGGGGCAAATTTGGTTTGAAATGTGTCTTTAATTGCTGTTGTTTTTATCATCCATCATTTCTATCACCAAACACTTTCCCAACTTTAGCCATTTCATGGTTGAGCGAGCACATTCGAAAATTTAGGAATGAATGCTCTTTATACTGCATAAATGTATTCTTTTCCGAACAATTTCTCAGGATCAGTTGAATGTATGGACAGATCAGTGGTGGATCCAGAATTTAAATGGGGGAGGGGCCTATAATCGGGGAGCCATCAACATTTTCAAATTTTAACATGATCTAACAAGTTGTAAAAGATAATACCCCCCAAACCCTATGATGACACGTCACAATACAGGGGCCGCAGAGCAGTTTTCAAAGTGGGGGGGGGGCTGACCATGCCAAAAATCACAATCGTATTACATTTTGTACTTGCTTATGGACAAAAGTGGGGGCTGAAGCCCCCCAGCCCCCCTCCCCGCTTCCGCGGCCCCTGCAATACATCGTGCTCACTCAACCATGAACATACGATATCAAAATTTGGTCTGAAATGGTTAAATGATGGATAGTAAAACAGCATAACACTATAAAGTTCACCTAAAAACAATTTTTGCCCAACTTTGTATTTGCACAATCTGAAAAACGACTCTTGTGACTTTCAAAAATGGTCATTTTTAATTCAATCTTTAATTAATCATGCATGACTCAACCGATCAATCTCATTTTCCCCCAGGTGTTGCTTAATGAGTGTATAAATCCACCCATGAAATATCATATCTCAAAATAATTCGGTTCAAAAGTTACAGCAGTTTGATTTAGGGGGGACTTACTTTTTTTGTTGTGTATAGATAAAAACTCACTGAAAGTATCAACATCTTTTTTGCAAGCTTCTAATATTTATGTGCATAAGGCTAAAGTCGGTTGGTTTATCCATTTTGGCTGTGTTGAAAGCTGAATTAAATTCGTTTGCAGTGTAGTATTTACACTGGGGTGTAAAGACTTCATTATTCATGAATACGTCGTTTATGTTCATAAAAGGTTGAAGAAACTTCGGTTTGAAATAAGGAGTAGTAAATTTGAGGTGAAAGGTGCGTGCAGGTGAGAGTGAAAGTGAAATAAGGGTGTGTCGGATGTTTTTAGCGTACATGATTGTGTGACGAACAGACTCCGGGCTGCACAGTGTAACAAACTAGAGGAAAAAAGAAGGGGGATCCTCCGGACTTTTGTTAACCTGTACAAATGCATGTCTTTGGTTGAAATAAATCTCGAGGTTTCATTAGTCTCAGAATAATAAAAAAGGTGAAATCTAGGTTGGCATAATACAATGAATACTAACAATGTTCTATTTAACCTCATGGATATAGCATCGTCACCGAAAAAAAATCAATTTACCTATCATTCAAGCGTATTATGGAATTTCAGAGCGAGGAAATCAAATTGTTTACAAAAGTGAAGTATGTTGACAATGAGGATATCCATTTACATATAAGAATCGTATCCAGGTCATTAATCTACAGTTTTAGGTCTATATTGTCGATTATGTAAAGATGCATGCAGCCTACATTGGAAAATCGGAGTGAAAGTGAGATACTATTAAAATGGAACAAGGTGATTGAAATAACATGAATAGACAAACGTTGGCATGGAACATAGAAAGTATGCAAATGATTAATACAAGCAGGGAGATAATCAGCAAAGGCATAGGTACTATAGAAATTACTTTCGACAAGGGATCTCATTTACATAATGATTGTGAGAAAATTCCAGTAAGAGTAATGTGCACATGTACCACACTATACTATTCAAAGTGGATTAGAGCTTCATTGAATATTGCATAAGAATTATAAAGCTTCAAACATGTCAAAGGAAAATGGGTTGCAACACTTAGAATTACACGCTGTGTGTAGCGAGTTCAAGCGAAGCCAAAAGATTATCAGATATTTTTAGCATAGTAAAAAAAAATAGATCCCTAATGTGGAAAAAGAACAGTATAAAAAATCAGACAATGCAACAGGTAACGAAGTGACCATTTTAGAAAATTGCAATAAAAGAATCATTTAGTGATAAATAAATTCAGGATACCAGGGGTTACATATCGTGACAACAGAAAATTCTTATATGGAGAGTGAGAAAAAAATTGTTCCTGTACAGAGAATATGAAAAGTGTCATCAACTTTAGATTGTCAGTTATGTTCAAAGACATAATTTTTAATGAGTATAATACACAAGGAAGACTCGCTCCGATTCAATGAATTCCTAATTTTATTTCGGAAATCGTCATTACAGAAAAAAAAACTCGATTTTTTTTTCCATTGTTTGGTTACGGAGTTTTGCAGAAAGATCAACAGTTGCAAAATGAATATTTTTTTAAATGTTACTTTTACATTGCCCAAATGCAAAAATCTGAATGTTAGAATAAGAGAATGCGTCATTTATAATTCACGTTCACGTAATGCTGATCTGACTCTGTCAACCTATCGCAATATAACTTTTTTTTCGTTAAGATCGCATCGACCAAAGAGAACATCCTTTTTAAATTATACAGAGATAGATCCTGTGAAAGGAGGAATATCTAAAAGGGTTTTAATTTCAGTTACAAACAAGCGAGACAATTCTGAAAGTAGAATAGTATACTATTAGTTTGGTTTAATTTTGGCTAGAATGTGGTGAAATTTTTAGATTAAACTAGCTGATATGATAATGTAAACTCATATTATCACAACAAATTGAGTTATGATGCATCCGATTCAAGAGTGTATATATATTTGCCTACAAGTGGCTTAGGGCGGAATATTTAACTAAGCACGTGGCCATTAGGGAGAAGTCGTCATTAGGATGAAATATACACTTCGCCCTAATGGTTCCCGACCTTGTGTAGTGGCTATTATTTGAATCATAAAAATGATAAATGCTCTCCCACCAGTGGAAAACAAAGCTTTTTAACTGTCAATTCAGTTTGACAATTATATTTTCATATCTTTCGAGTAATTTTAGTTTGAATATGTGAGGGTTCATATCAGCCATACTAAAACTACGGTCATAAGGGCAAAGTGGGTTTTTTGTCTTTTTTTATCCTTTATCGAGTTTATATCTTCATTATCTCTCAGAATACTAAATTGAATAACAAAAGTGGATCCATCAATTAAAATTTTAGAAAGCATAATTTGCATTTTCAATTAATTTTACTAAGTACTGAAAAAAAAAGCTATTTCTTTTTGGCTGGTGCAGTGCACGGGCCCGGCCGCACGTACGTTGGAGAAAAATCTGCAAGCGAGCTCGCGCTCGCGGATATAAGTCGACGAATCAAGAACGATGAATTGTTTGAATCGAGCGAGTAATTCTTGATCTGCGTAGCCGGCCATGGAGGAAAACCACTAACAGGTAAATTTCAGATTATTGGAATTTCAATTGATCTAGGCTGCAAATGAGTTATAACGAGTTAGGCCTACCGTATTTAGATCTAACGTGTTCCGTATTCTAAACTGTCGTAATGAATCCGAATGTGTAAACGTTATTTCCGTACGTGTCAGTGCAGACCTATACGGTACCGTACCCAGGCCAGGGAGCTGCGGCCCGGCCCGCTTTGCGCCGCGGGCTGGAGCCCAGGAGTATAGTATACCGTGCGAAACGAGGGAGACAATGATAGGGGTGGATTGGATATTGGGTCTCAATAGTAATGTTAATAAAACGTGGAAACAGAAATTATGCATTTACCACGATTTTTTTGTGAAGGTCTATCGTGACACACAAATCCTGACATCGAGGCACACACTGCACTGACACAGACTGGAACCTCAATCAAAAAAATGAAAAGTTCTGTTGCGATTTCATGTATGGCAGTGTATCCTATTGCCGGACACTTTCATTTCAGTGCTTTAAAAATGACAACTAGAGGAAATACAATCAAGAAAAATTATCACTTGCTATTCCAAATATTCTGAAAATCATGAATATGATAAAATTATTTTATATTTTCCAACCATTTTCTTTGCACCGCACTTGCCGCATACCCCTCCGCGAAAAACAATTATTTTCGTGCGTGACAAATTATATTGTAATTCCGGACGCGCGCCGGACGGGTAAACATATTCTTGATTATAATGATGTAAGAAAGAATTGGTGTGATTTTTTTCGAGATTAATCATCTCATGAGTAAATTCTAAGTTTTTGTTTGCTTTCTTATAACGATTCTGATCAGATCTTTGTTATAAATTTACGTTTGCTAACTATAATTTCCTTTTTTTAATTGCGCGTTCGATATTGCACTTCCAAGTGTTAATGATGCTCGTTCATATCGTAAGACTCAGTCATCAAGTTAAGTTCTATCGATGCGCTGTCGATCATTGACGGCTCTCCAACACGGTAAACCTCGCGCACGGCCGGGGTATACCGGGAACATTGAGAACTAGCCGTCGACGATTTAATCGATGGAGCGTACGAGATTGAAATTCGGCAAATCAGGTCCGTATTTCAATCAGAAAATAGATCAATTGGTATCAATTGTTAATGCCAAAACTGTGTTATATGTTATTTCAAGCATTTTCTGTCATTTTTAGAGAAAAATAAGGTAAAAGTTATATTTTCGCTTTGGTTTTGCAATCTCGTTCTTTGAATTGATCTGTGATATTGAACTGCGGAAGTCTTACGGTACGAAATTGATTTCCTACGCAGTTATATGCGCGTCCGGAAATATGATAGTGTCCGGTAATACAATACGTCACTATATGTATAGGCCTACACATGATACACATGTAGGCCCAGGCCGGAGCCCAGGATCGTACGTGCAACTTGGCCTTTGGCATACTCACCTGACAAGCGTGAAGTATGGTCAAAATAATTCTCTGAATAAGTAGTTAAAACAGAAATCAAGCACTTACCCACTCATGGTTTCAAATCGTCTCGTGTGTGAAGGATTCATAGACATATGCACCTGGTGCACTCGAATCTTTCACACCATTTTTACTAAAATAACTATGTATGACTTTACATCATAGCTATGAATTCAACTTTTTCTATAATACTTACCGAACCATATGGATCGTTTGTTGAATTCTCTTTGCTGTTATTTTTAATAAAATAAGAGCATTTTTCGTGATCTTCATTGGTTTTGATTTGCAATTATCAGCTTGAAATCATCATTTGTGTTGTAATGACACATACATGTAAGTTAAAGTCGGTGTAAACAACCTTTAATGGTGGGATATTGGCAGATTAAAGATTTATGGTGAATTTCAGCCATCTTTTCAAGGTCATTGTGTTGTAAAAAAAAATTAATTAATATTAGATCATCCAAGTACTCATTATGGACTACCAATACTGCAAATATCAACATGATCAGGCTTTTAGTCTGCGAGGAAATCAATTCTGAAATGTGTTGTAAAACTCACGGGTGTTGTAAATATGCTAATTTTAAGGCATATACAGCTGTTTTAAGATCAATGTCAAGGTCAAAAGATAAAGATGTGACTTTATGTATCATTTGGATATTAAAATACAACCTAAAAGGAACAAGATTTGCAATTATCAGCCTAAAATCATCATTTGTGTTGAAATGACACATAAGTGAAAGTAGGTGTAAACAACCTTTAATGGTGGGATATTGGCGGATTAAAGATTTTGGGTGAATTTCAGCCATTTTTTCAAGGTCATTGTGGTGTGAAAAAGAATGAATTAATAAAAGATCATCCAAGTACTCATTATGGACTACAGTACCAGTACTGCAAATATCAACATGATCAGGCTTTTAGTCTGTGAGAAAATCAATTCTGAAATGTGTTGTAAAACTCACGGGTGTTGTGAATATGCTAATTTCAAGGCATTTTCAGCTATTTTTAGATCAATGTCAAGGTCAAAAGATAAAGATGTGACTTTATGTATTATTTGGATATTAAAATACAACCTGAAAGGAACAGGATTTGCAATTATCAGCTTAAAATCATCATTTGTTTTGAAATGACACACAAGTTAAAGTATGTGTAAATACAGTTTAGTGCCCTATAATCACAGAAAATTTACCTGATTTGTTTATAATGATTTTCAGTTGTATTTTTCAAGGTCATTGCCAATAAGTCAAACTATTTGTGATGCATATCCTTTTAGTACTAATTACAGACTACCATTACAGACAATACCAGTGTTGTTGGCTTTTCATTTCTGATTTATTGCAATGTGAAGTGTGCTGATAAACCTGTATGTATCGTTTTGCATTGGTTTTGGGGTGTTTACGACCATTTTTGAATGCGTAAACGAGCTATTAAACATTTCGGTCACAAAAAATTTTAAGTATCCCATGAAAATATAGGTAATTGTCTATCAGTAAACAGAAATTGGTGTTGTTCCTCGATGGGACGAGGGGTGATCCGTGACCTTGAACTTGGCAACTTTTAGAAAAAAATCAACTTTGAGGGCGCCCTACAAGAAATCGACGCGCACGTTTGGGCCAATTTTTTGTAGGTCTGTTGAGCAAGTGATAGTCTTCAAATATGCATGATATTGGGCTAGAAGCTAATTGAATTTGGAAGTTATGAGCTTCCAAACATGCACCCGAAATCACTGACTTGGATGTTTAACACCATTTTCGGCGACCTCGTGCGCAATAACGGCTGGTCAGATCCGTGCCGTAATATACTGTGCATGTTAAGACTAAAAAGTTCTTCCAATTTCCAGAAAATAAGCACTCTACCTCATCAAACTTGGTTGCAGCAGTCGATCAAAAATAGCAAATTTTTTTAAAACTTGGTTGTTTGGCCACGCATTGGTTGCTAAGGGAGGCCGTATCTTAGCAACCGTTTGACCTTGGGGCAAAATATTTCAGATTTTTCCGTCAGACACTTGGGGAAACATTTGGTGCGAGTTTAAAGAAAATCGAAGGGGGTCGGGTGACAAGCATTTGTTGATTTGACATGGATTGACCCAGCTGCATTTTAGGCGATCAGCATTATTTTCTTGCTCGTTCAATCCACTTCCATCATCATCTTGTCAAAAGATGGCGTACTTTACCAATACATGAGATGCAACCTGTTGATTTTTGGTACAATTTCCTATAACGCGCTGACGACTTGAATTGAGAATGTTCGATACGAAAAATTGCTTTTCGATTGTTGTTTGCGTACTTTCCATAGCAGTATTAAGGACGGATCGAACGGAGTATCCTGGTTGAGACTTGGAGGTAAGCGATAAAAACAGTTTTATAAATAATTTCCAATTCATTTTTAAAACAGTTTTAAACCATTAAAAAAGAAATCATTAGTGGAGAAATACTGAAACGTTTGGCGTTTTTCATTCCCTCACATTCGTGTGATGAATGAAAACGTCAAAGTCCACTATGAAACCACATGCGTTGTGCGAGGTTAGTATTACTAACCTCGCATGTTGTGTGAGTGGCACTTACCACTTGTTCACTGCTACCACCCACTTGTTTACTGCTACCACCCTGCCTGTGGTGAATCTACAGACTTCAGGTAGGACTAGTATGGTATGCCAATGTTGTACAGAGCACACACTTCAAAAAATCATTAAAATATCACTTTTGTGACCAAAATGACTAATTTTCATACAGTTTCAATTTATTTTTCATTAGTAACTTGGGAATAATTTTTGTATTCACCAGAGCGCTCAAAAACTTGACTTTTGGGCATAATATATTTATGTGTACGCCCTCTATTGGTGGAAAGTAATATGGCAAGAAAATTTTCATTTTTTGATCTCTATTTTTAATTAAGAAAAAAATGATTTAAAGAATCAAATTGAAATAAGAGCCAAGTAGTATGAAAAATAGGTGTAATAAAAACTCAGTGTAAAAAAATCTAGCATTTCCCGAAAGAAAAAGAGAAAATAAGCCAAACTTTGCCACTCGTATTTTGCCACACATGGAGATATAACTGAGAACAAGGTTATATTATAATTATAACCTTGTTCATTGAATGAGTGCTACCACCCTGCCTGTGGGGAATCTACAGGTAGGACTATGGTATGCCAATGTTGTCCAGAGCACACACTTTAAAAAGTCATTAAAATATCACTTTTGTGACCAAAATTACTAATTTCTGTACAGTTGCAATTTATTTTTCATTAGTAACTTGGGAATAATTTTTGTATTCACCAGAGCGCTCAAAAACTTAATTTTGGGCATATTTTTGTGTACGCCCTCTATTGGTGGAAAGTAATATGTTCATTGAATGAGTGGCACTTACCACGATTATATGGATGATGGTCTAACGAGTGGCCGACACTCGTCGGCTCTTAGCACAATGCTCCCTTTTCCACCGGGATGCACCATCAACTGGTTCGCGTGCCTATGCCACAGGTAATTTCTCCAGCAACCTACTTTGGTAGGCACGACCATATAGCTAAATATGCCATAGGCCTACCCAAAGCTACAATAGACACATGGCATTTTCAGAATATGGAAAATGCATGTTTAGGGAGCTTTTCGAGACATGGAAGTGCCCCCCCCCCCCCCGGCGTATTAGGGAAACTTAATGCTCAAAACTGTGACATAAGGGACATCAAACATTGAAATGCACATTTTGCCTCACCAATTCACTGCAGCATGTAAAATAATACAGCTCACATGGACAGTGGAATTTTTCATCTGCACCCTTTGCATGCCAGGAGCCAGGGATGGGTGAAGGTTGAACACTTTCTACATGTATGAACTCCTACCAAAGTGCAACAGATTGCACATTGTGTATTTTATGAATGAATGAGGGTGTAGTAAGTGTGCTTTTGTAAGCCTTAAACTGTATACTGTATAAACAATATAAATCAAAATTGCTTAGAAAATTGTTTAAGAAACTTGAAAAAATGTAACTTTTGGCTGGAATTGAGGTCCCGTGTATATGGGAAGATCCAAGCTATTGTCCCCTCTGAAGCCAAAATTGAATCTTTGCTTACATGTAAATCTAACATATTGTATGTCATTTTGAAGCTTATACTCTAAAGTTTTTTCCCCTATATTTTTTTTCTTCTGAAAACGTAAAGTTAATGAATGCCAAGGTCACGATTCCAAGAAGTCATTAATTAGCGTGACGTACGGGACATCACATTTTTTGATCTAGAGATAATGCAAATTATATATTTGAAAATATTTCTGTGGGGACTTGTAGTACTAAGTTCATGCAAACATTTGAGAAAAAAATAATTTTAAAAATTAATTAAGTTAATTATGTGGTGTCCAACAGGCAGTGTCCCATACTGTATTTCACAATTTGGCATATGTTTTTTTAGATTCTAATTAAGAAAAAGTTGAGTTTTCTTCACACTTTGGAAAGTTCTAATTTATATTACAATACATCCAAAAATTAAAGTTAATTTACTGAATTAATTTCCTGTTTAATTATATCAGCTAATGAATCTTTGTGACGCACGGGACAAATGTGTGACGTACGGGACACACCATACTTTATACATACATGTAGGATTTCTATGTAATTCTAATTAGGGTTATTTTTTGATGAGGAGCAAAGATAATGTAAATTGAAATAAATTATATTATATCAGAGGTTGAATATTGGTAAAAGGCTGATAATAAAATTACTATTTGTAATAAATAACATTAATTATTATTAATTAGTTAGTTCATTCATTAAATCTTTCATAACTATAAGGTCATAAAGTTTTTAATGTTTTGTTTAATCGTATACTACAATAGAAATACATGATATAAATCATGCTAATCCTTGTAAAACTTACTTTGGTTTACATCCAGTTAATTATAAAATTTGATGAAATTTCACTTTCCCCATTCGTTTAACACATGGAATTATTTGCAAGGCCTCTCATAATATTTATAAGGTCTTAAAGTGTTTGCTGTGTCTTGTTTCAGTGTATGCTATTAGAGAAATCAATCATGATAAACCATGTAAAACGTAACTTACTTTGGTTTGCATCAATTTAATTATAAATTTTGATGAAATTTCACTTTCCCCGTTCATTTTACACATGGACAAATGTCCCGTATGTCACATGTCCTGTACGTCACAGCGCGGTTGTTTATATTTTGAGCTATTACATAATAACACCAATGAATTCCACCATTTCATTCCTGGCTATTGAAACTTGATAAGATACACGATGAAAACATGGTAATGAGAGATTTCCAGCTTATTCCAATTCACAGAGTTTTAATGACAAACTTATTTAAAAAAAAAACCAGCTTTCGTCTGGTCCCGTATGTCACAGTGAATATTAATTAAAATATTACATCGTTAATAGAATTGTAGATCACAAATTTTTTTTTATGAATAAAGAGGTCACGACTGGCCTTCCAAAATCCATAAAAGATTCTCTGTTGTGCATTTATCTTTTATGTTACACAACTTTAAAGTCTCTAAATGTCCCGTATGTCACAATTCAAATAGCTTGGACTTTCATTAATTTGCTATAATTTGCTATAATAACATCATCTTTATCCTTTTGATTTGACATTGGGAAGAGCAACGTTCCAAAATATTTGAAAATCACTGACTCTAACCAGATTGTTAATTCTGATATGAAATTGACCACGAATATTAAACCACATATATGACTTAAAGCCTGTGTATAGCTTTGGTTAAGTGTCAATATGGTGATTGATAATCGAATATCATCTAATATGACAGTCTTTCTGAAGCGTACAGACCGTTAGATATTTTTCCAACTGCACTTCTCTGAGAAAATTTCAAATATTCAAATCTTGGATATATAGCGCCCTCTCTCGGCGATGCTTGTTTTAAATTAAAAAAATGGGCATTCAAGAACTTATCTTATAAATTTAGTGATTAGATATCCAAAAGTTACAGACAAAGAACATACATGTATCTTGAAAGTTTCAGCCCATTCCGTGATTTGGAATAGGATTTAATTGAAAGACAAAAACACACAGATATTTTAATTTGATCGGGTGACCCGATCAAGTTAAATTTCCATGTAAAATCGCAAAATTTATCCTGTAAAACACATTTTCATTTCATATCCTCCACATCATAACTGTTATAGGGCATATCCATTCATATTAGCTAGCAATGCATTGGAATAGTGATAGGTGCATTTTGGCGGATTTACCAAGACTATACACAAGCTTTAAGACAAAGTCATTGTCATTGACAATTCCAAAGAATACTGAGCTACATGTAGATACATGTGTTATTTCATTATTTCTCAAACAACATTTGGATGTGATGTAATCAAGGCAGATGATATTATGAAGCAAGAATGTTGTATGTTTCAGTCAAAATCACAATGATGTATTTTTATGTAAAGCAAAGCATTTTCCAGTGATGAATTATACTGGACTACACATTGGCCTTTATGTGTCAAGAAATACATTTTAATTTTGGTTTTTGTTTTCTTGTAGTATTTTGCTGCTTTGTGTAAAGCATGAAATGTATCAAGTTTGAATACACTTAAAATAACCATTAAGCTCTGCAGGCCATTTACATCTATAGACGAGTGGATACCATGCACGACAAAAAAAACATGTAAAAAAGGATGTCTTTTTCAAGATAGGGCACGTTACGTACGTAACATGTTCAGGGTGTCAATAACACAAAAATAATGAAAAAAGGGTATCTATTTAGTAAGGAAAGCTACGTGTTTAGGGTCAAATTTGCGGGGATGATAAAAACGAAATTTAATTGTTTTATAAAGGATGTCCTTTTTGCCCCAACACACTTGTTTAGAGTCCGATTTGCATGAGGTGTGGAAGGTGGGGCCGTAGTAAACCAAATGGTGTGTAAAGTTAAAACCGACGACCGACGGACCCGTGACAAACAATAAAATATCGCTGTACTTCTTTAGGGGTTCATTTGAGGGAATTGCCAAGAGTATCGTTTTGGTTCCAATACTTGTTAAGGGTCGGGTTTCACACGCCAATACTTGTTAAGGGATGCATTTTCAGAATATGAAAAATGCTTGTTTAGGGAGCTTTTCGAGACCCCATGGTCGCGCATGGTATCTACTCGTCAATGGAAGTGCCCTCCCCCCCTGGCGTGTGAGGGAAACTTAATGCTCAAAACTGTGACTTAAGGGACATCAAACATACATGTACACACATTGAAATGTATTCTTTGCCTCACCAATTCACTGCAGCATGTAAAATAATACAGCTCACATGGACAGTGGAATTTTTCATCTGCACCCTTTGCATGCCAGGAGCCAGGGATGGGTGAAGGTTGAACACTTTCTACATGTATGAACTCCTACCAAAGTGCAACAGATTGCACATTGTGTATTTTATGAATTAATGAGGGTGTAGTAAGTGTGCTTTTGTAAGCCTTAAACTGTATACTGTATAAACAATATAAATCAAAATTGCTTAGAAAATTGTTTAAGAAACTTGAAAAAATGTAACTTTTGGCTGGAATTGAGGTCCCGTGTATATGGGAAGATCCAAGCTATTGTCCCCTCTGAAGCCAAAATTGAATCTTTGCTTACATGTAAATCTAACATATTGTATGTCATTTTGAAGCTTATACTCTAAAGTTTTTTCCCCTATATTTTTTTTCTTCTGAAAACGTAAAGTTAATGAATGCCAAGGTCACGATTCCAAGAAATCATTAATTAGCGTGACGTACGGGACATCACATTTTTTGATCTAGAGATAATGCAAATTATATATTTGAAAATATTTCTGTGGGGACTTGTAGTACTAAGTTCATGCAAACATTTGAGAAAAAAATAATTTTAAAAATTAAGTTAATTATGTGGTGTCCAACAGGCAGTGTCCCATACTGTATGTCACAATTTGGCATGTTTTTTTAGATTCTAATTAAGAAAAAGTTGAGTTTTCTTCACACTTTGGAAAGTTCTAATTTATATTACAATACATCCAAAAATTAAAGTTAATTTACTGAATTAATTTCCTGTTTAATTATATCAGCTAATGAATCTTTGTGACGCACGGGACAAATGTGTGACGTACGGGACACACCATACTTTATACATACATGTAGGATTTCTATGTAATTCTAATTAGGGTTATTTTTTGATGAGGAGCAAAGATAATGTAAATTGAAATAAATTATATTATATCAGAGGTTGAATATTGGTAAAAGGCTGATAATAAAATTACTATATGTAATAAATAACATTAATTATTATTAATTAGTTAGTTCATTCATTAAATCTTTCATAACTATAAGGTCATAAAGTTTTTAATGTTTTGTTTAATCGTATACTACAATAGAAATACATGATATAAATCATGCTAATCCTTGTAAAACTTACTTTGGTTTACATCCAGTTAATTATAAAATTTGATGAAATTTCACTTTCCCCATTCGTTTAACACATGGAATTATTTGCAAGGCCTCTTTCATAATATTTATAAGGTCTTAAAGTGTTTGCTGTGTCTTGTTTCAGTGTATGCTATTAGAGAAATCAATCATGATAAACCATGTAAAACGTAACTTACTTTGGTTTGCATCAATTTAATTATAAATTTTGATGAAATTTCACTTTCCCCGTTCATTTTACACATGGACAAATGTCCCGTATGTCACATGTCCTGTACGTCACAGCGCGGTTGTTTATATTTTGAGCTATTACATAATAACACCAATGAATTCCACCATTTCATTCCTGGCTATTGAAACTTGATAAGATACACGATGAAAACATGGTAATGAGAGATTTCCAGCTTATTCCAATTCACAGAGTTTTAATGACAAACTTATTTAAAAAAAAACCAGCTTTCGTCTGGTCCCGTATGTCACAGTGAATATTAATTAAAATATTACATCGTTAATAGAATTGTAGATCACAAATTTTTTTTTTATGAATAAAGAGGTCACGACTGGCCTTCCAAAATCCATAAAAGATTCTCTGTTGTGCATTTATCTTTTATGTTACACAACTTTAAAGTCTCTAAATGTCCCGTATGTCACAATTCAAATAGCTTGGACTTTCATTAATTTGCTATAATTTGCTATAATAACATCATCTTTATCCTTTTGATTTGACATTGGGAAGAGCAACGTTCCAAAATATTTGAAAATCACTGACTCTAACCAGATTGTTAATTCTGATATGAAATTGACCACGAATATTAAACCACATATATGACTTAAAGCCTGTGTATAGCTTTGGTTAAGTGTCAATATGGTGATTGATAATCGAATATCATCTAATATGACAGTCTTTCTGAAGCGTACAGACCGTTAGATATTTTTCCAACTGCACTTCTCTGAGAAAATTTCAAATATTCAAATCTTGGATATATAGCGCCCTCTCTCGGCGATGCTTGTTTTAAATTAAAAAAATGGGCATTCAAGAACTTATCTTATAAATTTAGTGATTAGATATCCAAAAGTTACAAAGAACATACATGTATCTTGAAAGTTTCAGCCCATTCCGTGATTTGGAATAGGATTTAATTGAAAGACAAAAACACACAGATATTTTAATTTGATCGGGTGACCCGATCAAGTTAAATTTCCATGTAAAATCGCAAAATTTATCCTGTAAAACACATTTTCATTTCATATCCTCCACATCATAACTGTTATAGGGCATATCCATTCATATTAGCTAGCAATGCATTGGAATAGTGATAGGTGCATTTTGGCGGATTTACCAAAACTATACACAAGCTTTAAGACAAAGTCATTGTCATTGACAATTCCAAAGAATACTGAGCTACATGTAGATACATGTGATATTTCATTATTTCTCAAACAACATTTGGATGTGATGTAATCAAGGCAGATGATATTATGAAGCAAGAATGTTGTATGTTTCAGTCAAAATCACAATGATGTATTTTTATGTAAAGCAAAGCATTTTCCAGTGATGAATTATACTGGACTACACATTGGCCTTTATGTGTCAAGAAATACATTTTAATTTTGGTTTTTGTTTTCTTTTAGTATTTTGCTGCTTTGTGTAAAGCATGAAATGTATCAAGTTTGAATACACTTAAAATAACCATTAAGCTCTGCAGGCCATTTACATCTATAGACGAGTGGATACCATGCACGACAAAAAAAACATGTAAAAAGGATGTCTTTTTCAAGATAGGGCACGTTACGTACGTAACATGTTCAGGGTGTCAATAACACAAAAATAATGAAAAAAAGGGTATCTATTTAGTAAGGAAAGCTACGTGTTTAGGGTCAAATTTGCGGGGATGATAAAAACGAAATTTAATTGTTTTATAAAGGATGTCCTTTTTGCCCCAACACACTTGTTTAGAGTCCGATTTGCATGAGGTGTGGAAGGTGGGGCCGTAGTAAACCAAATGGTGTGTAAAGTTAAAACCGACGACCGACGGACCCGTGACAAACAATAAAATATCGCTGTACTTCTTTAGGGGTTCATTTGAGGGAATTGCCAAGAGTATCGTTTTGGTTCCAATACTTGTTAAGGGTCGGGTTTCACACGCCAATACTTGTTAAGGGATGCATTTTCAGAATATGAAAAATGCTTGTTTAGGGAGCTTTTCGAGACCCCATGGTCGCGCATGGTATCTACTCGTCAATGGAAGTGCCCTCCCCCCCTGGCGTGTGAGGGAAACTTAATGCTCAAAACTGTGACTTAAGGGACATCAAACATACATGTACACACATTGAAATGTATTCTTTGCCTCACCAATTCACTGCAGCATGTAAAATAATACAGCTCACATGGACAGTGGAATTTTTCATCTGCACCCTTTGCATGCCAGGAGCCAGGGATGGGTGAAGGTTGAACACTTTCTACATGTATGAACTCCTACCAAAGTGCAACAGATTGCACATTGTGTATTTTATGAATGAATGAGGGTGTAGTAAGTGTGCTTTTGTAAGCCTTAAACTGTATACTGTATAAACAATATAAATCAAAATTCTTGAAAAAATGTAACTTTTGGCTGGAATTGAGGTCCCGTGTATATGGGAAGATCCAAGCTATTGTCCCCTCTGAAGCCAAAATTGAATCTTTGCTTACATGTAAATCTAACATATTGTATGTCATTTTGAAGCTTATACTCTAAAGTTTTTTCCCCTATATTTTTTTTCTTCTGAAAACGTAAAGTTAATGAATGCCAAGGTCACGATTCCAAGAAATCATTAATTAGCGTGACGTACGGGACATCACATTTTTTGATCTAGAGATAATGCAAATTATATATTTGAAAATATTTCTGTGGGGACTTGTAGTACTAAGTTCATGCAAACATTTGAGAAAAAAATAATTTTAAAAATTAATTAAGTTAATTATGTGGTGTCCAACAGGCAGTGTCCCATATGTCACAATTTGGCATATGTTTTTTAGATTCTAATTAAGAAAAAGTTGAGTTTTCTTCACACTTTGGAAAGTTCTAATTTATATTACAATACATCCAAAAATTAAAGTTAATTTACTGAATTAATTTCCTGTTTAATTATATCAGCTAATGAATCTTTGTGACGCACGGGACAAATGTGTGACGTACGGGACACACCATACTTTATACATACATGTAGGATTTCTATGTAATTCTAATTAGGGTTATTTTTTGATGAGGAGCAAAGATAATGTAAATTGAAATAAATTATATTATATCAGAGGTTGAATATTGGTAAAAGGCTGATAATAAAATTACTATATGTAATAAATAACATTAATTATTATTAATTAGTTAGTTCATTCATTAAATCTTTCATAACTATAAGGTCATAAAGTTTTTAATGTTTTGTTTAATCGTATACTACAATAGAAATACATGATATAAATCATGCTAATCCTTGTAAAACTTACTTTGGTTTACATCCAGTTAATTATAAAATTTGATGAAATTTCACTTTCCCATTCGTTTAACACATGGAATTATTTGCAAGGCCTCTTTCATAATATTTATAAGGTCTTAAAGTGTTTGCTGTGTCTTGTTTCAGTGTATGCTATTAGAGAAATCAATCATGATAACCATGTAAAACGTAACTTACTTTGGTTTGCATCAATTTAATTATAAATTTTGATGAAATTTCACTTTCCCCGTTCATTTTACACATGGACAAATGTCCCGTATGTCACATGTCCTGTACGTCACAGCGCGGTTGTTTATATTTTGAGCTATTACATAATAACACCAATGAATTCCACCATTTCATTCCTGGCTATTGAAACTTGATAAGATACACGATGAAAACATGGTAATGAGAGATTTCCAGCTTATTCCAATTCACAGAGTTTTAATGACAAACTTATTTTAAAAAAAAAACCAGCTTTCGTCTGGTCCCGTATGTCACAGTGAATATTAATTAAAATATTACATCGTTAATAGAATTGTAGATCACAAATTTTTTTTTTATGAATAAAGAGGTCACGACTGGCCTTCCAAAATCCATAAAAGATTCTCTGTTGTGCATTTATCTTTTATGTTACACAACTTTAAAGTCTCTAAATGTCCCGTATGTCACAATTCAAATAGCTTGGACTTTCATTAATTTGCTATAATTTGCTATAATAACATCATCTTTATCCTTTTGATTTGACATTGGGAAGAGCAACATTCCAAAATATTTGAAAATCACTGACTCTAACCAGATTGTTAATTCTGATATGAAATTGACCACGAATATTAAACCACATATATGACTTAAAGCCTGTGTATAGCTTTGGTTAAGTGTCAATATGGTGATTGATAATCGAATATCATCTAATATGACAGTCTTTCTGAAGCGTACAG
This sequence comes from Lytechinus variegatus, assembly GCF_018143015.1. Lineage (NCBI taxonomy): Eukaryota > Metazoa > Echinodermata > Echinoidea > Temnopleuroida > Toxopneustidae > Lytechinus > Lytechinus variegatus. Next base: position 65,464,749 of record NC_054743.1, on the reverse strand, counting down.
ACCGTTAGATATTTTTCCAACTGCACTTCTCTGAGAAAATTTCAAATATTCAAATCTTGGATATATAGCGCCCTCTCTCGGCGATGCTTGTTTTAAATTAAAAAAATGGGCATTCAAGAACTTATCTTATAAATTTAGTGATTAGATATCCAAAAGTTACAGACAAAGAACATACATGTATCTTGAAAGTTTCAGCCCATTCCGTGATTTGGAATAGGATTTAATTGAAAGACAAAAACACACAGATATTTTAATTTGATCGGGTGACCCGATCAAGTTAAATTTCCATGTAAAATCGCAAAATTTATCCTGTAAAACACATTTTCATTTCATATCCTCCACATCATAACTGTTATAGGGCATATCCATTCATATTAGCTAGCAATGCATTGGAATAGTGATAGGTGCATTTTGGCGGATTTACCAAAACTATACACAAGCTTTAAGACAAAGTCATTGTCATTGACAATTCCAAAGAATACTGAGCTACATGTAGATACATGTGATATTTCATTATTTCTCAAACAACATTTGGATGTGATGTAATCAAGGCAGATGATATTATGAAGCAAGAATGTTGTATGTTTCAGTCAAAATCACAATGATGTATTTTTATGTAAAGCAAAGCATTTTCCAGTGATGAATTATACTGGACTACACATTGGCCTTTATGTGTCAAGAAATACATTTTAATTTTGGTTTTTGTTTTCTTGTAGTATTTTGCTGCTTTGTGTAAAGCATGAAATGTATCAAGTTTGAATACACTTAAAATAACCATTAAGCTCTGCAGGCCATTTACATCTATAGACGAGTGGATACCATGCACGACAAAAAAAACATGTAAAAAAGGATGTCTTTTTCAAGATAGGGCACGTTACGTACGTAACATGTTCAGGGTGTCAATAACACAAAAATAATGAAAAAAAGGGTATCTATTTAGTAAGGAAAGCTACGTGTTTAGGGTCAAATTTGCGGGGATGATAAAAACGAAATTTAATTGTTTTATAAAGGATGTCCTTTTTGCCCCAACACACTTGTTTAGAGTCCGATTTGCATGAGGTGTGGAAGGTGGGGCCGTAGTAAACCAAATGGTGTGTAAAGTTAAAACCGACGACCGACGGACCCGTGACAAACAATAAAATATCGCTGTACTTCTTTAGGGGTTCATTTGAGGGAATTGCCAAGAGTATCGTTTTGGTTCCAATACTTGTTAAGGGTCGGGTTTCACACGCCAATACTTGTTAAGGGATGCATTTTCAGAATATGAAAAATGCTTGTTTAGGGAGCTTTTCGAGACCCCATGGTCGCGCATGGTATCTACTCGTCAATGGAAGTGCCCTCCCCCCCTGGCGTGTGAGGGAAACTTAATGCTCAAAACTGTGACTTAAGGGACATCAAACATACATGTACACACATTGAAATGTATTCTTTGCCTCACCAATTCACTGCAGCATGTAAAATAATACAGCTCACATGGACAGTGGAATTTTTCATCTGCACCCTTTGCATGCCAGGAGCCAGGGATGGGTGAAGGTTGAACACTTTCTACATGTATGAACTCCTACCAAAGTGCAACAGATTGCACATTGTGTATTTTATGAATGAATGAGGGTGTAGTAAGTGTGCTTTTGTAAGCCTTAAACTGTATACTGTATAAACAATATAAATCAAAATCTTGAAAAAATGTAACTTTTGGCTGGAATTGAGGTCCCGTGTATATGGGAAGATCCAAGCTATTGTCCCCTCTGAAGCCAAAATTGAATCTTTGCTTACATGTAAATCTAACATATTGTATGTCATTTTGAAGCTTATACTCTAAAGTTTTTTCCCCTATATTTTTTTTCTTCTGAAAACGTAAAGTTAATGAATGCCAAGGTCACGATTCCAAGAAATCATTAATTAGCGTGACGTACGGGACATCACATTTTTTGATCTAGAGATAATGCAAATTATATTTGAAAATATTTCTGTGGGGACTTGTAGTACTAAGTTCATGCAAACATTTGAGAAAAAAATAATTTTAAAAATTAATTAAGTTAATTATGTGGTGTCCAACAGGCAGTGTCCCATATGTCACAATTTGGCATATGTTTTTTTAGATTCTAATTAAGAAAAAGTTGAGTTTTCTTCACACTTTGGAAAGTTCTAATTTATATTACAATACATCCAAAAATTAAAGTTAATTTACTGAATTAATTTCCTGTTTAATTATATCAGCTAATGAATCTTTGTGACGCACGGGACAAATGTGTGACGTACGGGACACACCATACTTTATACATACATGTAGGATTTCTATGTAATTCTAATTAGGGTTATTTTTTGATGAGGAGCAAAGATAATGTAAATTGAAATAAATTATATTATATCAGAGGTTGAATATTGGTAAAAGGCTGATAATAAAATTACTATATGTAATAAATAACATTAATTATTATTAATTAGTTAGTTCATTCATTAAATCTTTCATAACTATAAGGTCATAAAGTTTTTAATGTTTTGTTTAATCGTATACTACAATAGAAATACATGATATAAATCATGCTAATCCTTGTAAAACTTACTTTGGTTTACATCCAGTTAATTATAAAATTTGATGAAATTTCACTTTCCCCATTCGTTTAACACATGGAATTATTTGCAAGGCCTCTTTCATAATATTTATAAGGTCTTAAAGTGTTTGCTGTGTCTTGTTTCAGTGTATGCTATTAGAGAAATCAATCATGATAAACCATGTAAAACGTAACTTACTTTGGTTTGCATCAATTTAATTATAAATTTTGATGAAATTTCACTTTCCCCGTTCATTTTACACATGGACAAATGTCCCGTATGTCACATGTCCTGTACGTCACAGCGCGGTTGTTTATATTTTGAGCTATTACATAATAACACCAATGAATTCCACCATTTCATTCCTGGCTATTGAAACTTGATAAGATACACAATGAAAACATGGTAATGAGAGATTTCCAGCTTATTCCAATTCACAGAGTTTTAATGACAAACTTATTTTAAAAAAAACCAGCTTTCGTCTGGTCCCGTATGTCACAGTGAATATTAATTAAAATATTACATCGTTAATAGAATTGTAGATCACAAATTTTTTTTTTATGAATAAAGAGGTCACGACTGGCCTTCCAAAATCCATAAAAGATTCTCTGTTGTGCATTTATCTTTTATGTTACACAACTTTAAAGTCTCTAAATGTCCCGTATGTCACAATTCAAATAGCTTGGACTTTCATTAATTTGCTATAATTTGCTATAATAACATCATCTTTATCCTTTTGATTTGACATTGGGAAGAGCAACATTCCAAAATATTTGAAAATCACTGACTCTAACCAGATTGTTAATTCTGATATGAAATTGACCACGAATATTAAACCACATATATGACTTAAAGCCTGTGTATAGCTTTGGTTAAGTGTCAATATGGTGATTGATAATCGAATATCATCTAATATGACAGTCTTTCTGAAGCGTACAGACCGTTAGATATTTTTCCAACTGCACTTCTCTGAGAAAATTTCAAATATTCAAATCTTGGATATATAGCGCCCTCTCTCGGCGATGCTTGTTTTAAATTTAAAAAATGGGCATTCAAGAACTTATCTTATAAATTTAGTGATTAGATATCCAAAAGTTACAGACAAAGAACATACATGTATCTTGAAAGTTTCAGCCCATTCCGTGATTTGGAATAGGATTTAATTGAAAGACAAAAACACACAGATATTTTAATTTGATCGGGTGACCCGATCAAGTTAAATTTCCATGTAAAATCGCAAAATTTATCCTGTAAAACACATTTTCATTTCATATCCTCCACATCATAACTGTTATAGGGCATATCCATTCATATTAGCTAGCAATGCATTGGAATAGTGATAGGTGCATTTTGGCGGATTTACCAAAACTATACACAAGCTTTAAGACAAAGTCATTGTCATTGACAATTCCAAAGAATACTGAGCTACATGTAGATACATGTGATATTTCATTATTTCTCAAACAACATTTGGATGTGATGTAATCAAGGCAGATGATATTATGAAGCAAGAATGTTGTATGTTTCAGTCAAAATCACAATGATGTATTTTTATGTAAAGCAAAGCATTTTCCAGTGATGAATTATACTGGACTACACATTGGCCTTTATGTGTCAAGAAATACATTTTAATTTTGGTTTTTGTTTTCTTGTAGTATTTTGCTGCTTTGTGTAAAGCATGAAATGTATCAAGTTTGAATACACTTAAAATAACCATTAAGCTCTGCAGGCCATTTACATCTATAGACGAGTGGATACCATGCACGACAAAAAAAACATGTAAAAAAGGATGTCTTTTTCAAGATAGGGCACGTTACGTACGTAACATGTTCAGGGTGTCAATAACACAAAAATAATGAAAAAAGGGTATCTATTTAGTAAGGAAAGCTACGTGTTTAGGGTCAAATTTGCGGGGATGATAAAAACGAAATTTAATTGTTTTATAAAGGATGTCCTTTTTGCCCCAACACACTTGTTTAGAGTCCGATTTGCATGAGGTGTGGAAGGTGGGGCCGTAGTAAACCAAATGGTGTGTAAAGTTAAAACCGACGACCGACGGACCCGTGACAAACAATAAAATATCGCTGTACTTCTTTAGGGGTTCATTTGAGGGAATTGCCAAGAGTATCGTTTTGGTTCCAATACTTGTTAAGGGTCGGGTTTCACACGCCAATACTTGTTAAGGGATGCATTTTCAGAATATGAAAAATGCTTGTTTAGGGAGCTTTTCGAGACCCCATGGTCGCGCATGGTATCTACTCGTCAATGGAAGTGCCCTCCCCCCCGGCGTGTGAGGGAAACTTAATGCTCAAAACTGTGACTTAAGGGACATCAAACATACATGTACACACATTGAAATGTATTCTTTGCCTCACCAATTCACTGCAGCATGTAAAATAATACAGCTCACATGGACAGTGGAATTTTTCATCTGCACCCTTTGCATGCCAGGAGCCAGGGATGGGTGAAGGTTGAACACTTTCTACATGTATGAACTCCTACCAAAGTGCAACAGATTGCACATTGTGTATTTTATGAATGAATGAGGGTGTAGTAAGTGTGCTTTTGTAAGCCTTAAACTGTATACTGTATAAACAATATAAATCAAAATTGCTTAGAAAATTGTTTAAGAAACTTGAAAAAATGTAACTTTTGGCTGGAATTGAGGTCCCGTGTATATGGGAAGATCCAAGCTATTGTCCCCTCTGAAGCCAAAATTGAATCTTTGCTTACATGTAAATCTAACATATTGTATGTCATTTTGAAGCTTATACTCTAAAGTTTTTTCCCCTATATTTTTTTCTTCTGAAAACGTAAAGTTAATGAATGCCAAGGTCACGATTCCAAGAAATCATTAATTAGCGTGACGTACGGGACATCACATTTTTTGATCTAGAGATAATGCAAATTATATATTTGAAAATATTTCTGTGGGGACTTGTAGTACTAAGTTCATGCAAACATTTGAGAAAAAAATAATTTTAAAAATTAATTAAGTTAATTATGTGGTGTCCAACAGGCAGTGTCCCATATGTCACAATTTGGCATATGTTTTTTTAGATTCTAATTAAGAAAAAGTTGAGTTTTCTTCACACTTTGGAAAGTTCTAATTTATATTACAATACATCCCAAAAATTAAAGTTAATTTACTGAATTAATTTCCTGTTTAATTATATCAGCTAATGAATCTTTGTGACGCACGGGACAAATGTGTGACGTACGGGACACACCATACTTTATACATACATGTAGGATTTCTATGTAATTCTAATTAGGGTTATTTTTTGATGAGGAGCAAAGATAATGTAAATTGAAATAAATTATATTATATCAGAGGTTGAATATTGGTAAAAGGCTGATAATAAAATTACTATATGTAATATAACATTAATTATTATTAATTAGTTAGTTCATTCATTAAATCTTTCATAACTATAAGGTCATAAAGTTTTTAATGTTTTGTTTAATCGTATACTACAATAGAAATACATGATATAAATCATGCTAATCCTTGTAAAACTTACTTTGGTTTACATCCAGTTAATTATAAAATTTGATGAAATTTCACTTTCCCCATTCGTTTAACACATGGAATTATTTGCAAGGCCTCTTTCATAATATTTATAAGGTCTTAAAGTGTTTGCTGTGTCTTGTTTCAGTGTATGCTATTAGAGAAATCAATCATGATAAACCATGTAAAACGTAACTTACTTTGGTTTGCATCAATTTAATTATAAATTTTGATGAAATTTCACTTTCCCCGTTCATTTTACACATGGACAAATGTCCCGTATGTCACATGTCCTGTACGTCACAGCGCGGTTGTTTATATTTTGAGCTATTACATAATAACACCAATGAATTCCACCATTTCATTCCTGGCTATTGAAACTTGATAAGATACACGATGAAAACATGGTAATGAGAGATTTCCAGCTTATTCCAATTCACAGAGTTTTAATGACAAACTTATTTTAAAAAAAAAACAGCTTTCGTCTGGTCCCGTATGTCACAGTGAATATTAATTAAATATTACATCGTTAATAGAATTGTAGATCACAAATTTTTTTTTATGAATAAAGAGGTCACGACTGGCCTTCCAAAATCCATAAAAGATTCTCTGTTGTGCATTTATCTTTTATGTTACACAACTTTAAAGTCTCTAAATGTCCCGTATGTCACAATTCAAATAGCTTGGACTTTCATTAATTTGCTATAATTTGCTATAATAACATCATCTTTATCCTTTTGATTTGACATTGGGAAGAGCAACATTCCAAAATATTTGAAAATCACTGACTCTAACCAGATTGTTAATTCTGATATGAAATTGACCACGAATATTAAACCACATATATGACTTAAAGCCTGTGTATAGCTTTGGTTAAGTGTCAATATGGTGATTGATAATCGAATATCATCTAATATGACAGTCTTTCTGAAGCGTACAGACCGTTAGATATTTTTCCAACTGCACTTCTCTGAGAAAATTTCAAATATTCAAATCTTGGATATATAGCGCCCTCTCTCCGATGCTTGTTTTAAATTTAAAAAATGGGCATTCAAGAACTTATCTTATAAATTTAGTGATTAGATATCCAAAAGTTACAGACAAAGAACATACATGTATCTTGAAAGTTTCAGCCCATTCCGTGATTTGGAATAGGATTTAATTGAAAGACAAAAACACACAGATATTTTAATTTGATCGGGTGACCCGATCAAGTTAAATTTCCATGTAAAATCGCAAAATTTATCCTGTAAAACACAATTTCATTTCATATCCTCCACATCATAACTGTTATAGGGCATATCCATTCATATTAGCTAGCAATGCATTGGAATAGTGATAGGTGCATTTTGGCGGATTTACCAAAACTATACACAAGCTTTAAGACAAAGTCATTGTCATTGACAATTCCAAAGAATACTGAGCTACATGTAGATACATGTGATATTTCATTTCTCAAACAACATTTGGATGTGATGTAATCAAGGCAGATGATATTATGAAGCAAGAATGTTGTATGTTTCAGTCAAAATCACAATGATGTATTTTTATGTAAAGCAAAGCATTTTCCAGTGATGAATTATACTGGACTACACATTGGCCTTTATGTGTCAAGAAATACATTTTAATTTTGGTTTTTGTTTTCTTGTAGTATTTTGCTGCTTTGTGTAAAGCATGAAATGTATCAAGTTTGAATACACTTAAAATAACCATTAAGCTCTGCAGGCCATTTACATCTATAGACGAGTGGATACCATGCACGACAAAAAAAACATGTAAAAAAGGATGTCTTTTTCAAGATAGGGCACGTTACGTACGTAACATGTTCAGGGTGTCAATAACACAAAATAATGAAAAAAGGGTATCTATTTAGTAAGGAAAGCTACGTGTTTAGGGTCAAATTTGCGGGGATGATAAAAACGAAATTTAATTGTTTTATAAAGGATGTCCTTTTTGCCCCAACACACTTGTTTAGAGTCCGATTTGCATGAGGTGTGGAAGGGGGGCCGTAGTAAACCAAATGGTGTGTAAAGTTAAAACCGACGACCGACGGACCCGTGACAAACAATAAATATCGCTGTACTTCTTTAGGGGTTCATTTGAGGGAATTGCCAAGAGTATCGTTTTGGTTCCAATACTTGTTAAGGGTCGGGTTTCACACGCCAATACTTGTTAAGGGATGCATTTTCAGAATATGAAAAATGCTTGTTTAGGGAGCTTTTCGAGACCCCATGGTCGCGCATGGTATCTACTCGTCAATGGAAGTGCCCTCCCCCCCTGGCGTGTGAGGGAAACTTAATGCTCAAAACTGTGACTTAAGGGACATCAAACATACATGTACACACATTGAAATGTATTCTTTGCCTCACCAATTCACTGCAGCATGTAAAATAATACAGCTCACATGGACAGTGGAATTTTTCATCTGCACCCTTTGCATGCCAGAGCCAGGGATGGGTGAAGGTTGAACACTTTCTACATGTATGAACTCCTACCAAAGTGCAACAGATTGCACATTGTGTATTTTATGAATGAATGAGGGTGTAGTAAGTGTGCTTTTGTAAGCCTTAAACTGTATACTGTATAAACAATATAAATCAAAATTGCTTAGAAAATTGTTTAAGAAACTTGAAAAAAATGTAACTTTTGGCTGGAATTGAGGTCCCGTGTATATGGGAAGATCCAAGCTATTGTCCCCTCTGAAGCCAAAATTGAATCTTTGCTTACATGTAAATCTAACATATTGTATGTCATTTTGAAGCTTATACTCTAAAGTTTTTTCCCCTATATTTTTTTTCTTCTGAAAACGTAAAGTTAATGAATGCCAGGTCACGATTCCAAGAAATCATTAATTAGCGTGACGTACGGGACATCACATTTTTGATCTAGAGATAATGCAAATTATATATTTAAAAATATTTCTGTGGGGACTTGTAGTACTAAGTTCATGCAAACATTTGAGAAAAAAATAATTTTAAAAATAATTAAGTTAATTATGTGGTGTCCAACAGGCAGTGTCCCATATGTCACAATTTGGCATATGTTTTTTTAGATTCTAATTAAGAAAAAGTTGAGTTTTCTTCACACTTTGGAAAGTTCTAATTTATATTACAATACATCCCCACGTTACATCCAAAAATTAAAGTTAATTTACTGAATTAATTTCCTGTTTAATTATATCAGCTAATGAATCTTTGTGACGCACGGGACAAATGTGTGACGTACGGGACACACCATACTTTATACATACATGTAGGATTTCTATGTAATTCTAATTAGGGTTATTTTTTGATGAGGAGCAAAGATAATGTAAATTGAAATAAATTATATTATATCAGAGGTTGAATATTGGTAAAAGGCTGATAATAAAATTACTATATGTAATAAATAACATTAATTATTATTAATTAGTTAGTTCATTCATTAAATCTTTCATAACTATAAGGTCATAAAGTTTTTAATGTTTTGTTTAATCGTATACTACAATAGAAATACATGATATAAATCATGCTAATCCTTGTAAAACTTACTTTGGTTTACATCCAGTTAATTATAAAATTTGATGAAATTTCACTTTCCCCATTCGTTTAACACATGGAATTATTTGCAAGGCCTCTTTCATAATATTTATAAGGTCTTAAAGTGTTTGCTGTGTCTTGTTTCAGTGTATGCTATTAGAGAAATCAATCATGATAAACCATGTAAAACGTAACTTACTTTGGTTTGCATCAATTTAATTATAAATTTTGATGAAATTTCACTTTCCCCGTTCATTTTACACATGGACAAATGTCCCGTATGTCACATGTCCTGTACGTCACAGCGCGGTTGTTTATATTTTGAGCTATTACATAATAACACCAATGAATTCCACCATTTCATTCCTGGCTATTGAAACTTGATAAGATACACGATGAAAACATGGTAATGAGAGATTTCCAGCTTATTCCAATTCACAGAGTTTTAATGACAAACTTATTTAAAAAAAAAAAACAGCTTTCGTCTGGTCCCGTATGTCACAGTGAATATTAATTAAATATTACATCGTTAATAGAATTGTAGATCACAATTTTTTTTTTATGAATAAGAGGTCACGACTGGCCTTCCAAAGTCCATAAAAGATTCTTTGTTGTGCATTTATCTTTTATGTTACACAACTTTAAAGTCTCTAAATGTCCCGTATGTCACAATTCAAATAGCTTGGACTTTCATTAATTTGCTATAATTTGCTATAATA